>NC_053459.1:24064378-24364378 GCF_015227805.2 Hirundo rustica
GACTCTCATTCCTCCCTCACCACGAGCACTCTCTGCTTCATCCATTTTCTGAAGGCAGCAGAGTCATAATTACTTTTCTTTTTTTTTTTTTTTTTTTTTTTTTTTTTTTTTTTTTTTTTTTTTTTTTTTTTTTTTGGAAAAAGCAATACAAGCTGTGCTGTAGTACCGGTGTTCTTGTGGTAAATAATTTATTTCTAAGCATTTCACATGGCGGGCTTAGAGGAAAACGGAGCGGGTTGGGGTTTCAGATGTGTAAACAATCCCAGAACAAGGCAGTTCTCCCAGCACCTGCTCAGAGAACAATCAAATCCCAGCTCCTAAACCCACGGCACAGCTGCAATTTCACCTGGATCTAGGAACACAAGCCCATCGTTCCCTCAGTTATGCAATACTCTATGAAAAAAAACCTAAAAAAAAAAAAGCCTTTATTTTTTAAAAGCTTCGACCTCACCATCAGAACGCTGACATCTGAGATGCCTGTCTGGAGAGTGTTGTCCCCAAGACCTTTTTATCCCTAAAAATAAAGAAACCCCACAAGCCCATCCTCAGATTCCAGCCCGGCCGCAGGCGCGGTTGCGGAGCAGAGCCGAGCCCGGCGTGCCGGAGGCAGTGCTGAGCCCTCGGCCTGCTCCTGGAGGTGTGGGCAGCGCCTGGGCTTCGTGGGGCAGTGCCAGCCCGAGGGGAACCCCCGGGAGCGCGGCCAGGACGCCTCCGTCGCCTCTCCCCCGCCTCGTGGGCGTGTCCGGGTCAATTCCGTTCACGCAATTGCGAACTCTGTACCGTTGTCCATTAGAAGTGTAAACTACTGAAAACTGGGCCTTGCTGATATGAATAAAGTGATTAAAAACCGGTCTTTACACACAGGGCAGAGCTGGTTCTTCTTTAAAATATCAACAGAGGAATTTTTTCCTTTTTGCGTTTTGAAATCGGAACAACAACAAAAAAAACCCTCATTTAGAAACAAGACGTAAATCACAACAGAAATGATTTTTCACCTTCCCCGCAGGGTTTGGAAACTCTGGGATACATCACACACAGAGGGGTGGGGGGATTGATGATCCCAATGTTTTTAGGATGCCCAGATTGCTCGTGGGCTCCACTTCATCTCCCTGGTCTGGGAACACCAAAAGCAGAGACACCAAAGCCATTCTGTTTAGGATGGACACGCAAAGTGCAGCACACTGCCAGCATTTCTCACCAGCTCCTGCAGATCCCACAGGATCCCCAGGCTGGGAGCGCTCCTGGAAGCCTTGTGGAGGTGACACATTCAAATACCAAGGTGTGACACTCTCAGGAGGGTTCCACAGGAAAAAAAAGGGTTGGGTTGGGTTAAATTTCGTGCTGGGCAGAGAACAAATAATGGGAAGTGGCAATAAAACAATAAAAAAACCAATCCAGGCAGGAATTTGGGAAGCGTCCTCAAAGCTGCTTTCTTGGCGTAAACATCTTTCCATTTTGGACATTCCAGAAGATTCCCGGGGGGAAATCCCGGGGCTGCTCTGAGCACACGGAGAGACAGCAGAGGCAGACAGGACAGAGGATTCCCACTCTGGCTTTGGGACACACACATGGAAAAGTGCCATGTGAATCCCTGCTTTTATTGGAGCGTTGGGATGCCCTAGAGAAACGCTGCCCCAGCAGTCGGAGTCGTCTCTAGAGGCCACTCTTACACCAGACTGAAATTTCTCCGTAAAGCCACAATCAAAGGCAAGATTTGGAAGTGTCGGATGACAAATCCTGCCAAAACTGGACCAGTTCACTTGGTGTTAGGCCATGAACCGCAATCAGATGTCTGTACTTACAGACATCGAAGTCGATTTTATAGAGAAAGAATTGTTCTGCATCTTCTGGGACGGTGATGTTGACTTTGAGTATGTTCAAGCAAATGCCCACGTAAACGTCCTCAAATTTCAGAGGTTTGACGTGGCCCATCAGCTCGTAAGTCCTGAGAGCCAGTTTTCCATCCAGCACGTATCCCAGCCCGCTGCAGTAGGGAGGATACAGCCTGAAGGGATATTCCTCGTAGGAGATGAATCTTTTCCTGTCCAAGCCTCGGAAGGCGATGTTATCGATGAGGGGATAGCCGGTGAAAACGTTCTCCGAGGAATTCAGCTGCAGCAGGAACTTCACCAGGTTGGGAGTGTTG
This sequence comes from Hirundo rustica, assembly GCF_015227805.2. Lineage (NCBI taxonomy): Eukaryota > Metazoa > Chordata > Aves > Passeriformes > Hirundinidae > Hirundo > Hirundo rustica. Next base: position 24,066,525 of record NC_053459.1, read on the forward strand.
ATGAACACGTCGACGTCGGTCTTCATGAAGAACCTGGCGTTGGAGCAGAACTCGGAGAGCCACTGGAACGCCATGATGGTCTTCAGGGTGAGGTTGTCGTAAGTGTCCACAAAATCCTGGCGGATGATGTCCCCGTAGAGGATGCTCTCGTCCTCCACCGACAGCGCTGCCGCCCCGTCCTCCCTCTGCGCGTCCCGCCCCAGCAGGAACAGCGTCAGGATGCGCTGGCCCCACCAGGAGTCCCGGGAGCCCCACGTGATCCTGATGGCCTGCCTGGCTCTCACGTCCCCGGGTCTGGAAGCCACCAGGATGACCAGGAAGGGGCGGAGGTCGGCGCACCTGGGGCGCTCGCGCAGCGTGAACGGGCGCTGCTGCCGGTACACGGGCTCGTACTCGTAGAAGTAGAGCAGGTTCACGTTCTCCAGGCCAGCGTCGGAGGACAAGGTGATGTACCACATGGTTACCAGGGAAAACACCAGCAGCAACAGGAAAATCCATTTCAAGGGTCTCACGTACAGGGCGCTGACCGGAGCCGGTGTCATGGTCGGGATCTGCTGGTGCCCCTCAGAATCTGTTCCACGAGTCCTGGAGCGTCATTCTTGCTGGAAGAGAAAAGGGAAAGTGGCATTCGGGGTGCTGTTGGTCAGACATTACCTTTTCCTTGTGCTGGCTGAAGTGCCAGCTGGAATTGTGCTGTGCTCTCAGCCAATCCAAGCATTCCCCACGCAGCTGTCACGCCCCTCGTGCCACGGACGGCGGCAGGACACGGAGCCAGCGCCCAACAGGGTTTGCAGGCTTTGCTGAGCGGGGTTTGCACCGACAGCTCGTGGGTTCCAGCCTGGAAACGCCCCCTGCACAGACCTGACCCCCTCCCCAGGATCCTGCTCCAAGCGCTGTGATCCCAGGGATCGCCACGCCGCGTCTCTGATTCAACTGCGCCTCAGGGACTGTGCACAAAATGCAGCAAAAGCTCCGGGAAATGGATGCTCAGAGGCCTCAGAATTTTGTCGTTTCTGGTAAAGACAGGAAGTCTGATTGATTGGCATGAGCCGGAGCACGTGGGACAAGAAAGCAGAAGTACGAGCAAATATTTCATCTTCAATCAGCACCCGAGCAGCTGTTTATTCTTAGGGGTAAGGTAAAAATCAACTTCCCTAAATCGAGCGATGTGCTGAAGCCATTTTTGACCAAAACCGTGACCGGTTTTACCAATCAGCCGGGTAATTTTTGGATTTGAGGCACACAGGTCCACAGCAGGGCCTCCCAAACCCCTGTGGAATCCGTGCTGAAGCTGCTGTTCCGATGGCAGGATTAGAGATTCCAGTGGATAAATCTTGACAAAACTCAGTTTAAAACCAGACCCCCAGGCCTGTACCCTCCAATGTTTGCTTTCACTGTATTTCAGTAAAACCACACGTGCTCCATCATATATTTTAGACATCTTTAAGCCAAAATAATTCCAGTGCCTAGCTGTGGGAATTCTGAATGGTTTCTGATGTTTGCAGTAATAATATTTATCCTGCACGAACACACACAAAGCCACAGTCAGGATGATTGAAGGTTTGACTTTACAGCACAGTTAATTACTCTTTATCTTCAAAAATATCACCACAGGGCTCATAAATGTTTTACATTTGACAAATAAATCCAGCCCCCAGAACAGCACTCTGGAATCCAGAGGAATTTGATTTTCCAGAGCCCACCTGCCTCATGTTTCTCTGTAGGATCTGATTTTAAATGAATCATCCTTTAAAGGAAGCATTTGGAGAACATTTCACCTACAATGGCCTTAAAATGGATTTTAAAAAATTTTACATAAAGCATTTAAATAGAAGAATTTTGGACTGATTCCTCTCAAAATCAGTAATTAACTCATAGGAATCTTCTCTCTTTATGCATCAACCTGACTTTTTCAGTGGACAGCAGGAAAACACATACTGGAAGAAAATAACCTCAGTTATGTACCAGTGGTTATTATTTTAGATCAGTAACATTAATTTTGATGATCAACTTTAAAGCATATCAGCGAAAACCGATTCGTTTGATCAGTTCTTGGCCATCTAATGGAAAAAATATTACAAATGCTTTGATCCTTTAAAGGAAGAAAAGCCTGATTTCATGACGCTGTCAAGGATAAAATTGGAGACAAACCCTGAACTGCTACATAAGGAAAAATCTGGGAAAATACACAGATTCAGGCCCTTCGGAAGCCCCAGCCACACAGGGAAATAAATCCCCACCCTCTCCTCTTAAAGCAGAGCGGGGAACTTGAGGCAGCGAGGTCTGAGCGCTTGTGCTGGGTCATGGTGCAGGCTCCAGACCTTTTGCTGGCGGCTTTTCCCTTCCAGTTGTGCACGGCAGCTCCTTCCAGGGCATTACTTTCATTTTCCTCCAAGGTGAGATTGTGCCAGCAGATAAAGCTGCCGAACTTTGAGATAAATGTGAGGCAGCACAAGGCTCAGAGTGCTCCACGGGGATTTAGATCCATCTCCCACGCAGGCAGGGGATCGTGGAGTTCATTTTCATTGAAGATTACTAATTACAATAACCAACAGTCCAAGGTAATGATTTTAAAATACCATCATGACAGGTGTATAGGAAAATAAATCCTTTTTAAAGCTAGAAATAATTTGGAAATCTATTATTTAAAGCTGGCTTTAAGGCCGGCTTGCTCGGGGCCTGGAGCAGCCAGCTCTGTGAGCGGTGTTCCTGCACACGGGATAACATTTAATGTCCCTCCAGCCCAAACCTGCCACCGGTTGGACGTTTTTAACCTTAAAACCAGTCGAAACTAGAGGCAAATTTTGCACGATGCCGGGGCGCGATGCTCCAGCACAACAAAACTTGAAGCTATTTTATTTCAAAATAGCTTACCGGCGGCTCGCTCTGACCCGAGCCTGCCCCAGAAAGGTGCCGGGCACCTTTTCCCGTCGCGGGGCAGAGCTGGGAGGCGGCAGCCGAGCGGGAAGGGATGGCTGCGAGGGGATGTGCCGAGGGCAGGGAGCCGCTCCCGGCCATTTCTCGCGTTCCTGTTCCAAGCCCGCAGCCCAGCGGCGCTCGGGGCTGGCTCAGCTTCCCCCCGCACGCAGCTCGCTGCGCCCTGGGGCCGCGCCCCGGCTCTCCGCTCCCCGTGCCCATCCCATTCCCCGCGCCCATCCCCGTGCCCATTACCGTCCCCATCCCCGTTCCCATTACCGTGCCCATCCCCGTTCCCATTCCCATCCCCGTGCCCATTACCGTGGCCCCGGACCGGGCGCAGCGGGAAGGAGCCGCCTCCTCTTCCGCCTCGCCGAGCGCCCGCAGCGAGCGGCCCCGGCTGCTCCGCCGGCTCCTCGGCTTCCCTGCGGCGGCGAGCGGGAGCAAAGGCCGGGCACGGGCGGAGGAACCTCCTCCCCTTCCTGCCTCGGCCGCCGCCAGGGCTCCCAGTGGGGATTCGCTGCCTAATTAGCGCATCCATCGCAGCCCGTGACTGGAATATCCCGCCCGGACGGCTCGGGAGCCAGCGGGGCTCGCCTTCAGCTGCCCGGTTTACGGAGGGCTCGCAGTGCGGAGCTGGAGCTCGGGTTAGTTAGTGGGTGTGAAATCGGCTCTCCCGGGTTCGTGGCCGTGGTTGTGCAGGTGAGCCGAAAGGCGAAGTGGACGCGGACAGCGGGAGCCTGGCAGAGCAAAGAGCTCTGGACGAGGAGAGCTGGAGATTCCGTCCGTGCCAGCCCTCAGGTGCAGTGTGGGGTCACAACACACCGGGAGGGGCAGCGGGAACGGTCCTGAGGTGTGGGATCACCGGGAGCGCTGCGGGGAATCCTCAGTGGGAGCAGCTCCGGAATCCTCAGTGGGAGCAGCTCTGGAATCCCCACTGGAAGCAGCTCTGGGATCCTCAGTGGGAGCAGCTCTGGAATCCTCACTGGAAGCAGCTCTGGAATCCTCACTGGAAGCAGCTCTGGAATCCTCACTGGGAGCAGCTCTGGGATCCTCAGTGGGAGCAGCTCTGGGATCCTCACCAGGAACAGCTCCAGGAATCCCCACTGGGAGCAGCTCTGGAATCCTCACCAGGAACAGCTCTGGATCCTCACTGGGAGCAGCTCTGGGAATCCTCACTAGGAACAGCTCCAGGAATCCCCACTGGGAGCAGCTCTGGAATCCTCAGTGGGAGCAGCTCTGGATCCTCTCTGGGAGCAGCTCTGAATCACAAGATCTGGCCCTGGACTGTCGCAGTCAGAAACCTGCACTGGCTCACACGAATTGTCTCTGCTACAAAGTGAGGCTCTGCTGGATCCCTGCCTTGAAGTGACAGCTGATGGAGGAAGTTACAGCTGTGATCATGAACATCCCGTACACGTGGAGCACACACAGAGCAGAGGGAACTGTGAGAGAACTTCAAATCACACCTGGGGACAGATCATCCGACCCTGCCTTGGCCAGGACGTCCGTATTTTATTGGAATTGCAGGGAGTTCTGACCCATTTGATGTATTATCCCTGTGTTATGCAGTTTGCTGCCTGCCCATCTTTCAATTCAGTCCTGCCCATTTATTTATAAAGAAATGCAAACACTTTCTTCCCTGGTTTAACACATCCTGACCTGCTCCTGAAAAAACCCTACACATAATCCATCCGTGTTATTAACTACAAAAACTTCCAGCAGGGAGTGCGTCACTGCCATCTCTTGTTGCCCCCAATTAGTCCTGGCCTAACCCTTTTAGCCTCAAGTGAAATCAGATTATAACTTGTCTGTCAGGGCTGAGGTGGATTTTACACAACCAGTGTCATAATTATCAAAATGATTGCTCTATCAGTCGACAGCTTGTTTGACCACAAGACCTTTGCATCTTTTTTGCTGATTCTGGGCTTTCTGAAGCAAAGAGAAATGGTTTCCTGGGTGTAAGGGCAACTCCCGCAGCGCTCAGGATGTGTCAGAGCTGCCCAGCCTGCGTCCACTATCAGAAAAATGAGCAGTCGATAGGAATTCATTAATAGCTGACTGCATTTTCTATCTCCTCTTGCTTTATTCTGCTACATGGAATGGTGGCCAAAAAAAAAAAAAAAAAAAAAAAAAAAAAAAAAAAAAAAAAAAATCAAGTCTTGGTTATTTCCTCACTTCTTGACCCTTTCTTGAAGGAAATCTTCATTGGGCAACCACAGAGTAGGGCAAAGAGAAGATAACAGGAATTTCTAATTGGAGGAAGCGGGATCTCAATGATGACCAGACCATAAGGTCTGTATTTAGCCTCCACCCTGCGGGGTGCAGTTAAACTGGTTCACAAACAACCTAAACAAACTCCCTGAGTTTACAGCCCTGGCAGGAGTGCCTGAGGCAGCTGCTTACAGCAGAGCCCAGTTTTAGTGGAGCTCTCTGAGGGCTTGATTGAGTCCATGGGCTGGAACTCACGTTAGAGACCACCTAAGATCAGTTTGAGATGAGATGCACCAATAAATCAGCTACCTGGTCATTTTGTGGCTTGCTAAGTTTGGACAGACCTTAAATCTTAAATCTTAAATCTTATATCTCCCCTCCTCACTGCTTGTGTTCATATCTCAGTTTTTTTCCCCGGATGGCTGCGGATGCTCAGGGGGATTCTCTCAGCTCAGGGAATCCATGGATCAGGCTGCAGGTGCCGGGACTGTGGCTGTTCAAACACGCTGGCAGCCCGTAACCTTTGTGCCTGTGCCACCGGGGCCGTTGTTACTCATCCCAGTCCCACCCAGAGGCTTGGCACGGAGCTCCGCGCCTCCCGAAGCCTCCCGCTCCTTATCGCGGCGATAAAAGCCGCGTGTGTTTGCACAGAGGTTTGAGCGCTCCGGAGCTCACCGCTGCCTCTTCTCCCTCACTGGCTGTGCTTCACGGCAGGAGGGGGGAAACCAGCCACACAAACTGTGGGAAGAGGGGGAATATCCCCGGAAGAGAGAAGTCCCCGGGATAGATGGGCCTCCAGAACGCCAAGTCAGTGAAGAGAGCCAACATCGTGATGCTGGGGCTGGACTCTGCGGGGAAATCCACGCTGCTCTACAAGTTCAGGTATAAAGACGCTTTCCTAACGGTGCCGACGATTGGCTTTAATGTGGATATGATTGAAGCGGGGAAAGATTTCACGCTGACACTTTGGGATGTTGGAGGACAGAAGAAAATGAGGGAGCTCTGGAGCAATTTCCTGGAAGACACCGACGGGCTGCTGTACGTGGTGGACAGCTCTGACAAGCGCCGGCTGGAGGAATCCAGGAGGGAATTGGAGCTCATTTTAAAGAATAAATCGATAAAGAACGTGCCGGTGGTCGTGCTGGCGAACAAGCAGGATCTGCCTGGAGCTCTGAACGCCGAGGAGATCACCAGGAGGTTCAAGATGAAGAAGTACTGCAGCGACAGGAACTGGTACGTGCAGCCCTGCTGTGCCACCACGGGAGAAGGGCTGGCAGAGGCTCTCCAGAGAGTGGCCACGTTTGCCAGGCAGTACAGCAAGTCAAAGGAGACTTTCACCACCCTGAAGGAGCTCAACACCTGTCAAGGATTGCTGTCATCCGCTTCTGGTGACTCTTGACGTATTTTGTTGGTCAGATTACATCTGGAAATACTGGATTCCGAAGAACTTTTATACAGAAAATCCATTCAAGGATTTCTGTCATCTGCTTCTGGTGACTCTTGACATATTTTGTTGGTCAGATTAAATCTGGGACTATTGGATTCTGAAGAACTTTTATACATAAATATTTATAAAGGACTTTGACAATATTAAATTCTACTCTTATACCTGCAGATACTTGATATACCTGACGGGACGTCTCATACCTGAGATAGGACTCTGTAGCATTTTATTACTATTTTTTTATTTACTTGGGGTTATTCAAGTTGAATGATGAGAAAGGGGACAGCCGAGCACGCGGAAATAAAGTAGGTGAGCAGTGTCTGAGTGGCTTAAACCAAATGAAGATTCAAATCTATTTTTTTCAAGACGCAAACCAGCCACGTCATTTGGTCAGCGGCGATCAAATGCTGTTTTGTAACAGATGCTCCATGGATGCGTTCCTCATTTGAAAACGGAGTGGGGTGAGGGCTTCAACTCTCGCTTACGTACGAGAGAACCCGGCTGGTCCTGCACTCTGGAAACAATTCCCGTGCCGAGCAGGATGAGCTCCTCAGCCAGCCCCAGCCAGAGGCGGGCTCCAGCGCTGTCTGCGAGGTGCAGCCGTGACGTTCCGCTGTCCCAGATCCGCGCGTGCTGCTCCCCTCGTTCCTGCGCTGCTGGCCCGCCCTGCTCGCAGGGTCTGTCACGGGACAGCTCAACCCCACCGCTTTCGTGGTGACTTCCCAGTCCTGGGACCTGGGAATGTTGTGGCAGGGCTCCTCTTGTGGGTTTGGTTTTTTTTTTTGTTTCAGGATTCCAGCAAGGAAGCAGGTGGGAAATAGGAAGTTTACGTTTCATTCTTACTAATAAACAGACAGGAATGTCAAGTTATAAAAGGGTGAAGCAGCAGTAAAATCACCCAGACATACCCTGTTGTCTCATGCACGGGTTATTCAAAGACAAAAAAAAATCATCGGGTGGGTTTGATGAAATAGTAAATAAAGGGAAGTTTCTCAATAGAAGCTGTTATTAATGCTGAGACTAATTAATTACCAGGGGCTAAATCCTGACTCATGCTGAGACTCTTGCTAAAAGCAGAGCAAGTGTCTGGATTTCTCATTGCCTGCTCTGATGATTTGGGCTCAATAGAAATTACTGCTGCCCCTAAAAATATCTTTAAAAGTCATTAACGTTGGTTTTCCAAGCCGAACACAATTCAATGTTTAAAAATGTGATATTTGATATCAACGCGTTTATAAACGTTTGCATGTGCCGGCTATAGGGTGAATTCTCTTAATCTAATCACGTGTCTGTTATAAAGCAGAATTTAATTCTGTGGCCTCAGGACTTCCTCAGGGAGAAACACTCCTGAGAGATTTAATGAGGGTGCACCAGGGTCTCTAATTAGCCAAGAAGCAAGTTCTGAAGGGAGAAATAAAGTTGTAAAATAGACCGGCTCATACAGCTAAAAATGACAATAAGCTCTCAGGCACACAGGCCCTTCTGCAGGTTATCAAATTACACTAAATGACACATCAGCTTGAAGAAGTGTTTTGCAATTGTGCTTCAAAGGAAAGGAATAAACTCAATTCCATTCATTTTATAGAATATCAAGTATTTAAAAATTGCATTTTCTACCAGCTTGATTTCCCAGAGAAGTGAAGGCGGGCCTGTTACATCCGCCTAAGGAGACCCCAACCTTTTGGAATCATTTTAAAGGATTAAAATAAATATCAGTCACGCTGGCTCGGAGGCGCAGGAGGAATTCTCGGAGGAATTAGATGCCTGAGAGTTTCATTAAAAAACTCAGTGAGACAGAGAAAAGTGACCACACGGGTGCCCCCTTAGAGGCGAGGCTGCTGAGGTACAAAAGTCTGATCCCCACCGAGATAAATGTTCCATGGAGCCCACAAGGAGCATCAATCCAGAGCCAGGGCTTAAGGAGATCCCCTGCTCCGGGAGCTGCCGGGGCTTTTCCATCGTGCTTGGATCAGCAGAGCACTTGGGAGCTTCCTCAGGATGAGGCAGAGATGGAATGCTCGGCTGCAAAACCGCCGGGAGCCAGGAGCACTCGGCAGGTTTGGGGAGGGTGTTTGGGAAGTTGCGTGGGCAGGGAGGCGCACAGGGAGGGAGCTGTGGCTCAGCCCTGAGCACAGGCTCACCCCAGGGCGCTGCGTGCTCCCAGGGCAGCCCTGGGGATTGTTGGATATCTGAGCCCATCACCTGTTCCCTGGTGAAATCAATACCCAGGGAGTTCCAAAGGTGTTTTCCAGCTCCGTCCCGCTTGGAGAGTTCAAAGTGCTTGGCTGAACACCATGAGCTGAGTCGTCCTGGTGTTTCAGGAATTCTACCGGTGCTAAAATCCTAAAATCCAACCCACAGCACCGGGATAATTTATTTCTGGATAAATTTGGCTTATTTTATTATTTAGAATTTTTACAGGCTACTCACTAAAAAACTTTTAGGATTTTTGAAGGTTTTGGGATGCTTTGAGATGGTGAGAAAGCAGAATCTGAAGAGCCCTGAGGCAGTGGAGCTGAAGTCTGGGAGCTGAAAGCTTTCCTTGGGATGAAAGGCCTTGAAGAGTTGGGGTCAGATGTTCGTTGGGGTCAGCTGTTAATTTTGCTTCAAACCTGGGGATTTTTTCCCTCAGCTCACCCTGCTGTTTTGCATGTTTTTATTGCTGCATTCTGGCAGTCTTGTGCAGAAGCACTGCAGGTGTTTTGTAGCTGAAGGGCTCAAATCCTTCAGTGTTTGCCCATATTCCTTAAAGAGTTTGCTGTCCCTGTTCCTTTGTGCTGACAGAAGAGTCAGCACGAGTGGGGCACAAAAAGAGAAGGATCTGAACCCCAAGGCCTGCAGGACCCTCTCAAGGATGTTTGGATGGGGCCATTTAAAAGCTGACAGAGCCAGAGCACGGGCACCTGTCCTTGGCCATTCCTTGATAAGATCCCTGTGGTTTAAAGTCACATTGAGGGCTCTGAGTTGAGGAATAACTCAGGGAGCTCATTGAACACGGGCGCAGTGGGGTGAAATGGGGATGAAATGCCATTTTAAAGGAAGGTGCAGTGCAGCAGCAGAAACCACTGCAAATCTGGATAGCAGCACGCCCTCCTGCTTCGCCTGGGAGACAACTGTCCAATAATGTAGAACCCAGGAGAAGTGGAGTGTCTAAGGAATGCAGGACAAGGCTTTTCCAGTATCAGGTAACCGGTGTCACCCAAAATGCCTCTGTGCCTTCTCATTTTGGACAAGGAAAGACTTTCCTGTGTCAGACAAGTTCTAAGCACTGCAAAGGAGACAGCACCACTTTGAAGTGCTGTGTGCACATTAAACAGGGTTTTTTCCCCAAGTTAACGGGCCCTGCTGGGTTCTGTGCTGCTACAGTCAGGCTCCCTCCACTTTCATGAGCTCTAGGATCCTGTCTGGGTTCTGGACATCCATCTCCTCACATCCCACGGCCTGGATTTGCCAACCCGCCGTCATTTGGGCTGTAAATTCCGGAGGGTTGGGGCCCTCAGCACACACCACAGCGCAGGGACCATCTGCAGATGGCAATTCACGGACAGTGAGGAGTGCAGGCAGGGAGGGGAGGGGATCTGAGCGGGATTTTCGGGGGTTTGAGCGAGCTGAGCGTTCCTGGCGTTTCAGTTCCTCCAGCATCGTGTTCCACAGCTGCGCTCGGTGCTCCTGCGCTGCTCCTGCTCGTCCCCGCTGTGTTGGTGGCTCTTGGACCGAGACACGTCCCCTCAGCCCTGGCACCTGCGTGTCCCCTCCCTGTCTCCACCCAGCAGAGCTGTCCCCTGTCCTGGTCCTTCCCCACGAGTCCCGGGGGCAGTGCCAGCTCCCCCGCTCTCGTCGCCAGGTTTCCCCAGGGCTTTTGGGTTTGCTCTCAGCCACTCCTCAGGCTTGGAGTGACCTCAAGACGTTTACAGCCCCATTTCATTGTTTTCTCTCAGGTCCTTCCTCAAAGCTCTCCTTTCCCCGTGATGTATGCAAACCTCCTGACAATGCTTTATGAGCCATGGCTTTTGATGAATATTTTTTATTATTTCCTTGTTCTCCCCGTGTTTGTCATCCGCTCCCTTTTAGTCTCACAAGGCGCTTTCATTGGTGCCAAGATCATCTTTTTGTTCTGGGTTTTTCCTTTTTTTTTTTTTTTTTTTTTTTAATCTTGTGCTGACTCGTTTTTACTTTGTTTTTATTTATTCCTTTTTATTTGCCTGGCCCATTAGAAGTTTCTAGGCCTCGTATTACCCCGATTCTGGCAAAATAATCTGCAAAAAGAACTACTTTCGTGAGTTTAATAAACCGCCTGGCTCTGAAACCCGAGCCAGGCACATTGTTTGGTTTCAGCAATTATAGCTGGGAACAGCAGCAACGATTTTATCGATCCAGACAAAGGCCAATCTCCTGTGAAATTCTGCTTGGCTGTTAAAGGGTAACTGCGCCCTGGTCAATAGTTTTCAGTTACTTTATCTAAAGCACACACGTTTATCGCTGAAGAATGTGAGTCTCTCAAGCTGCCCCCAAGAAGTCAGTTTTATTTCTTCCAGGGCCGCCCCAGATTGCTGTGAACATCCCTGGTATCGTTTGGAGGTAACACAAAACATAAAGGCATTCTGCAAGCAGCTTAATTAACAGATAATAAATTAACGTCTGGCTCCTCCTGGGGTGGCTCAGGGCTGGATGCCTTTCCCAGCACAAGGGAGTAATTTTGGACTGAAGTCACACGGATTTTCCTTTGTTGAGGATTAACAATAAAGGTTTAATTTACCTAAAATGTCTATAGGAGGTCGTACAATTTTTATGTGCCCATCACAGCTTGAATTCTCTGAAAAGGTAAAAAAAAAAAAAAAAAAAGGAGTTTAAGGAGTTGATCGGGAGGGGCAGTGGGGGAAGATAAATGACAGCAAACGAAAGCAACAACCGTGAAAGAGAGAAGAAAAAAAAAAAAAAAAAGTGGGAAAACTCTCTGGCCAAAGTACTGAGTGTTGTAGATACACAAAGCAATAGAAAGCAAAAAAAGAAAAATAAAAAAAATCCCTTCCCAGCCATTAACTTTGCACTCTGGTGCAAAAGCTGGAGCTGCTCTTTTAAAATCAACATTTCTGTGTGCAAACCCTCCCGGAACTTCCCTGTGCTCTCCCTGAAGGCAGCGGTTTCACAGATGAAGTCATATCAGCCCCCCAAAATGACACAACTTTGGAGAAAATGCTCTGCAAAGAACTGTCCCCTCACAGCAGCTCTAAACAGGATTAATCCTGAGTACGAAGAGTTCAAAATATTTAACATATTAAAGTCAAACGTTGCAGAAATTAATTATAGTTTCAAAGAACTCTTCCATTTAACCTACAGGGGAAAATTTAAAACTTCTTAGCTGTCACCTACGTCGAGCCTTTCCTTTTTGAAGCTTAAGGTTTTCCACTGAGTCATTTGGATCATTGATTATTTAAAATACCCATTTATTGCCCACGCTAACGGGTAAATTTGTACAAGCTTTTATATTTTTTTCTTTTTTTTTTGCTTCTCGGCGTGCTGCTGAAAAGCCCCTGTCAAGCGCTAAGGAAAACCCGAGGCAAACACCAGAAAATTGAGTAGCGTTATTAAAACACACTTGTGCAAAATGTGTTTCCTCGCTGAGACATCTTGTGGTGTGTGAGGCTTCCTGCAGCTCCTCAAAACGAAACTCTCGGGTCGCAAATTCAAACCGGGACCAGAGGAGCCCGAGAACTCGCAGAGAGGCTTAAACCACCCAGCTAAAAATCGCTTTTCCTTTTTTTTTTTTTAAACAAAAGCTGCCTCGTTACAGCACTGATGGGCTTATTTTCAGAGATTATTTTCCATTTATTAAATATAAATAGATATAACGATAACAATAACGATAACGATAACGATAACTATAACTATAACTATAACTATAACTATAACTATAACTATAACTATAACTATAACTACAACTATAACTAAATATATAGATAGATATAGATGATGATAGATATAGATATAGATATAGATATAGATATAGATATAGATATAGATATAGATATAGATATAGATATAAATTGCTGCTCTTTAGGCAAAGCCCCCATTCATTTTCAGCATGCATTAAGATGAAGTTTCACTTTGTGGCACTGATAATTCCTAACAACGAGTGGTGTCCAAACTGCCCAAACAAGCAGGTTCCTAAACTGGAATTCCTGTTTTTCCCATGTTCAGTTGGTTGTGGTTTAGAAGGGCCCTGGCCAGCAGTCCATATCTAAAGTGAGATTTGAATATAAAGAGGAATAATGAGGATTCAAAGAAAGGGTCGATCTCAGTGATCTGACAGAGGCACAGATTCCTGAAGCTGCTGAAATGCTGCGAAATTCAGGAAAATGGTGTGCCCGTAATTCCCCCTCGGACGAAAAGCTGAACAGAAATATTAGCATTTATCAGACATGAGGAAATCAAGGAAAGCTCAGTCCTGAGCCTGGGGAGAATGGGCCTCGTTAGTGCCGCTGCTCAGAGCGCTCATTTTCTCCATTACAGCGGGACAAAGAGAGAGGCAAACTTGGAGTATTTTCATTTCTCTGCTCGATACCAAGCCCTGAGCCTTTCAAAATTCCTTGTTCAGTCACGTATTCGAGCTTCCTTTCAAAATGAGCCTGAGACACAGCGCTGACAATAGCAATCTGCATCTGGACATTTACATTTTTGTTGCGTCTTGGGTTTGATGCTGTTCTACGAGCTAAACTCTGCTCCCTCTAAGTGTTAACAGCCAGAAATAAGAGTTTAAATCTGAGATGCTCCCAAAAATGTCTCTGTTTTCATGATGCTGGCAGGATTTCTGTGTACAGCACGAAACACGTCACCTAACACCTCACACCATTTAATCATCTGAGCATGCTGTGTAAATTTAAATTTAAATTTAATTTAAATTAAATTTTCAAATGCAGCTCCAAAGATCAGCCTTCCATTTGGAAAGCTGAGGAAGTAAGGATGGAAAAGCATCTTCCCTTCCTGCCATCAAGTGGAACAGGATCCAGAATGCTGGAGTTCCCAGACCTGGGAGGAAAAGTTTTCCTTTCCTTTTAGGAATGTTACTGAACTCACCCCAAACCGGCAGGGACAGAAGCATTTTTTGTCACTGTCCCACCATCAGCAGTGCCACAAGGATTTGTTCTAACACGGAAAAACCATCTCCTTGGATCTCCCAGGGCACATTGACATGGCTCATTTCAATGGCCATTGCTTCGCTTTTTATCTCAAAAAAATTTTTTCCCTTTCCTTTAATAGGAAATTGTGCTGGAAAGGCAAAGCAGCTGGGACTCCAGCAGGGAAGTGCAGCTCCACAATCTGCTGATTGAGGATTGATTCCTCTTCTACTTGGGCTATTTTGCAGCTGATGGATTTTTGGGATCTGCTCCAGCTCCGGTACCAAGGAACATTTTTGCCAATGGTCACGTCATGACCTATAAATTTGTCTGCAAAAGCTCTGATTTTTTTGCATTAAAACCCAAACATTTACAGGCTGAATTTTCGCAAACGTAGCAATGTAAATTGAAGGCAACCCCCCATTCGAATGTTGTGCAAAATAAGAAGTGATTTAAAGCGGAGTGGCTGAGATCAGAGCAGGCTGTGCCTTTGCAGAGGCAGCTCTGGAGCTCTGCTCGCGCATTTGAAGCTGCCTGGCTCCGGCTCGGTGTCATGTGCGAGCCCTGGGCTGATTCCCTGATGGCAGGAGCAGATGTTGGGCTGATGTGGATCATCCAAGGGCCACTGGAGCCAGGGGAGCTCCCCGAGTCTGCAGCCTCTGGGAGCTGTGCTGCAGCCTCTCCTCTGGAAGGCACGGAATATCGGGAGCGATGGCAGAGCTAATCCCACGGCAGCTTCCAAAACAAGGAGAATAAAAACATCTAGAGGCCTTTAGCTTGGAAAGAAGCGCTCATGAGAGGGTGTTACACATTCAGAGAGGCCTTGGGGGAGAGTTCAGGCTGGGAGGGACTCAGCAGAGCGCAGGGACAGAGGGAACGGGGGAGAAATCCCAAACCAAACCAGTGCCATCAGCCGGCCCTCGGCTGTCGTAACATCTGAGAGGGCTCCCAGTGTCCCACACAGCTGGGCTAAAGGGTCAGAAATGGAAAAAAATGGAACAAAATTGGGAACATCTGAAGCTGATTTTCCTGTTCAAGCCTGTGCAGCCCATCTCTTCAAGAAACTGATTTTGAAAAGTGAGTTTTTAAAAGTACCACCCTGATTGAAGAGTATTTTTCTCAGAGTGTAAAGACTTCTTTTTTCCTAAATAGGAAAAAAAAAACCAAAAAACCCACACAGTGTAACCAGTGATTTTAAATGAACAAACCCAAAGGGAAACATGCACAGGATCTCTACAGCTTTTGAATAAAAAAGCTGCACAAGGGAGGGAACCCTGAGTGAGTGTGAGCACAGCCCCGAGACAGCAGAGCCGCTCAAGTGTCCGTGGGCCAAATCTCTGATTCCTGCTCCCATCCAAAGCACTTCAGCCAACTCCCAACAAAAATCCCCTTCAAACGTGTCCCTTGCAAAAGTCTGGGTGTGCACACCAGCTGAAAGATTAATATAAAATATCCTTCCAGCAGTGGGCTGCTTCCTAGTTAATACCAGCTATTCCATTTGTAAAAACCCCGGGATTAATGGGTGTTTTTCTGTGTGCAACACAAATCTTTGCAGCTTTACATTTTGGGTTCTTGTAGGAGGGAGATAGGGTTATGAAAAGCAGGAGTTTCTTCCACCTAAGTGTACATTCAGTAAATATATTTTATAAGTCTTTTACTAATATATTAGAAAAAGCATTCAGATCAATTCACATTATTACTCAGAATAGGTGTCTAAGATAAGCTGCAAATTAAGCATTTTCTAATTGCATAATGAGGTGCAAAATTCACAAATTGTGACTTTTAAACAAAATGTAAACCCTTTGTAAAACAAATCTATCTGTTGCTTGAAGGATAGGAAGGTGAACAGAGCCTAATTCCCACCTTTATATTTGCATTATTATTTCCCAAGCTAAAAAATTTGCAAAAAATATCAAAGAAGCAGAGCTTTGTTCTGTAGCATCACATGAAGCCTGAACAGCATCATACCATGAGAATTTGTGGTTTATGCATAATTTATTATGTTGTAGACACCTACATTTAGTAAAAAAAAACCTCATTCAGAATCTAAATATCCAATTTTTTGGGTTGGTTTTTGTTTTTTTTTAAAGACAGCCCAGTGACACTGGATCAAGGATTCGGAGGGGAACTGGTCTATCCTTCAAAACTGGTCTTCTGAGTGTTTTTGCACTGTGGACCTGAGGCAAAATCAAACAAAAAAATAATGTGGTAATTGTTCCTCTGAGAGCCAAGCAGCTTAATTAGATTACAGCGGCACAAGATGCACTTGCTTCATCTCTGATTATGCCTACAATGAAGTCGCAATACAAATTATTCTTTGGGTGATACCAGATGAAGAGACCACCGAAGGATTGTCTTCCTTCATAATTTAGCAAGAGCAAAGCGTGTTTTGGATATTATTATGTGGAGTTAAACAGAAAGGAAATGGGGTGTTAGACCCGGTGGTGCGGGAGTGTGATTTTCAGACAGGTCTGGGTTTGGAGGAAGATTCTCCAGGGTGATTCTCAGTTATTTTCAAGTGGTTACTCACAAAGGAGCAGGGCTGTCGCTCAGCCCTTTGACTCGGTCAGTCTTTTTCCAAGAGCACAGAGGGAAGGGCAGCAGAGGGGTGATTTCCCTGCGAGGTCACTGGCACTGCTTTGGGCGCTGAGTCAGGCCAGGACGTGCTGCCGTTCCAATTCCATCCTTCCCAGAGCACACCGAGGTGACACCGGGAGGTGGTAGAGGTGGGATGAGCACGTCCTGGGTAACAAAGATGTGGAAAAGGCCATGAGAAGGGCAGTGATGGAATAAAAGGGTTTTCTTTCATGAAATTCCTGGCTGGGTCTTACACACCAGGCATTTTTTACCACTGTATTCTGACTAGCTCTGAACACTGGGCAGGGATGGAATACAAAGTACCAGAGTCCAATTTCATTATTCATCGTAGAATTTCTGCCTAATATCTAATCTAAACCTACACCCTTTCAGTTTAAAGCCATGCCCTGTGTCCTGTCCCTCCATCCCTTGTCCAAAGTCCCTCTCCAGCTCTCCTGAAGCCCCTTTAGGCACTGACAGGGGCTCTGAGCTCTCCCTGGAGCCTTCTCTTCTCCAGGCTGAACAATCTTAACTCTCTCAGCCTGTAAATGAAACAGAGCACTAACTAAATATATTGTTTATTTATTTATTTATTTTTAATTTTATCTCCATGTAGTCTTCTACAACATCACTACATGGAAAATCTGCATTACATTTTAAAAATTAAATAGCTGTATCAAGAAAATGTCATTTTTTGTCCATGCAGACAGGGATGTGACAGGGCTGCCGTCCCTACAGCAGGTTTGGACAAATACTGTTAGACAACCCATGCTGATGTGGAATACCACCAGCACTAATTAACCCCAACTAATTTACTGTCTTCATATCGCCTTGACATCGCTGCTACATTTATGCAACAGCTGGGGCTGTGGTGACTCAGCTCCTGTCACTTTTAGGGGTTTTTTGGGGTTGTTTTTTTTTTTTTAGAGAACTATCTAGAGCCAAGCCTCATCCTCTGGAAAGCGTCCAGAGGTAAAACATTGTCTTTGCATTTTCCCAAGGAGTTAAACCAAGTTCTCTTTCCTGATACTCCTTGGTCTCTGAGGGACTCGGTGACTTCATTTTCACCCTTGGGAAGCTGCATCTCCTGTCAGAACTTCAACTTTTCTCCACAAGTATAATGGAAAACTGCAATGAGCTCTATCAACATGGAAGACTTTACGGAGCTTGTTTCCAATCATTAAAAATGAGTAGACTACATGCAGGATCAGGGCAGTACATATATATATATATATACACATACATATAAATATATGTATGTGTATATATATACTCACACACACACCCCCTAGAGAATTCTTCTAGTTGTGGGCCAAAGGTGTTAACTTCTAGGTAAAATTTCAGAAGTAGGAACAAAATAACCATCCCCTCTGCTCTGCAAGTGTATCTCTCTTTGCTTTCAATACTGTTTAGCTAATTTCAATGAAAATTTAAAAGTTTCTGTAGCGGCTTTTTTTTTTTTTTTTTTTTCTCCCTCTAAAAGTCTGGAAGACTGGAGGGAATGGGGATTATCCTTAGCGAATGCAAAGTGCAGTGAGGGGAAAGACTGAAGTGTTAATTTTCGGCTCCACGGTGCAAACAATTGCAAAGTGTAATGAGGGGAAGGATTAAATTTGATTTTTGACGCCACGATGGAGACAAATGCAAGCCTTAGTGAGGGGAAGGGTAAACTGTTAACTTTCGGCTCCATGAGGGGACTGAACGTAAAGCGCAGTGGGGAGAGTGATTAAATGTTAACTTCCGGCCCCATGACGGGAGCGAATGCCAAGCGTAACAAGCGGAAGGATTAAACTGTTAACTGTCGGCTCCATAAGGGGAGCGAAGGAAAAGTCTAATGGAGGGAAGGATTAAAATGTTAACTTTCGCTTCCGAAGCCGAGCACGGAACGGATTAAACCGTCCCTTCCCCGGCGGGCCGGGAGCAGCGCAGGCGCGGGGAGCGCCCGTCCCGCCTCCCGCGCCCTCAGCCCCCAACACCCAAGATGGCGGCGGCGCTGAGGCGGCCCCTCCTTCCTCCCCCTTCCCGCGCTGCGTCACCGCTCCCGCCCTCTCCCTCCCGGCCGCCATTGGCCGCGGGGCGCGCGCGGCGCAGCCAATGGGCGGCGGCGCCCAGAGCGAGGCTGCCCCTGTTTCCCCCTCCCTCCCTCCCTCGCTCGCCCCGTCCCTTCCCTTCCCCCGCTCGGCGGCACCGGCGCGTTCGGGCCGCCGGGACCGGCCCGGCCCCGCTCCGAACCGCCCCGCTCCGGGCCTCGCTCCCGCTCGCCTCGCCTCGCCCGGCCCCGCTCCGGGCCCCGCCACCCGGCCCCGCGGCGGTTCCCCCTTCGCCCCGGCCCTTCCCGGCTCGCCGAGGCCGAGAGCGGGCCCGCCGGGCCCCCGGCGCGCTCGGGCCCGGGCGGAGGCGGAGGGGCCGCGCTCCTCCCTGGCCGCCCCCGCCATGGCCGACAACGAGAAGCTGGACAACCAGCGCCTCAAGAACTTCAAGAACAAAGGCCGCGACCTGGAGGTGAGCGCGGCGGGGCCCGGCCGCGCCGCCCGCCCGCCCTGGGCCGCGGGGAGGCGGGAGCGGCGCTGCCGGGAGGGGAGGGAGGGCAGGCCGGGGAAGGAGGGAGGAAGGAGCCGCCGAGGCCGCGCTGAGGGCCGGGCGCGGCCGGGCCCGCGGGCGCCCGGCGAGGGGCAGCGGCCGCGCCCGCCCGGCGCCGCTCCGGGGGCTCCGCGGCCCCTCGGGCCCGGCGGCGGCCGCGGCTCCTCCCGGGCGGCTGCGCCCTCAGGGGCTCGGCCCGGCCCGGCCCTGCCCCGGCGGCCCCGCTTCGGGGTGGGTTCGCCGGAATTCCTGCGGGGAACAATCTCTCCGAGCAGCCCCGAAAAGCCTGAGTCAGGATTAGGGCCCGGTTTGGGTGTTGTGCTGCGTGTGTCCAGGAGAGCTAATTAAATAAATAACGCGCTAACCTTCAGAGCGAGATTATTTAAAAAAAAAAAAAACTCTTTTCTCTCTCTCTCTCTTTTTAATTTTTTTATTTTTTTATATATTTCTGTTTTCTGCTCCGATAGTTGAAAAGGAGTTCTGGCTTGTAGCACGGAGCCCCCGAACTTTTTGGTGACTCAGTTACTTGAGCTGTGAAAGTGCTTCCTAAACGCAGCAGGATACATAATTTATTTGGGGTTTCCTTAGGAAATGGGCAAATTTTAAAACTAAGTATCAATCGTCACCTTTAAATACTCGGCCAGGAGTGCTGGTTGGGGCTTAAAAGCAATTGTCTGTACGAGGTTCTGGACGAGAATTTTGGCATTCTCATGGCTGTTTTTTTACTGTGTCCATTGTGTTTTCCATAATATTCCAGTCTTTTACATTGAGACATTGCAACGTTTCAAAAGTAGAAACTCCTTTATGTCGCCTGTATTAATTAAAGCATCAGCCAACTTTCCTAGAAGTCTGTAAAATCTGGGTTTTTAACCTGTCCAATCAGATTAATAAAACGTTTTTTCTTATTCAGTTCTGTCCAAACTTTTGGCAAAGAACATTGTGGGAATAATGAATTGCTCTGTTTGCTGACAGGGTTGTGAGGTTGGTTGGTAACCCCTTGCCTTAGATATTAATTTGTTCCTATACAAATCTTGTTAGCACTGAAGACACAATTATAGGAGAGCATCTTTAGGAATGCACATAGAATGTGCTGTTACAGTGAAAAATGGGATTTGTGAGAAGACAGAGGTTGGAATTCATGTGCTTTGGTGCAGAATTTTAAGGGAAGAGGGCTGAAGTAGGGAGGGTTCAAGATGGACACACGCAGGTAACACCACGTGTGAGCATGTCAGGAGGCAGGGAAGCCTCTTCAATCATTTTTTTTTTTATTTGCTGCAGCACTTAAACGCCTTTTCCACAGTCCAAACCCACTGCTGGGCCGTGTTAAATTTTAGAGAGTGACATTTATCCAGCAAATCCCGGAGCACACGCCTGCTCCCTAAAATAACCACGGTGCAGGGCTATTTTTCATACAATAGCTCAGGCTTCTGGCTGTCCTTGCTGCTCATTAACTGCTTACACATCACACTGGGCATCAGGCTGAGGGAATTGCTGCTGCCCACTCTCAGCCAAGCTCCTGGGGCAGGACATCTCCAAAATCCAGCTTGCAGGGCTGTTTGGGCAGAAAGTTGTGTGTTTATTTCGCAGAGGAAGCCAACGTTCGATCTTTATCTCCTTCACTCCTCCCCCCTTCTTATCTCCCCTGAAATTCTGGTTGGCCCCTGGGTTGTTTTTTACAAAAACACAATTTAAAAAAAAAAGTTTTCGCTGACTGTTCACCCCTAGAGAAATAAGAAATCTCCCCTAATTTTGGTGAATGCCAAATGAAGAGATTTCTGGAGCTTATGAAAAGTTGCCATGTCGTGAATTGCAAACTTCCTAAAAATGTTATCTCTTAATTCCATGTGCTCAGATCAGTCCATTGACAATTACAGTGCCAGCAGTTCCTGTCACATTGTCCTTGCCTTCCAGGTTTTACATATTCACAGGAAGTTCATGTATTTCTCACCAAAATTACGTGATTTCCTACATTTTCTCCCTTAAAGTACCAAACGTTCATTCACCCTTTTGGATAAGCTAAAGTCGGACTTGGATTTTTATTTTTTCCCCTCAGTGTTCTTCTAAAAAGACAAGAAAAAGTAAAAAGAAAGCAAACCCCAGCACAAGGTGCTTTACATAAGGTGTTTTAACAAAATTCCTTCGTATGCTGAAGTCCTGGGTAAACATTTCCTGCACGGGCACGTTGTAAATAATCTGTATTTGGGGATGACAGATTGGTGGTGACACTGGGAATAGAGGGATTCACTGGGACCAGAAATCTCCAGGAATTCCTTGTCCTTTCCCTGATTTCTGCTCCTGCTCAAAGGAATACACGGTGTAATAAAGTTTTTAATAGCGGGAGAGTTGGTGCTGGGGGAGCAGTAATTTGGAGCTGAGGCAGCATCTCAGGCGGGCATTGAAGATTTCTGGTCAGTGCTTGCAACATTTTTTTTTTTTTAGGGTCTTCAAGATTTTAGTGCTGTGGGGGAGAAATAGAATTGGTTCAGCACAAAGAGGAGCCTTAAAAAGTGCAGAAGTGGCCACGGTTTTTCTCTTTAACCTCCAACCCCAAAATCTGACTTGAGGAAGGGCTTATCTGGACTCTGATATTAAATTATGCAAATACTTATCCATTAGGGAGCGGGGTAAAGTGACTTTTTTCATCTTGTGTCTTCAGTGAGGAACAGGTTTTACTTGGGTTGGGTTTTTTTTCCCCCTTGGATGAAGAAGGTTGAGCTGTTTTTTAGTGTTTATTGTGGGCATGGCTGTGCTGACACCCATCCAACCTTTATTTTTAATGGTAACACCACAGATCTTGGGATTAAACACCAGATCTTTACTGCACAAAGGCCAGATAAGTGCAGATTGATTGTTGTGTCTGTGCTGGAGTTTTATGGACAATTGGAGTTTAAATAATGCCTTTTCAGTTCTGTATTTAGGGGTCTTGATTTGGGAAGGTTTGCAGAGCTTTGGGGTGTTTTATTTGCTTCATTTTCTTTCATCTGGTGATTCAACATTTCATTTTCTCTTGGTGATTGTTGCCTGCTGCAGCATTGTAATCTGACTGACATTAAAGGGCCTTTTTTTAAATGAAATAAAAAATGCTTCCTGCATTTGATTTCTCTGGAAATCCTGGAAGAATCTGCTGAATCTTTTCTCCCCATCCTCACCTGTGTTGCTGGGCAGGAGATTAAGGATTGCTTGAACAGTGCCAGCACAGGAGAGGTGTTAAACAGAGATTTCTGCTCTGCAATTGAGAGATGCATGAAGGGAAATGATGATAGTTCCGTAATGCAGAGCACTTCAAAACTAATTTTGGAGCAGCCATTGCATCAAGATGCTCGAACATCAGTAATGTCAGGATTTTAAAGAGTTGCCAGCATCATTCACTGGACTTTAAAAATACCAATATATTTGAGAACACCAAGGAAGCTCCAGGGGAGTGAAGGAAAGGTAGTGGTGTGAAATATATTGAATATTGGAGGTACTTTGAAGCTTTTCAACCCTTTCTGTATCCCACACAAAATAGTCTGCTTGGGATTAAATTTGGAAGAACTGAAAGAGAGCAGGAATTTCACTCACTGGGATAAAAATAGGTTCCTTTAAGCTGACTTGGAGTTCTGTGGTGAAGCTCATCCATCTTGTCGCTTTCAAATGATACCGAGATATTTGTTTAAGGCATTTTCTCTGCCATGCACGGCTTCTCCAGGAGAAATGGGGCTGGTGGCACCTGTAATGTCATATTGATTTTTATTTTTTCATCTGGAACTCAGACTCCCATTTTCATTCTGAAGGGGGAAGAGCTGCTGAGAGGTGATTTCTGGAGGTATCTTGGGTTGGCTTTCTGATCCCAAAGCATTTTTAGCAGTGATCCTGAGAGCAGGTCTCATTGCTCCAGTTTGGAGTTGAGGTGGGATTTGTATAGGAGGGGAATGGTGGATGGAGTAGGGCCTGAATAACGGGCTATAACTGAGGAAAACCAGTCTGTTTTCACGTGTCTGTACCCTGTGGGGTGTTCTTTGTTTTTATTTGGAATCCCAGACCACACTGGTGCTGGTAGCAACTTCCTGGTAGGAAGGAAGGAAGGATGGCACAACCAACTCATTTTTTATTTACAGTAACCGTTGGCTTTGCAGTTCCCCAACAGAAACAATGTGCCTTTGGAAACCATTCCCTGGCATGAGAGGAGCAGCCAGAGTTCTCCAGTTACTCCTGTGCTGTCACAGCTTCCTGGTGGAGGTGTATAAATGGAGGAGAATGTTTTATAACAGCAAAAAAAAAAAAATCCCACTTTACCCAGGAGTGACCACAGGCTGAGCTCGTGGTCCCTTCAGGGAAGGAACAAGGCAGGATCCCATTCCAGGTGTATTTAGGAAAGGCTGGTGGATCCCAGCTGCTTGGAATGTTCCTCATGTTGTGAAAACCCCCAGAACGTCTCAGGATCCTGCAGGCATCAGTAGCACGAGATTTTAATGATAAGCTGCAGGGCTCAGTCATGACTAACAGTCAGAAATAGCCCTTATGATAAATCTGAAGCTAAATATAATTGAAAAAAAGGAGGATGGAGGGGTGGCCATCACAGGCCGACAGAAATAGATCGGATCATTTGATTTTTTGATGTAGCAAATGACAAACAGGATCCAGGGACTGAGAGAGCCACGTGAACTCCTGACAGTGGCGCGTGTTTTTCAACTGGAGCCTTTCCCAGGGCCATTCCCAACTCTGCTTTAAAACCCTGTCTGGACAGAGCAGTTCCCTGCTCGCAGCTGTGTGGTGTGAGCTGGGAGCTGATTCACAGAGCTCAGGGCTCCCCCAGAACAGAAGGAATCGTTCCCCACGTGCCAAGACTCCACCATCCCTCGTCTCTGCCCTTTGAGCTGTTCTCCAAAAGGCAGCACAAGTTGGTCTGGACTCTGCTGGGCGTTTTGCTGTCTCCAGACTGGGATGATGCTGGGAAATCCCGTGGCAGAGCTGACCTCAGTTCTCATCTCTTGAGCTTTTCCTCCTCCTCAGAGGATGAGCGGTGCCAGCTTGACCTGTGACTGTTCTGTCAACAGGCTCTGTTTGCGCAGAGAGTGATTTTAGTGGAGCCAGGTTTTGGTAAATGGTGCTTAAGAGCGACTTCACTGGTGGCTTGTCCTTCACGTGAAGGTTTTTGTGATTCCAAGGTGTGCAAGCAGGAATTCAGGCAAGGACCTGTCAGCTTGTGGCAGGAGAGAGAACATTCTTCTTGTCCCAGCAGAGGATCTTTCAAAGTCTGACCAACTGCAGTTAGGATTTTTCAAGTAAAGAATTTTCCAAATGACACATCTGAGGCTTTTTGTTGTTGTGATTTTTGTTTTGGTCCCACTCAGTTGTCCCTGTGTCAGCAGCAGCTTTGCTGTGACCAGCAGCATCATCCCTGGGGTCTGGGAAGAGCCGTCCCTCTCCCAGGGCAGCTTTTGGGTGGGAATGCTGATTTGTCTTGTGCTTTGGGAAGGTGTTAAAAGTCCTGTGAGATCATCAGGGGTGTGGTACAGTTCTGATTATCAGAGCCTTTCCTCCCATTATTTCCATCCTGGACACGCCAGATTAGAGGAGTTTGGAGAAACTCCACTGAGATTTGGGAGCAGCAGCCTGGAGTACCTCAAGCAGGTGTAAAGCTGCAGCATCTTTGCAAAGCCTGGAAGTGCCGGGTGGGATCCAGCGGTGGATCCCTGGAGCCCAGAGAAATATCCCTGGAGTGATTGCTGCCTTCGCTCTGCTCTTCAGAGCTGCGTCCATTCCGGGGGAATGCCGGGCTGTGGGATGCTGCCCTGCTCGTGGAGTGCCCTGGGAGGAATTTTGGTGGGCACTTCGCCTTTTCCAGAGCAGGGAGCTGTCTTTGGGGGAATGTGGATTTTCCCCTCAGACCATGCCAAGTTCTGTCCCCAAAGCAGCAGGGAACTCTCCCTTCCTTTCCTCTTTTTTCCTCTCCCAAACATTTTTCTTGTAGCTCCTTCCTTTGAGGAGCTGCAGTGCTCAGCTGAAATTTGATCTGATGAACTGCACGTTCTTTTTGATAAAAATAATGATGCTTTGAAAGGGAGCTTTGAATGCTTATCTTCAGATCTCCGTGCTGTTCAGGAGGTTCCTTCTCCTTCTGGCCTGCGCTCAGGGTCTCCCAGCTTTCCCTGTCACCATAAAAATGGAATTGTTTGCAATTTTGTTGCTCTCATTCACTGTAGAGTTCAAAGTGTGGAATAAAATCACTCCAGACTGATTTATTTCTCTGTTTTCACTGCAGTAGGACAAGCAGCAATAAACCAATTTATGTATATTTACAATTGATTTTTTTTTTCCTGAATGCTGTCAATGGCAGCTGTAGAGAAAATGACATTAAAAATTTGCTCTTAGAATGTCAAAGGTTTTAATTTATAAATAATAATTCTGGAACTCAGCTTTACCTGCAGGGTCTCTTAATTTGAGCTTGTTTATAAAGTCACTTTACTGTTAGACTGCCGTGGTGTTTTTAATGCTTTTGGTGCTGTTTTATGCACAACTCCTTTCCATTTTAAAAGACATGAGTGTTTTACTCTGAAATAACAGAAATATTGTAATTATTTCCATTTCCTGTAGGATCTCTACTTTTACAATGAAAATTAAACCCCGTGTGTAGAAGTTCTGTTTAAAGTGCATGAACTGGAATAGTTGTACAAGAACTTTTTAAATTGGTCTGAGTTCTGCTGATGAAGTTTATTGATCTTGATTCTTTCCAGACTATGAGAAGACAAAGAAATGAAGTTGTTGTGGAGTTGAGAAAGGTGAGATGACCCAGCATTATTATTGATTTTTATATTATCATTCTTACCAAGTGGGATTTGACTTTGTCATTACTCCAGTAAAATAGGAGTTTTTAGAGACTCAAAAAATTCTAAAATGATGGGAGTTCCATAACTTTTGTCCTGAAAACCAGGAGTTTATTTGTTACCTAATTAAAAGAAATAATCCTTGCACTTCCAGAGGTTTTTTTAAAGATTTATAAAAAGCTTGGTTTGAAAATCAGCTGTTCCTGCCCATCTGCAGGCAGAAAGTTATTTCCTTACAAGTGTGGAAGAGTGTGAAGGTGTAAAACTGGAATTATTGGGGAAAAGGAATCACAACTGGAATGATTTTTCTCCTGAGCCAAACAGAAAACCTCTGGGAATTGCTGCGTCCCGTTAGAAATGATGACAAATAAACTGGAATATCGATGGATTTGTGCATTGTGCACATCAGACTTCCAGCACAAGCTGGATGCTGGATTTTTTTGGAAGAATTCCCAAAATGTGCTTCTCTGCGCAGTCCTTCCCAACTTTTTTTGGAAAATTTGAGTGTCAGTGATGGTGATTTATGATTGTTTGAAACAGAAGCTTCCTCTTCCCTTCTTAACACCCCCACCCCCCCCAAATCCAAGTTTTGAAGGTATTCCATCGTTTTTGTCTTTAAGAACAAAAGAGATGAGCATCTCCTAAAGAGAAGGAATGTTCCCCATGAAGATATCTGTGAAGATTCCGATATAGATGGGGACTTCAGAGTGGTAAGAATTAACTCACAATAATTTCTTCTCTTTGCATACTCAAAGGACATTTGGAATTTTCTAACTGCTTTTTGTCTCTGTTTTCTAGCAAAACACTTCTTTGGAGGCAATAGTACAGGTAAAAACAATTAAATTGTTTGAATGTTCTTCGTGGCACGATGACAGATGTGTGAAAAATCTTAATTTTTCTTATTTTAGAACGCTTCAAGTGACAACCAGGGTATTCAGTTAAGTGCTGTGCAGGCAGCAAGGTAAGAACACACTTTGCTCAAATATCCTGATTTTGTTCTTATTTTATCGTGCTCTTAAGGTCAGAAAATGTGTTCTAGCTTAACTGAAATTGTATTAATTGATTTTTAAAAGGAAAATAGAACCTTAGAGAAATCAGAACACACAGACCTTTTAAGCAGATTCATTTACATGTGGATCTTTAAGTGGATTTTCTTTACGTGTAAATACCTGGAGTTGTTTGGTGCAAACTTGGTGCTTCTCACAGAGTAAAATACACACTTTAAAGGATTGGAAAAGCTTTAAGAGCAGAAAGAGCTGAGTGTCTCCTTTGCTGGGTGGAGAAGGAGGAAGCTGTAGGAACTGAACTGAATAACTCTGATCTTGTATTTTCCTGACTGTGATAAACTTCCCAAGGGGAGAAAACATGGAATGCACTGGTCAATGGATGTAATGGCTTTGCTTTTCCAGTGGCTCAGTAATTTGATAAATTGAAAGAACGAATCCATTTTGAGGGATTATTTTCACTTAAAGAGGAGGAAAGAAATAAATCCTGTGGGTCTTTGGGAGGAGGAGAGGAGGGAAGGAATTCCCAGCCCAGCAGGAGCAGTTTGGTTGTTGGGGCTCCGTTGGAGATTCCCAAACTCCACCACAGGAATCCTTTACTGACCTGCTCCAGTGTCAGCACTGATCCCTTTTGGAGGGGAAGGTTGGATTAAACAACTCCCTGCTCCTTTGCAGGCAGGATTTGTCTGTAATTTGGGTTTTATGTCCCATTTCCCTGCACAGGAAGCTGCTGTCCAGTGACCGCAATCCACCCATCGATGACCTAATAAAATCAGGAATATTACCTATCTTAGTGCACTGTCTTGAAAGAGATGACAAGTGAGTATTGCCAAAACTCAACGTGTTCCACCAATCCTTGCTGATGTGATCTGAACAATAAGTATAATAATAATAATTATTGTGGTTTTTCTCTTCTCTGCAGTCCTTCCCTACAGTTTGAAGCTGCGTGGGCTTTGACGAACATCGCCTCTGGAACCTCGGAACAAACCCAGGCTGTAGTTCAATCCAGTGAGTGCTGCAGGGCGCATTTGGTTCCATCCACATCTGGGATTTAGTTGGGATCAGGTTGTGAGTCCTGAAGGAGCTGCTGCCGGGTTTTGGCTTCATCTTCTCAGGGTTTAAACTCACTGGGGTTTCCTGATGGTGAGCAACAGCTGGAAACTCAAAATACCTTAGTAGAGTTGTTATCTGCTGGTTTCCCGTTTTCAAACTTAAAAAAAACCTCACCAGAAGTCACCAAAAAACTTGAAATAGAACCAAACAACCCCTCTGAAATATTAATATTCTTCCCTCTTCCCCTGGTGTGAAGAGGGAATAATACTCATGCCTTGACACTGGATTCTTCCAAAATCTAGTTGAATTTAAAACCTTGTCCTTCCTATTTTGAGGCGTCTGAAACATGGGAAGGGATTGTTGTTGGAATCTGAGCTGCCAGGCAAAGCAAACTTTGTTCTGGACTCCAATCATGTCCTGAAGCAGAGCTTTTTTGGGCAGGGTTTTTAATTGAGTGAACAAACCAGAGCTTCAAAGATATTCTGAAATGAGTTTTTACTAAAATTTAAGGAAAAAAAAGACACCCACAAAACTTACACTGGCTGCAGGATCAGTTTCTTGTACTTTTGCAAAGTCAGTGTTAAGAACCTGTGAACTTTGATATAATTTGGTTTTCACCCTTCTAGGATGTACCTGAATTCAGTAAATTGAACTAAATTTGGATCCTGACAAGCCTCAGTAAACTTGAGACTTGCAAACAAATTAAATGTCAGGGGTTTAATATTCTCGAGTGCAGGCTTTGTAAGAATATGCAGCCAAGGAAGAATTACTGCAGTGTTTTATTTTAGCACCACCTGGGAAATTAGTGAAGCTTTGACCACTTCTTAACAGGAGAAAAATGTCTCACGTGAGAGTTAATCCTGTGGATTATTTGCTCTTTTGAGGTGCATTTTTTTTCACCATTTCCCTGGGTTGTTTTTGTGCCTTGCAGATGCTGTGCCGCTTTTCCTGAGACTGCTGCATTCACCTCATCAAAATGTTTGTGAGCAAGCGGTGTGGGCTTTAGGAAATATCATAGGTGGGTGTTCCTCCTGCCTCCACCGACCCCTGGGGATGTTTTGTTGTTATTATTGTTACTCCTACCTCCACCACTTTCTGGGGATGCTCTGTTATTGTTTGGAAAATTTGTCAAGGAATCTTCAGGAGTTTGTTGGGCTCTCGCTGTTCTCAGTGATCGGGTGTTGTCTGCCACCCCTTTCCCTTACCCACCCCCAGAAATCTCTGAATGCTGGGCTGTGTTCTGGTGGAATCTGGGAATGCTGGGCTGTGTTCTGGTGGAATCTCTGAGTGTTGGGCTGTGTTCTGGTGAAATCTGGGAATGCTGGGCTGTGTTCTGGTGGAATCTGGGAATGCTGGGCTGTGTTCTGGTGGAATCTGGGAATGCTGGGCTGTGTTCTGGTGGAATCTCTGAATGCTGGGCTGTGTTCTGGTGAAATCTGGGAATGCTGGGCTGTGTTCTGGTGAAATCTGGGAATGCTGGGCTGTGTTCTGGTGAAATCTGGGAATGTTGGGCTGTGTTCTGGTGGAATCTGGGAATGTTGGGCTGTGTTCTGGTGAAATCTGGGAATGCTGGGCTGTGTTCTGGGGAAATCTGGGAATGTTGGGCTGTGTTCTGGTGGAATCTCTGAGTGTTGGGCTGTGTTCTGGTGAAATCTGGGAATGCTGGGCTGTGTTCTGGTGGAATCTGGGAATGCTGGGCTGTGTTCTGGTGGAATCTGGGAATGCTGGGCTGTGTTCTGGTGGAATCTCTGAATGCTGGGCTGTGTCCTGGTGGAATCTGGGAATGTTGGGCTGTGTTCTGGTGGAATCTCTCAATGCTGGGCTGTGTTCTGGTGAAATCTGGGAATGTTGGGCTGTGTTCTGGTGAAATCTGGGAATGTTGGGCTGTGTTCTGGTGGAATCTGGGAATGTTGGGCTGTGTTCTGGTGAAATCTGGGAATGCTGGGCTGTGTTCTGGGGAAATCTGGGAATGTTGGGCTGTGTTCTGGTGGAATCTGGGAATGTTGGGCTGTGTTCTGGTGAAATCTGGGAATGCTGGGCTGTGTTCTGGGGAAATCTGGGAATGTTGGGCTGTGTTCTGGTGGAATCTCTGAATGCTGGGCTGTGTTCTATTCAATCCCCTCTGACTGTCTCCCCCAGGTGATGGACCACAGTGCAGGGATTATGTCATTAGCCTGGGCGTGGTGAAGCCGCTGCTGTCCTTCATCAGCCCCTCCATCCCCATCACCTTCCTCAGGAACGTCACCTGGGTCATGGTCAACCTGTGCCGCCACAAAGACCCCCCTCCACCCATGGAGACCATCCAGGAGGTGATGGCCTTGCTCTGGGGTGGGATTGGGCTCCAGCTGGGGCTTTGGCTGCTTTAAAAATGACGCTCAGGTGTTTTGTTCCCCGCTCAGATCCTGCCGGCGCTCTGCGTTCTGATCCACCACACGGATGTAAATGTGAGTGAGCCCTCTGAAAGCCCCCTGCAGCTTCTGCTGTGGTTTTGTAGCTGAAATATAAAATCAGTTTGGAATCTGTAACGTTCCCTTCCACTAGAACGAGCTTCTTTGGTTATCTGTTAACTGCCCATTTCAAAATATGGGTGTTGTTTTTAAATAGTGATTTTTTTTTTCCCCTGGTATTTCTGTCTTTGCAAGTGTTTATTTGCATGTGCTTTCCCTGCACTTACAGCTGAAACTGCATTTTATTTTTATTTCTGTGAGCATTCATTCATTCACAGAGAAATACAGGAATTTTTTTTGCCTAGCACTTAAATTTGTAACGAAAATCAGAGTGAACGGAAGAAAAATCAGTGTCTGCTGCATGTGTCACATGTCAGGGTTAGCTGTAACTTCTGAGGTGTCAAATATGGACAATTAAATAGTTAAATATTGTTACGTAAAAGCAAAGTAAATGAGCAAAACTTTATTGAAATTATGGATTAAGGCAGCTTTTTGTCTGAACAAAAATCAGAATTTCAGATTAATTCTTTGCTTCCTAAAGAAGTTGTAGCTGAGTTAATGGCAACAGTGCTGTGCAAAAAATACATCTATATTAATTTTACTATTGCTGTAGTAATTATGATTTAATTTTTGTCTCTGAGGAGGGGAAACTCAGTTTATTTGAATTTCTGAAACGCCTGTATTGGTGAGCCAGTCAAGAGCTGTCAGCTGAAACAACACTCACTCAATACTTTTGCAAGCTGTCGGCTGAAATCTCACATTTCCTGCTGTTTAAACCGGCGTTTCTGCCTGTGGACTCAGGCACACATTAATTCAGATTAACTGCAAACCTGACAAACGTTGCACCCCTGGATGTGCATTATTTGGGGGCCGTTCCTGTGCTGCTGACAGAGCTGTTGTTCGCTCCTCGCAGATTTTGGTAGATACAGTCTGGGCGCTCTCCTATCTCACGGACGCTGGCAATGAGCAGATCCAGATGGTGATAGACTCTGGAATCGTCCCTCACTTGGTTCCTCTCCTCAGCCACCAGGAAGTCAAAGTCCAGGTGAGTTGGGATCTCCAGGTGACTTTTTGACCCCTCTAAAACCTACTACAGAAAATACTTTCTTTTATGCATTTTTTTTTTTAATTTAAAAACGACCCCTCTAAAATCTACTACAGAAAATACTTTCTTATATGCATTTTTTTTTTAAATTTAAAAACAACCCCTCTAAAATCTACTACAGAAAATACATTCTTTTATTCTTTTTTTTTTTTAATTTAAAAATGACCCCTCTAAAATCTACTACAGAAAATACTTTCTTTTATTCTTTTTTTTTTTTTTTTAATTTAAAAACAACCCATCTAAAATCTACTACAGAAAATACTTTATTCAATTTTTTTTTTAATTTAAAAACCCATTTTTTTTTCCCCTGCGTGCTGCAGCATTTGCATAAACCCTTTTCTTGTGCTCAGCTCTGCTGGCAGAGCTCTGTTCTGAGAGGAGATATTTTGTTTTCAGACGGCTGCACTGAGAGCTGTGGGGAACATCGTCACTGGCACCGATGAGCAGACACAGGTAGTCCTCAACTGTGAAGCTCTCTCGCATTTCCCAGCACTTCTGACACATCCCAAAGAAAAAATTAATAAGGTGAGCAACACCAGGGATTTCACCTGATGGACAGCTTTTCTATTTGGGTCCTAAAGACGGGAATAATTGACCCCTTCCACCAGTTTGGGGCAAATTCCAGCAAATACTGATTTTTTTTTTTTCTGGAAATCAATATCCACAGGGAAGTCTCTTAGGAGCTGCAGAGCTGTGCTTGACAGCAGTGTCAGTGTCTGTAGGAAATCAAAGCTTTCTCTTGTAAATCTGCCTGTTGGAGCTCTGAGTGCGTGCAGTGTCACCGCGGTTAACTGCCCCTCTTGGAGGTGATGACGCGGAGACGGCTGGGCGTGCGTGGATGGAGCGTGTGTGTGAGAGGGGGGATCGAGCCCGAGCTGGGCTGGGGGCTGGGGGGTGTGTGTGGGGTGTGTGTGCGGTGTGAGGGGCTCTCCTGGGGGCACTGATGGCAGTGCTGAGCCAGGAGTGCATCTGAGGCGTGTTGGGCGCCTCGGGGGCCCCTCTGCAACACCGCCCGTGATTAAAGCCCCAGAAAAGCTCCCCAGGAGAGCCCCGGGCAGCCCAGAGCTCTCCCAGGGTCACCTGTGACCCTGTGATCTGATCCCAGAGGCTCAGGGACTGAAGGGTGAACACTGCTGAAGCTGTTCTTGGGATTCTCAGCTCTCAGGGAGGTCGAGGAGGGAATTGAATGATGGAGAATTTATTTCTAGGAGGGGAGAAATCAGCTGCAGGATTTCAAAAGGTTGCTACCTTGAATATACTTAAAATTATATTTAAAACTTCTTGATTTAAGTTTAGATTCCTAGTCTAAAAGTGAGGTGAGGGCTCTGAATTTAATTCAGTTGCTGGGGATGAGATCTGTTCTTGCTTCCTGGGCTGGTGGACAGAATTAGCACGAACTTCAGAGTGTTGTTAAAAATCGAGTGTTTCATTAATAGTGCTGCGTTTTCCTGAAGCTAAGAAGAGACATCAGGAAGGAGGTAAAGAGCTGTGTCTGCAGTAAAGGATTCTCAGGCATTTTGGCCACCAGCTGGAACCTGCTTTTTATTGGCACTGCTCATTTGGCATTTCCTGTCTCCAAATAATTTTTCCTTTTAATTTGAAGTATTTGGTTGAAGCTGGTAACAGTGAAAGGCTGAGGAGTCTTGTGGAGTCTCCCAAGGTGAGATTGTCCCTTTGGTTTGTGCAAGAATTCAGCTCTGCACAATCAAGCTGATGGAGTGCTTGCTTGCGTTTAAGGTTGGCCAGATATAAAAATAAAGAGTGGACATAAATGAGACAGAATCCTTCTGTGAATTAATTCCTGATCTTTTATTTTGCAGGAAGCAGTGTGGTTCCTATCTAACATCACTGCAGGAAACCAGCAGCAAGTCCAGGCAGTAATAGATGCAAACCTTGTTCCAATGATAATCCATCTTCTAGATAAGGTCAGATCCCAAGGATTGGTGTTGGGGCTCCAAATCCTCTGTTCCTTTCCCGCTGCTGGGTGTTTGTTGTAAAAAGTGACTTCCAAGGATCTGCTATGGCAGAAGGAAGGAACAGCTAAAAGCCCGTGGGAATTATTGAAGGGAAAAGACAACTAACAGCTGTGAATTGCCAATTTATTGATCTGTGAGGGAAGATTGGAGAGTTTTGCACTGAATTCCAGCCCTGAGCTCGGTGGAACAGCCCCAGGAGCAGCGGGTGCAGAGCGTTCACAGCTCACCCTGTGGGGTGGGACAGCTCTTGGAGCTGTGATGGAAACAAAGCTCCCTTCCCCTGGAGGAGCAGCTGCAATCCCTGCTCCTGGGGCAGGGATGGACACAGACTGAAACAGGACAGGACCTGGGGCAGGGATGGACACAGACTGAACCAGGACCTGGGGCAGGGATGGACACAGACTGAACCAGGACCTGGGGCAGGGATGGACACAGACTGAACCAGGACAGGACCTGGGGCAGGGATGGACACAGACTGAACCAGGACCTGGGGCAGGGATGGACACAGACTGAACCAGGACAGGACCTGGGGCAGGGATGGACACAGACTGAAACAGGGCAGGACCTGGGGAAGGGATGGACACAGACTGAACCAGGACCTGGGGCAGGGATGGACACAGACTGAACCAGGACCTGGGGCAGGGATGGACACAGACTGAACCAGGACCTGGGGCAGGGATGGACACAGACTGAAACAGGGCAGGACCTGGGGATGGACACAGACTGAACCAGGACCTGGGGCAGGGATGGACACAGACTGAACCAGGACCTGGGGCAGGGATGGACACAGACTGAAACAGGACAGGACCTGGGGCAGGGATGGACACAGACTGAACCAGGACCTGGGGCAGGGATGGACACAGACTGAACCAGGACCTGGGGCAGGGATGGACACAGACTGAACCAGGACCTGGGGCAGGGATGGACACAGACTGAACCAGGACCTGGGGCAGGGATGGACACAGACTGAACCAGGACCTGGGGCAGGGATGGACACAGACTGAACCAGGACAGGACCTGGGGCAGGGATGGACACAGACTGAAACAGGGCAGGACCTGGGGCAGGGATGGACACAGACTGAACCAGGACCTGGGGCAGGGATGGACACAGACTGAACCAGGACCTGGGGCAGGGATGGACACAGACTGAAACAGGGCAGGACCTGGGGCAGGGATGGACACAGACTGAACCAGGACCTGGGGCAGGGATGGACACAGACTGAAACAGGACCTGGGGCAGGGATGGACACAGACTGAAACAGGGCAGGACCTGGGGATGGACACAGACTGAAACAGGACCTGGGGCAGGGATGGACACAGACTGAAACAGGACAGGACCTGGGGCAGGGATGGACACAGACTGAAACAGGACCTGGGGCAGGGATGGACACAGACTGAAACAGGACAGGACCTGGGGCAGGGATGGACACAGACTGAAACAGGACAGGACCTGGGGAGGGGATGGACACAGACTGAAACAGGACCTGGGGAAGGGATGGACACAGACTGAACCAGGACCTGGGGCAGGGATGGACACAGACTGAACCAGGACCTGGGGCAGGGATGGACACAGACTGAACCAGGACCTGGGGCAGGGATGGACACAGACTGAAACAGGACAGGACCTGGGGCAGGGATGGACACAGACTCAACCAGGACAAGATTGATTTGTTACTCACACAAAGCTGCCTCAGTGACGCCGTGCAGAGGGGACTGTTACAAATGCAGCTTTTGTGGGAATCCTGCCTGCCATAAAGCCTGCAGTGACCCCTCTGTCTCTGGTTGTGCTTTCAGGGGGATTTTGGGACTCAGAAAGAAGCTGCTTGGGCAATAAGCAACTTAACAATCAGCGGGAGAAAAGACCAGGTGAGTCCAGCTTGGAGAAAACTTCCATTTCCTGTCTGGGCCAGTGCTGGGGTTACAAATGCCTCTGTTCCTCCAGTGTTCTGTACCTGCTCCCTCCTCACACGGGGTTGGAGGGTGACCTTCCCTGGTTCCTGGAGCCAGCTGAGATCAGGAGCATCCCTGGGGGTTTGGTTGGAAGCTCAGTTGGGATGAGTGACTTCTGCTCTGGATCATTCCACGTTTCTTTTTACCTTCTTTCCCGAGCCACGAGGATGTGATCATTAAGAGGACAGTAACCAAGGAGTAGAAGCACACAAGTCTCTTGTAAGCCCAGAGCCTGAGATCTGTGGCAGGGATGAGGCTGAAACTCCTCATCTGCCACTGAAAAATTGACAGTATTTGCTCCTTGGGTGCTGTAACTCTCAAATCTGTTTGTACTTTAATCCCCAAATGTTACCTGTGCGT
Organism: Hirundo rustica; assembly: GCF_015227805.2. Classification (NCBI taxonomy): domain Eukaryota; kingdom Metazoa; phylum Chordata; class Aves; order Passeriformes; family Hirundinidae; genus Hirundo; species Hirundo rustica. Next base: position 24,102,072 of record NC_053459.1, read on the forward strand.
GCTCCAAGAGGGGATTCCTGAAGGTTCCACTGCAGGATGCTGTGAGCTCCTGGGCTGGCTGGGATGTGTTTGCCTGTGCTGCTGTAACTCTTGCCTTTTCCCCCCTCAGGTGGCTTACTTGATTCAACAAAATGTAATTCCTCCCTTTTGCAACTTGCTGACAGTAAAAGATGCACAAGTTGTGCAAGTGGTTCTGGATGGACTAAGTAATATATTAAAAATGGCTGAAGAGGAAGCAGAAACCATAGCCAACCTTATAGAAGAGTGTGGAGGTAGGAGGAGCAAGATTTGAATACCTTTTGCCAGGGATTGCTGCTTTGGCATCCTGCTCGTGTTGGGTTTACTGTTGGCACAGATATTTTAAGCAGACCCTTTTTAAAGCACCCTTTTTGTGCCTGTCAGGTGAATATCCACAGCTTTTCCCAAGTTCACGGTCAAATAAAGTGTGGAGGAGCAGGATAATGGCAGGAAAGTTCATTGGGTGCTGATTTTGTAACATATTAGACAAATTAGTCTAATGAGCAGAAATTAAGTTAGTCAGTGTGGGGTTGATGTGCTTACCTTCAACATGCACAAAGTCATGTCCAGGTGAACTTGGAGAAAACAATTTTCCATCCAATGGTTGTAAAAATGTGACAGCTTTAATTTCCTCATGGCTTTGAGGCTTTCTCCCTGTTGGCTGTGGTTTGAGTGAAACGTTGCAGGGATGAAAGAACAGTGACAGTAAGTTTAGGCACAGGTAAAAAACTGTGGGATTTGTTAACATGGAGTAGAATAACCTTTAAAATGCCAAATCTGGAGGGAGGGCAGAAAGATCAAGTGGTGGCTGGGAGGAGAAGAGAGATGTTTGTGCCAAAACTCTGCTTGTCAGAGCCTCAGGAGGATTCCTGTGTACTGAACGTCTCTGTTTCCATGTATAAAATAGATATAAATATGCCAGGTGGGTTTAGGAGCATTCTGTTCATAACCAGATCATTCAGAACTTTACTCCCAGACGCATTTTTAATTTCTTTGCTGGAAGTTGTTTGGCCCGAGTTTGGTGTTCTGAGATCTCTTGTGTGTCCGTCGCAGGCCTGGAGAAAATTGAACAGCTACAAAACCATGAAAATGAAGACATCTACAAACTGGCTTATGAGATCATTGACCAGTTCTTCTCCTCAGATGATGTGAGTGTGCGGTTTCCTGCATTTTTAAATCTGCCCCAGGCTGCTCTGTGGCACTGGTGGGAACCCCTTGCATCTCCTGCCATTGCTCATGGTGAAGCATCTAAAGAAGATCTGATGCCTAATTTAAGCCTCATCTCTTCTAGGGATTAAAATCCCAGGCTGGGAATAGTTCCTTTAACCCTCAGACCCTGCCTGAGCTTGACATTTCCCTTTGATAAGCTCCCTGCTGACTCCAGGGCTGAGGCTGCTGCTTGAGAAACAAAGCAGTTGGGAGGTTTGAATAATTCCAGGGGTGGGATGTGCTGGTGAGGAAGCCGTTTCCATTTCGAAGGGGGAGCAGCAGCCAGAGGCAGGGTTGGTTTGTGTGCACCTCCAGGCACAGGGTGCCGCCTGGCAGGGTTGAGGAGCTGCACAAGTGGTGGAGTTCAGCTGCACTCACGGCCTCTTTTCACCTGGAAGTTTATTTTGTGCTGGAGTTCCACTTTGACGCGAACGATAAGATCCAGGTCTCGTTTAGCAACTCAGCTTTGGCACTCACAGCTGGAGTTGGAATTTAACCCAGCGTCACTTTGGGAAGCACGGTTTGGGCTTAGTCCTTCCTTGGCTCAGTGGGGCTGCTCTTCTCCTAAGAGCTGAGACAGTCCTGAGACGGCCAGGAGAGAGAAAGGTGTGAACGAGAGGGTTCGGGGTGCCCCGGAGCGTTCCCTGGCCCGCGCGAGCTGAAGCATTTGGGGTTAAATCCCACCGGATCGGGAGCGGGGTGGCAGGAGGGGAGCGGGGAGCTGCTCTGGGCGTTGGCCCGCTCCCGTGGAGGGAGGTTTTGGCGCGCCCCCGCTCACCGTGTTCCCGTCACTTCGCAGATTGATGAAGACCCGAGCCTCGTTCCGGAAGCGATCCAAGGCGGAACGTTTGGTTTCAATTCATCTGCCAACGTACCAGCGGAAGGGTTCCAGTTCTAGAGCGGGATTTTGGAGGTTTAGGTACAATGCAGCACCGAATAAAAAAAATCAAAACAAAAAAAGGTTCGATCCATCAATCTTGGCTCATGGGATCCGCTGCTGCATTAAATCGGGAAAGCGAATGTGAAGATTTCATTTGGAATCACGGCGAAGCCCAAATGAAGTCGACGACGGCGAGTGGGTGCGAGTGAGAATGAGTGGCAAAAACGCAACGACAAAACTTCACACCGAATGCTTCTTTAGATTGTTCAAAGAAAAAAATATATATATATATTAAAAAAAAGGGCTACAGGTCACAGATCTCGAGTGCCTGAGAAGGAACACCGCCCTCCCAGAGCACCGGGGGGAACGCAGTACTCTCATCATCGGCCTCACGAGAGCGGGCTGCCCGCGAGCGCGGCCGCGGGAGCCGGCCTTGCTCCGCAGCGCCCTGCGCGTGGCGTGTGCCGCCGCGCCGCCGCGCCAGGGCCGTGCCAGCGAGAGAGAGAGAGAGAGAGAGAGTGCCTGTGATGTGTCTGTGAGCGTGAGAGCTTGAGTCGCCTCCAGGGGCTGGGAAACCGAAAATCATCCGACGACTTCACAAGTGTTGGCTTACACTGGACACACCGAGACCGGTTTAGCAGCAGACTCTGGTTTACTCCTGCAGCCTGTGTTTTTCTCTTCTTTTTTTTTTTTTTGTTTTGTTTTGTTCCCTTTATTTTTTTTTTCCCCCCCTCTTCTTTTTTTCTTTTCCTTTCAGTCCTTTATAAAATTTCTTTTCCTGTTACGGCTTCTTAGTTGTTTGTAAAAGTCAGAATTTCCAGGAAGGCTTCCCTGTGCATTTGCACCAGATGAATGTTTGATGTTATGAAAAGCTTTTCCATATCATCAAAACTAATTTGTAGATTTTTTTGCATGGAAAAAAAAAAAAAGCAAACAAACAAACAAAAGAACCCCATCCATTTCCCTTCAAACGAGACTGTGTTGCAGTACACAAATTGCCATAATAGTAGAAAGCAGTAAAATGTGGTAATAAAAGCTCATCCTTTTCATTTTCAAAGATAACATGAAGACCTTTGCATGTGGTGATCCCCAGCATAGTTCATTTTTAGATTTCGTTGAGTCCTGTAACCAAAATGTTTCTGTTGTGGTAGGATACCGTGCTGTGTTTCAATGTTACTTGTTTTCAAACTTTGTTTTCTATGAAAATGATATGGAAACGTCTAAAAATGAAATTTGGTGCATATGTACTGCTGAATAAAGAGCGGAGAAAAAAAAAAAAGAGGTGTGAATAGATGTACAAATCAAGTCATGGTTTGAACACCTTTAATATGCCTAACCCAATTGTTTTAGACTCTTTTTATCTTAGATGTAGGCAGCCATGAACAATCTATTTTGAGCCACTTTAGAGAGAAAAACAAACAAACAACCACAAAAAAAAAAAAACACAAAAAAAAAAAACCTTTGTATTTTTTAAAACTTGCACAAAAAGAGGGTTGCAAGTGTTTTTATAATTGGAGGAATGCCTCGGTTTCGAGGCGGCGCACACGCTAAATTCCAGGTGACGTTACAGATTTGTACCAAGCGAACTCTTGATAAGGTGGCTCATTGTAGGAAATGCTGTGCCTTCCCCTCTGAGCACAAGTGTTGCATGAACAACAGTTTGCTATAACAAAAACATCCCAGGTTTTAGCCACCATTAGCATCTCTATCTACCTTGTGGTTTTGGTTTTTTTTTTTTCAAATCAGCTGGTAATTCTGAAACACTGTAGAATGGATAAAAAAAAAAGATTATTTTGTGATCATAACTCTTTGTTGGACTCTAGAGTATTTTTGCAGCATTCCTTGTCTCATCAGAAAACATGGTTTAAAGAAGTTTAAAACTAGAAGCAGCGGAAAAACTAGCTTGTGAATTTATCCAAGTAGAGTGCAGGCTAGGCTGTCTTGGGGAAATAAACATTAAAACTTGCAACTCTGCTGCTCTCGGCTGTTTCTTTGTGGAATATTCTCATTTTCTCAGCATAAAACACAGAGGTGCTTTGGGGAAAGTGACTTTTAAAGGCTCTGGGTTGAGGTTTTTTACCTGGTCGAGGTTTGTGTGTTGCAGGCTGAAGGCACGGAGTTGTTTTGCTGTAAATGGTAAGAAAAAGAACAATTTTATTTCCATTTCACTGAATTTATCTCTGTGTATTCACTCAATACAAATTCACGGATCTGGGGCATCCACGGAGGAGGGGGACGAAATCTTTTTTTTGTTCTAAGGAAAATTCTGACGGGTAAATTACAATTTTCACAGCTTTGGGAGGGGCATTCCACGGAAAACTGCCGTTTCACAAACCTTTCTTGTGGGGCCAAGAGGAGAACAGGTACTTGTGGCAACTTCTCTTTTTCTGAAAACAAAGTAGCACCAAAACTCGGCACTTAATGCTGAAAAAAATTATGTATTTAATGCTGAAAAATGCCTTTTTGGGCACTTCCTGAGTATGATAGAACTCCAAAAAAATCCCTTCAGCTGCTGCTGTTCCAGGATTTTTTCCCTTTTTTTTTTTTTGGTGGATTTGGGAAAATTTCTTTATTTGGGGAATTTCTCTTCTGCTTTCCAGCAGATGCTGTCAGTTATTTCCCCAGAAAGTGGGAATGTGAAATATTCCAGCCTCCACCGGGTGGCACCACTGGAGCTCTCCGGGAGATCCGGAATCCTCTGTGCCCTTTTTTCCCCAAATTTGCATTTTTGAGGTGATGCCCTTGGTTACGTTGCTGGGGAAAGGGGGGATTCGTGTGGGAATCTTGGGATACAAACAGGAAAAAAAAATTGGGAATTGTCTCTGGGAATGCTGATTACTGAGTTTGGATGTTGTATCCATATTTATATGCTATATATATGTTAAAATATCCTGTATTTTGGAGTAGAAAATTATCTTTTCGTCTGAGTTTAGGACAGCAATTAGAAAAAGATGTCAAATTCTAAAAGGACAAAAAATAATCCACAAATCAGCTGTGCCAGTGGGAATTTTTATCTTCAAGGAGAAAAAAAAAAATAGCTAGCCTGAAATTTTAGAAGAAGAATAAGCAGAGTGGAAAGGGGTTTCTGCAGAGAAGCTGATCCTTTCTCTGCTGGGAGTGGAATTATCCCATCTTCCTTCCCAGGCATCCCCAGCAAGTTGTGGATTTCTGCTTTGGGAGTGGGACAGGCTGGTAAAAAAATCCTAATTTCTGCCCAGAACAGTCAAATAATGAACAATTTCAAAGCGTTTCGAGGAAAATGAAACCCCGGCAGAGCCACTTCGTAACTTTAGGATGTCTCCAGATTAAAACTCGGCGGCTTTTTGCCACTTTTAACTATAAATGTTTCCTCAGCTCTGCGTGTCCCCGGATTCCTGGCGGGAAAGCCGCTCCTGAGGCTGGAAGCAATTAGAGAATTCTGCAGCTGGAGCAAATCTTGGCCAGAGGAAACTTAGTAGCTGCAAACGTGTCAAGTTTACAAACTCGCTCGGGGTAAGTGGCAGCTACTGCTCCAGTGCAACTCGGGGGACACACAGAAATCGCTGGGAAAATTTAATATTGCTGCGTTATCCACGGGGAATAACATTCCATCACGTAATTCCCATTTTTGCCAGTCAGTCCATTATAGACCCTGTGTTCATCCCGCCGGTTTGGTGTGCCCTAAAGCTGAGGGAGACTTTTCCTTAAGTTGTCATTAAAACGTCGATATTTTCAACTCTAAATTTCCATGAAGCACTAAAGGCTGCTCTTACTAGAAAAGGGCCAATCTGGGGAAATCTGAAATGCCAGCTGTTGGGAAATGCGTTCCAGAAGTTTTGCAATTCGATGGAAAGGGAGATGAGGGTCAGACTTCCTATCAGCAATACAGATCGTGGGTTTAATCACAGAGTTAATTCCTGCCGTGGCAATTTGCACTCGAAATGCTGCTCCATGCTGAATTCTTAATTTAAGTACATAAAGCAGATGAAAGCCAACATATGTTCTTACTCTCAGTATCGTGAATTATTGTCAGAAGCTCCCTTAGTTTCTGCTCCTGTAGTTTTCCCCTTAGGATTTTCCTGATGTGCTGGGAAATCTGTGATTAGAGCTTGAGGGGTTTTATTATTTGAAATTTAATTCTAGCTGTTTCCCAGGCCAGAAATATTTCCCAGAAATATTTGTATAATATTTCTACGCAGTAGTTTTAAGACACGTTCAGTTGTGAATGATGGTGCATTACGATTTACATCACAACATTAAACGAGTTTCATGTCTCTTTCAAATTCACTTCGTAACAGCTGAGAGTAACTTCAGTGGAGTGTAAATTAACAGAGAATGATGTGGAACGTGAGGAAAGCCTTCCCTGGGCGCTCCCCTGGGCCTGCCCACCTTCCCAAATTGCTCCCCCAATCCCACCCAGCCCTGCCCTTGGCACCGGGGTTGGCACCGGGAGCTGCCCCCTGTGCCAGGGCACGGCTCAAACCCCTCCCAGCGGTTTCGGGCAGCCAGGCGCGCTTCCGACAGAAGGGGAGATGGTTTCGATTGCCGCGCTCAGCGGGCGCCACGAGGCTCGCTGCTGTTTCCCAAGCAGCCAGGAGGGTCCGTGTCTCCGTTTTCCACCTCAGGGTGAATTTTCCGCGGTTTTTGGGCAGGCGTGGGCTCGGGTCGCTGGATGCGGGGCGCGGCTCCGGCTCCTTCCTGCGCACCTCCGCTGCCCCATCCCGAGCCTGCAGCCATTCCCTGCCGCTGGCAGCGAGCGGCGCTCCCCGGGGAGCCCCTTCTTTTCCTTCTTTCCTTCCGTCCCGGGGAGCCCCTTCCTCCCTCCCTTTCCTTCTTTCCTTCCGTCCCGGGGAGCCCGTCCTCCCTCCCTTTCCTTCCTTCCTTCCCGGGGAGCCCCTTCCTCCCTCCCTTTCCTTCCTTCCTTCCCGGGGAGCCCGTCCTCCCTCCCTTTCCTTCTTTCCTTCCCGGGGAGCCCCTTCCTCACTCCCTTTCCTTCTTTCCTTCCGTCCCGGGGAGCCCCTTCCTCCCTCCCTTTCCTTCTTTCCTTCCCGGGGAGCCCCTTCCTCACTCCCTTTCCTTCTTTCCTTCCTTCCCGGGGAGCCCCTTCCTCCCTCCCTTTCCTTCTTTCCTTCCCGGGGAGCTCCTCCAGCGGCTCCGCCACCCCAGCGCCACACACCCCGCTGCTGCCGGCCGGAGGAGGAACCCTGCGGGGGCGCGGCCCCGGCCCTTCCCTCAGCTCCATCCCTTCCCTCAGTTCCTCGCTGCTCTCCTCCCTCAGCTCCATCTCTTCCCTCAGTTCCCTCGCTGCTCTCCTCCCTCGGCTCCATCTCTTCCCTCAGTTCCCTCGCTGCTCTCCTCCCTCAGCTCCATCTCTTCCCTCAGTTCCTCGCTGCTCTGCTCCCTCGGCTCCATCCCTTCCCTCAGTTCCTCGCTGCTCTCCCTCCCATGGCTCCATCCGCCCCTCAGCTCCGCCTCTTCCCGCTCCCGCCATTGGCATTCGAACTCTGCGGCCGTTAGCGGGCGGGGCCCCGGAGAGCGGCTCCACCGCCGAGCGGAGCTCCACCGCCGAGCGGAGCTCCACCGCCGAGCGGAGCTCCACCGCCGAGCGGAGCTCCACCGCCGAGCGGAGCTCCACCGCCGAGCGGAGCTCCACCGCCGAGCGGAGCTCCACCGCCGAGCGGAGCTCCACCGCCGAGCGGAGCTCCACCGCCGAGCGGAGCTCCACCGCCGAGCGGAGCTCCACCGGGAGCCCAGGCAGATGCTGAGGGGTCCGTGAGGGCCCGGCCCGGTGAGCGCCGCCCTCCCGGGACACCGCGGGGTTCGGGGCAGCTTTTACCGTGTTTCAGCTCGTTCCTGCCGCCGTGGCTCGGCAGGTTTCGGGTGTGGATCCCTTCTCCCGGCAGGTTTCGGGTGTGGATCCCTTCTCCCGGCTGTCCGTGCAGGGACGGCGCCCATGGATCCGCGGTGTCTGGGAGCGGCAGGGATCGTTCAAGGTGTGCTCCTCCCTCTGGCCCCACTGCCCGCTAAAGAACAGGTAAATAAATGCTCGTGACCAGAAGCTTTGACAGTCAGAATGGATGGAGTCAGTCGTGGCAATGGAATCGGAAGATAGAGGGGGATACAGAATCATAAAATACCCTGCGGTATTGGAAGGGACCCACAAGCATCACCTAACTCGCGGCCCTGGGTTCTACTGCTTTCTTGAAGTTTGGGGTTAAAATTATCAGCATAAGTTCCTATTGTGAGCATCTTAATTGAAGTGATGCTTGAACCGGTCTTGAAAAATCTCTGAGTGAGGCAGAGTGTGGAAGTTGAGGGCATTCCTGACACAGCCAAGAGACATTTTGTAAAGGTTTTCCTTTGCTTTTCAGCAAAACATCTCCTTGGCAGTTAGATTTGTTTCCTCTCACCATTTTTCCATTGCTCAGGTAAGGTGGATGTGTATTCTTTGGGAAGCCCTGGGTGCTGATCCCGAGCTTTTCCTCTTTCCTTCCTTTCCTTCAAAGCTGGAACTCCTGCTGCCATAGATAAAACATCACCGTTGATCATTTGGCCTCATTTCACTCAATTTCAGCGCAGGAGCAGAGGCAGCAGCCCAGGCTGCCCTCGCTGACCAACGCCAGCCTGGCTAAGCCAGCCAGATAAGCCAGGCTTATTTCTGTGCCAGCAGCTGACTGAACTCCCGAGGAGCAGAGTCTGTCCAGCTCCTGCCTTCCCTCAGCCCGAGCACAGCTGCGGATCTCAGGTGCGACCCTGCACTGCTGGGCTCTCATCCTCAATGCTCTGACAATTCCTTCCTGCCGTGTAGCAAAGTCCACAGAGCTGCCTGGACCTGATGAACGGGGTGGGAAAGCGTGGCACGGAGAGGAGGAAATTTGGAACCGATTTCCCCATTTTTTAGCAGAAAGCAAACCGGGATTATAATTTATTAGGAAAGCAGGCTTTGGTGTTACTGTTACTTGGGATTTTGCAGTGTGATTTCACTCAGCTGGGAAATAGAATGAAGCAGCGTTGCAGAGAATGGAAAGTGAAAGTTAATTTTTTACTTTTTGTGCTTCAGGTAACCCAGGAGTAACTCCTGGTGTGGCGTTGTCTGTGAGGGCTGCTCGGTTGGAGTTTCTGTGCCAGAGCCTTGCGAGAGCTTCTAAATGTGACTCTTTAATGCACTTATGACTATTTTATGTTACAAAAGTAACATTTGAAACCAGTGGGGGAGAGAGAAAAAAAAAAATCTCTATTTCAGTTCCCATTGGAAATGTTACTCCTGGCAGGAGAAAATTTCCATAGCTCTGAGGTCATTTGGAAATTCTAGTTCTGGCTTTTACCACTCTGCTTCTGTTTCCCACTGTACCCAGTATCCAGCGGCAGATTGCTGCACTTTTAAGGGCTGGATATGGATGACACGGAGCTGGGTGATTGCTCTGAGCGCAGCTTGGGATTTGCTGAGCTCTTCGATCCCTTCCTCACTTCCATTCATTTTCCCCGCTCTGAGCGGTGAGGATTTGCGCCGTGCTGACCGCGGGCTCTTTGTTTGTTTGTTCGTTCATGTTTGCAGGCCGTGGAGCGGCTGGAGGAGGAGCTGAGCCGTTCCTCTGCTGCGGGATCCCCGCGGAACGGCTGCTGCGGGAGCTCCGGGATCCATCCGCTCCCCGAGGCCGCGGCAGCGCGGGGCCCGGGGCCGGAGCGCGCCGCAGAGCCACAGGGAAGCTGTGCTGCGGTGTTTAAGGAACTCGGTGGTGCCTTGGAGCGTCGGAAGGAAGCTCTGCTGAGCGCGCTGGATGAGCTGGAGAGCCGCGGTTCGGAGAAAGACGAGCCCCTCACCGAGGAGGTGGAAAAGCTGGAGTTAGGAGCGGGTGAGTTACAGGAGCTGCACTCAGCTGTTCCGAGGGAGGAGTCCCGCTGCTCTCAGACACAACTCAGAGGTTCATCCGAGGATGGAGGAGGTGCTGCAGCACGTGTGGCCCGAGGCCGAGAGCGGGCGGGCGCACAAGATCCGCGCTGCAAAGCTGTGCCTGGCTCCCGGGAGCCCTGCAGAGCCCGGAGCAGCTCCGTGCTGACCCTGCTCGTACTCGTGTCGCTGGCACTCGGGGACATCTCACGGGTACCGTCCCTGCTCCTCCTGGAGCTCTGGGAACACCTGCAGCCAGAGCCGTGCCACACCTCTGGAGCCGTGCAGGAGAGTTCTTCCTGACTGCTTCCAGTAGATTGCAAACACCCAGTGCAGCGATCCAGCATTGTTTCCAATTTGTACTTAAAAGCCGGGCTGTTGACGCCCTACACTTGGTGTGTTTCTGTATCCTTCCTTCTCTGTATTGCACAGATCTCCGCTGAACTAAAGTTCTGACCCACTGAAGGTGAGGAGAGGTGAGTGTTGCTTGATCCACAGCTTTGGAATTCGGTCCTTAACATCCTCCTGGGAATCTCTGCCGAAGATCAGGTGCATTGCTGAGCTTCTGCTGTAACTCTTGGCAGTTTTGCATTGTAGTAAATTACACTGATTCCTTCGACTGGGGTCTGTGTCTTTGGTGCAACTCTCTTTTTCATCACTTTACACCTCCCCTTCCTCAATTTTTACAGGACATTCAAAAAGTGGATTTTACTGAGGCTGGGTTTATATTAACAAGGTTAAATTTTTACAAAATTTATTCAAAATTTACAAAACAAAATGAAGTTTACAATACAAAATGAGATTCGACAAAAATAAACAGCAGCCACGAGGCTGGAAGTTGCTTCCTCCCTATTTTTGGGCTACACTGCACGCAGGGAGGCCAAGTTCCTCCAGTCCTTTCACAGCCAGGATTTTGGGGTTGGTGGCCACACTTTTGGTGGTGTTCTGGGTTTTATAAATCCCAATTAATCTGTCTGCAATCTCAAACATGTTGTTCCGCAGGGAGATGATGATGAACTGGGCGTTTTTGGTTTGTTCCTGAAACAGAAGTGATCTGTGTTAGTCCCTAACATTCCCCAAATTCCCTCTGCCCTGGTGTGGCACACAAAGCCGAGTTTAAAACTGCAGCTGCAGGCAGGGAACTTCCAAGTGTGGTTCCCCAATCTGAAGTAGCTGCTCTTGATCTTTGCCACCCGTTTCCGAAACTGCAGTTAATAATAACTCTGAATATTCCATTTTATTCAAGTTTAATCGCCTGAACTGGAGCTGTGTAAGTGGTTTGATTAAATATGGTGAGGGCAAAAATTTTAAAGGCATGAAAAAAATTATTTACTGCTAATTAAGGGGCCCCTTTGTCCCTTCTGGAGGAGGAAGGTGAGGCCAGGAGGAACTTACATAGATGTAAAATGCCACGATGGAGACGTTTTTGAAGTCGAGGGCGGCGTCGATCTCGTCCATGAAATAGAGCGGGGTGGGTTTGTAGTGGTGGAGGGCGAACACCAGGGCCAGGGAGCTCAGGGTCTTCTCTCCTCCCGACAGGTTGAAGATTTTCTTCCAGCTTTTCTTGGGAGGCCGGACACTGGAACAGAGCAAGGGTTGGGTCTGTCAGGAATTCTGATCTTGGCCTGGGCTCAGGGGAACACGGGGCTGCTCTGCAGGAAGTGCAGCACCTCAGCCCCCTGCACGCTCTGCCTTCCCCAGCTGAACTCCCCGTTCGTGAATTTATCCTGGGAGCACTTCTGACAACACTGCCATCGTTCCCTGGGCAGGGTAAGTGACCTGGGAATCGAAAGTGCTAGGAAATGAGTTCAAAGCTTGCTTCCTCCTGATTTCTCCAGGAGAAAGAAATAAATCTGAGAGCCAAAAAGTTGTGCTTCCTGTCACTGTTTGCCCACACTGAGCCTGTCTCGGTTTCACTGATCATCAGTGAACATTCAGTTTAAAAACAGCTTGAAAAAAGGACTATGATGATTAAAAGATAATAGAATATAAAGTGTTTTGAAAACCTGAACATGATTCCCTCGGAGAAGGGATCCAGACTGTCCACAAGCTCCAGCTCAGCATCCCCTCCCAGCGTGAGCATCTGGTAGTTCTCCTTCAGCTTGTTGGTGATGACATTGAAGCCTGCCATGAATTCATTCAGCCTCTGCTTCCTGAGCTCTTCAAAGGCCTCTCTGAATTTGTCCCTCTCGCTGGTGATGTTGTCCAGCTCTCCCACGTGCTTCAGGTACAGCTCTTCCTGCAGGGGAAAGCATCCAAACCCAAGGGCACTCACAGCAGCTGCCTCCTCAGTTTAGAGTTAAAACCGCTTTTCCCACCATTTGAACATTCCTTTGCCCCAGCTTGGCTAACAGCCCTGAAACAAAACCCCCAACTTGTCTCTCTTTTTCCATCTCTGCTACTGAGGGAAAACAAAAAACCAAACCCGTGTCACAATAAAAAAATATTTCATCTGTTGAATGGCTCATTCTTACTGAAGCGAGGAGGGAAAAATCCCAGTGCAGTGTGGCTGTCTTGGCTGTGAAGACTTGACTCTATTAAACATTCCCAGGAGAATAAGAATATAGATACAGATATAAGTAAGAATTAATAAATATCTGAGCCCGAACATGACCACTGTCTCTAGAGCATTTAATCCCAGCTCTAACTGAAAGGAAGATAACCCACAAATCATGGAATTATCTAGGTTGGAAAAGACTTCAAGATGGCCCAGGAACTTGTCGTCAGCTGCCAGTGGCACTACGGGAGCTGGCAGGAACGCCTCTCCCCTTGGCCAGGAGCTGGCAGCACCGGGCCTGGTGGGAACGGCAGGCTCCCAGCGGGCAGGAGGAGGGCCGGGCCCCGCGGTGCCGCCCCCAGGGCCGGCTGCAGCCTCACCTTGCTCCTGTACTCGGCGATGGCCGCCAGGTTGGGGCGCAGCTGGTGCCGCTGCGCCTCCAGCAGCGCGATTCTCTTGCTCAGCACGTCGGGCTCCTGCAGCGCCTCCAGCTCCTCCTCGCTCAGCGCCCGCAGCTCCTCGGGGGCCTGGCCCTCGATGGGGTGCAGGGACAGCTTGGAGATCTGCAATGCCAAACGCGTGGAGATGTTTCTAAAGCCGCGTTTTGCCGGGTTAGCACAGGGGAGTTTCTGATCTCCAAACGCTCTCCCTCGAAAATGGGATGTGAAACTGAGAATAAATATCCCTAGATCCTGTTATCCTGTTCCTGCATATACAGCAATAAGCTGTGATCTGAGGAGGAATTTTCTCCCAAATCCTCTGTTTTCTAGGGGGGATGTTGATGAATTCATCCTGAGAGATCCACAGAGAAGCTGCGGCTGCCCCTGGATCCCTGGAAGTGCCCAAGGCCAGGCCAGGGCTCGGAGCAACCTGGGACAGTGGAAAATGTCCCTGAGGGTGGATCTGGATGAGCTTTAAGGCCCCTCCCCAGCCACACCATTCCACAATTCCCTGATTTATATTTTAGGAACAAACCCTTTCCTACCTCTTTTTGCCAGTATTTAATCTTTCCCTGGTGGGTGGAAATGTGGCTGTCAATTTGTTCAATTTTCAGCTTGATGCTCAGAGCTTCACTTTGAAGGGCGTGTTCAGCATCCCGAATAGTTTTCACCTCCTGCTGTAAATTCCTCTGCTCCTCCTGCACTGCTGGCAGAGCTTCCTGAATAGAAAAATGGTAAATTCCCCCCAAAAGGGTATTAATCAATCACCTACAAAAACGCTGCCCCTGTTTTCGGTGAAAAGTCTGTTTTCACTTAATTTACTCCCGACTATTGATGGAAACAAATAAATATTCTTGGATTTATAACTGATGCCTGAATTCTGGAATGACTGAGAAAATGCTGCAGTTTGTATTTTCATTCCAATCTGGATCAAACAGGTCCTACACTCGTTTTTAGCTAATTAGAGAAAGACATCAAATCTTAGATTTATCTGAAAGCATTTCAGCCGTCCTGGTTTTCCCTCTCTCACAGAAATCTAGATGGGAAACTAAAATCCCACAGAACTGGAAAAACTTTATGTTTAAGCAACTTTTCAACCCAGCAATTTCTTAGGGGAGACCCCTGGTGTTGATTTTTTCCTAAGGTGGGTCAGGATAAATTTCCAGGTGGGTCAAAAATCAAACCACACCACTGCCACAGAGAGAATGGGACGTCAGGGGGATACAGGGAGGGTTCAGCTCCTCTCCCTGATTTCCCGGGAGCCCAGAGCAGGCCCAGGACTCACCTCAGCCTTCCTGCACTCGTTCATCACCTCGGTGGCTTTGTCCTCCAGCGCTGTCAGCTCTGCTGTCAAGTTCTTCATTTCCTTCTCGTTCTCTTCCATCTCCTTCTCCGTGCGCTTCAGAGCCTCCTCGGATTTCTTCAGGTTCCTGGGCAGGGACAGGGATCTCTGTGCACCTCACACCAGGCAAACACACAGAAAACAAGCCAGGAGCACAATCTCACTGACAACAAGGAGGAAGTGCTGCTTTAGGCACCAACTCCACACGCCAGAGGGATCCAAGGAAAACAAAGTTGTCCTCCTCAGCAGCCAGACCTCACTAAATGACTTCATTCCTTCTTTCAGAGTTTGGAATCTCTGTGGATTGGTGAGCTCCCATAAAAAATAGATCTCATTTTGTTTCCTGACAGACCTCCTAATAAAATCAGTCCCTCCAGATCTGAACTGCTCCAGCACATCCAATCGAGTGCTATTTTGGACTTTATCCTGAATATTGCAGTATTAGAGAAATAATTCAAGCAAGCACTCGAGAAACTATTAGAAAGTACAAAATTTGGCTTCCCTTTCCCTCCCTGAGCCCCACTCAGCACAGACCCTGAGTGAGTGCAGCTCCAGCCTGGAGCTCCCTGTGCTGTACCTTTCTGCAGTCCTGGCTGCCACCTGGGCCTTGGTGATGGCTGAGGAGCATTCGTCCATCTCCTTGTCGATCTGATCAATTTTGTCCTGCTGAGCCTTCAGCTTCTGGTTGTTGGTGTCCATGATGAGCTGGTGCAGTCGTTTCACTTCCTCCTCCATCTTCCTGGCCTTCTCAGCCATGCACTCATGATCTGGGCACAGGAAAGGGGAGTTAAGGGCACTGCCAGCCCTGGGGACGGCAGCACTGAAGGGATTGAGATGATTTCGTGGAAGCTCTGCTCTGTTCCTCGAGCAGCAAGTGCACAGATTCTCTGTGCTCTGACATATGAGGAGTTTAACTGTGACAAACATCAAAACCCACCCACTTCTTTCTGCCACTGCTCTGCCAAAGCTGTCCTGCCATAAAAACCACCCAGCGTGGATTGATGTACACAGAGTACTTAAATACATGAGGTGGTGCATTAGAAGGTACTCCAAGCTCATTCTTTGCATTTAATTAATGGGGAGATGCTCAAAAGTTAAATTTTAAGAACTGGTCACCAGCATTTCCCAGGAGCTGGTGTGACTGTGTAGCTCCTGCCCCTGCTGAACAGCATCACTGCACAAAAGGGATGTGTTCCCAAAAATACAGGGATTTATTCTAGGCTCATGGCAGAGCCGGGTTAGAGCCTGGCAAAACCCTTCATTTGACTTTCATATCATTACTCTTCATTAACAATTCTTACCCCTAATTAAACTAAGTTCTCCTATGAATGTGTGATACAACCACAAAAATCTAAGCAAAGAACCAAAATACTGAAATTCAAGTTTACTTTAGCTTGACTGAAACATGAACTTGAGCAATTACAAAGAAAAGGGATTTTACTCTCTGACCTCTAGAACCACCTTAGAAAAACGAGGTCCCAAACCAAGACAGGGAACCGAAGCACAAACCCAAACCCATTCCTTCCTCTACTGCTTAAAGAGATTACTACAGCTTTTATCTCTAATCTCCTCTCCACAAAATGTACCTTTTTTATAACCATCAAGGACTTTCTCCAACTCCTTCTGTTTGGTTTTGTCTGGAGCAGCTGCAGCGACGCTGGCTTCGAGTTCCTTGATTTGGTTTTTGAGATCGATTTCTTGTTCAGTAAATCCCTGCAGAGAACACAAAACTGGGCTGGAATCCTGTCCTTGGAAACTCCCTGACACCAGCCAGGGGAGTGGGGCTGGGAAGTGCTCAGGAACCCTCACCTGGATACTGGCTGTGTATTTCTCCGAGGTGTTCCTCATTTCCCGAACGTCCTGCTGCAGTTTCCTTATGGCTTCCTCAAGCTGGGATTTCTCCTCCTCGCACTGCACGGCTCTTTTGGAATCCCTCTGCAGCTGGGATTCCATTTTGCTGATCTACACAGAATGAGAGGATTATTTACTGGTGTCAGCACAACAAAACCGAGCCAGGGCTCATCCCTGTGCCCAACAGCTCTTAAAACACAGGGGAAAGTGGAGTAAAAACTTCAGCTTGGGGAGTCTGAGGGCTGGGAACATCAGCTCTGCCAGTGAGAAACAAGAGGAGCAGCTCCAGATCTAAACCTAAATGGAATTCAGTAGGAAAAGCAGTATTCTGCTCTGCCAAAAGGTATCCAAGCTATCAAAGGGAGCACTGTGAATTCAGGAATGGGCTGGGCCCTGAACAAACACAATCCCAGAATCCCTGAGGCTGGAAAAGCTCTCCAGGACCATGGAGGTCTGTGCCTGGTCACCACCTTGTCCCCAGCCCAGAGCACTGAGTGCCACCTCCAGGGATGGGGACTCCAAAGCTCCCTGGGCAGCCCCTGCCAGTGACAGCCCTTTAATCCCTGATGCACTTCAAAGCATTGTAACCTCTGCTAACACTGGCAATTTGGGCTTTGTAACCCTTTGTAATCATCTTCCATTCCAGACATCCCAGATTGCTCCTGCTCACGCTGCTTTGAAAGGCACGTGGGTGTCAGAGCTGCCCAGAGGCAGGAATTCTGCTGCAATTCCGTTTCCATGATGTACTCACCTCCTCTTCTGAGATATCCATCATGACTGAGGAGCCCATTCTGCCCTTCATGACTTTTCCTCCCCCGCCAGTCATGGTTCCTACAGAAAAAGGGGTGGGAAGAGGTCAGAGAATTCCTTGGGCTTTGGCATCGCCCACAAAGTGCATCCAGGGGGGCTCCAGCTGGGGCTGCAGTACCTGACACCTCGATGATTTGTCCTTGCAGGGTTACCACCCTCCACCTTTTCTCCTTTTGGAATGCTATTCTGGTGGCTTCTTCCAGGTTTTTGGCCACCAGAGTGTCCCTGAGAGCGAAGTAGAAGGCCAGGCGAACCTTGGGGTCCTCCACCTTCACCAGGTCGAAGAGCCGCGGGGCGTTCTCAGGAGTTGGGATTTTCTGCGTTTTCTTCTCCCACACGCCCATCTACACCCACAAAGGAAATCAAAGAATCTTGGGGATAAACGTCGAGGTCATTCCGTTATTCTACGGGATGTTAAGGCTTTAAAACAAGTGTAATTAGACTGCAATTAACAGTAAAATGATTTGTTTTTCCCAAGGGTGGGCCTCACCTTGTCCAGGGCTATAAAGGTGGCGACTCCAATCCCCCCAGCCTTCAGGAAGTTCACACAGGCCTGGGCAGTGTCAATGGTGTCCACGACAATGTGATCCAAGGCTCCGCACGACGAGGAAACGGCCACGTCGTACTTGTCATCGATGGCCCCCAGGTCTCCCTGAGGATTGAGGGGCGAGAGGCAAACACTCAGCAGCTGGCACCTGAGCTGCTCTTTGAGTTCTGTCCCAGGAAATCCAGGAATGCACTTTTTAAAATCTGAATAAACTCATTTTTCTGAAGCAGAGATAGTTCTCCTTGGACAAAAAACTGCAGAATACAAACCCAGCACTTTTACAATTACACTGCTGTGCAACAGGAATGGAAAACTCCACTCTGAATTTTCAGAACTTTAAAAGAAAGAACTGAAAAATGTTTGATTTTACAGCAAGCCCACCAGATTTACAGCCCTGCTCTCCAAATTCCTAATGCCAGGGAAGTGAAGTATCCCACACTTCATTGCAGGAACAACACTCAGCTCCTCTAAAGTTCAACACTAAAATTGTAACAGCCTTCCAAAACTTACCAGCCTTCCATAGAGCCCAGGAATATTCCCACATTTCTTCTGCTGGAGCAGAGCCTCGAGCACTTTTCCTCGGCTGCGACTTTGTGCTAAAGAACTTTTGGCTTCTTCTACTTTTTGGCGCAGGTTTCGCACGAGGTCCTTGGCCCCGGATTCTTCCCTTACCAGCTTCTCCAGAGCCTTCTCTTTCTGGGGGTTCAAAGACATTGGCTCAGCCTCCCGAAATCTACTGGATTCAGGGAGTCTTCAAAGCATGGCTTTGTTCTTTGGGGGATGATTGAGGAGCAAGAAATGAAATCTGAAGAATGGGTTGGGTTGGGTTGGGAGGGCCATTTTAAAGCTCCCCCGGTGCCACCCCAGCCGTGGCAGGGACACCTGCCACTGCCCCAGGCTGCTCCCAGCCCCAGTGTCCAACCTGGGCACTGCCAGGGATCCAGGGGCAGCCACAGCTGCTCTGGCAAACCGTGCCAGGGCCTCAGCACCCTGAAGAATGCAGCCACATCTCAGTGTGAAATTAAATCTATTCCCTTGCAGGGATGTGTAGGATTTAAGTCGACAATGGCTTAACAAAGTGAGTTTGAAATCCAGTATTTGCTCCAGCAGCAAAGTGAGTATTAGAAAAGAGCTTTTCCATGTTGTTTTAGGAGATGGCTCACGGTTTATGTTCATCATGATTACTGCCAAAGAGAAGAGCGGGCCTTTGGTTTGTGTGTGACCCAAAACAAAGCGGGGAAGTCAAGGCTCACCTCCCTGAGCTGCTGCTCAGCCTGGGGCAGTTTCCCAGTGATGTCTTTGATGGCAGCTTTCCTTTCCTTCAGGGTGTTGGAGGTGCTCCTCAGGGCCTCCTGAGCCTGGCTGAGCCGAGCCACAGCAGAGTTGTACCTGCTCAGGTAGAGCTCCAGCTCCGACTGCGCGATCTCCATCTTGGAGCGGGCCTCGGTCACCTCCTTGCTGAACTCCATCAGCTCCTTCTCCTTGCCCTGCAGAGACACCCAGGACAGCTCAGCCCCTCAGCTGGGCAAAGGGAAGAGGAAATAGGATGTGCTTTTCCAGCCCTGGCAGCAGGAAACCCTTCTGTTCTCTGGGGGAAGCAGCATTTCTTCATTAATGAACCTTAATGGCGTAACAAGGCTCTTCCTAATTATAAAGAACTTCAGGGAGTTATCACAGAGCATTTCCAAACGAGCTTTGTGTTGTTTTCTCAGAGGTGGGAGGAGCCCTACACACTGAGCTAAACTACAGCTCAAATCCATGGAGAATCCACGTTTTTAAGGACAGAAAATCACAGAGTGACAGGATAAATTTCCAGCCTCCAGGTACTGAACACCAATAACCAAATGTTAAAGTAGCTGTCCATTAATTCAGACAGTGTGGGAAAGGCTGGGAACAGATCATTCCACAATACATTTATTTATTTAGGCAACACCATCAGCTTAAATGTTTTGGTGGCAGAAAATCAGAGTGTATTATTTATATTAAATCTACAAACAAGCTACTTGATGATGCTTGAGCACTCGAAAAGCAGCCAAGGGTTGAGCTGCAATTATTAATTTCAGATTAATTTCCCACCGAGGCTCCTCTGAACTACCACGAGGAGCAGCGGCATTGTCAATAAATGGCATTTCCCAAGTGCCTGCTGCTGGTTTCCTTGAGAGGAGTGAAGTTATGGCAGGTGGGGAATTCCTGCCTGTCCAAACCTCTTTTTCCTTCTGAATTCCCTTGGTCTCCTCCTGCAGGCTGGCCAGGACCTGCCTGAGCTTGGCCTCCTCCTTGTCCTTGGCCTTTGCCAGCAGCTCCCTCTTGGCTGTGGCCTCCTCGACAGCCTCGGTGCTCGTGGAGGGGACGTTCTGCAGCTCCTCCACCTGCAGCAGGAAAGGACTTTGAGCCTCCTCTCCCGCTGGGACAGCGATTCCCGAACCCCTGCTCCAGCCAAAGGCTCCCAACAGCTCCCAGTGAGCCAGCGGCTGACCCAGCTCCATGAATCAGCTCCATTCACGGAGTCATCGCTGCAGTGAGCGACAGGCAAACAAAACCTCTCACTTAAAATGACTTCATGACTTCAAATATCTGATTAAAACCAGTTCAACCCCGTTTTTCCACTTTCTTTGTGCCCTTCCCATGTTCTCCCACAATTAATTGCGCTTTTCCAAGCCAATCCATCCCCCTACCTTTTCCTTGTCCTTTTGAAGCTGCTTCTCCAGTTTTTTAGCTTTGCTCTTGGCATGTTTGAGGTTCTCCCTCACTTTCACATCCTGCAAATCCAACTGAGTGAATTTTTCTTTGTTTTCCTCTATGGACTTTGTAATTTTATTAAATTTCCTGAAGGAAGAAAGAAAAAAAGAATTATTTCATACAGTACAAAAACAAGGCTTTTGAAGCTTGGTTTAATAAGTCAACGTGAAGAATTTAAACTAACGTTACTCAGGTTTTGTGATAAACAACATCTAATATTCACTATATTCCCAGTATTTTCCCTGGGAAAATGATGCTCCATCAGAAAAAGATCAACTACCCAAGCAACATTAAACCTATTTTCAGAAATTTTCTTTTTTTTTTTTTTTTCTTGATAGAATTGATCTCCTCCCAGTAATTCCCTGAAGATGAGCAGGTCAATATTGCAGCTGGATTGGGGATCAGCAATTTTAAAAACACAATTTATGCACAAATCATTCATGAGGAAAACCAGGGAAAAATTCCCAAATCCATGTCCATAAGCATTAGGGTTGTAAATCTAAAAATCATTTACTAATTCTTTTTCTGTATAGTCAATATAAAGAAATACTTAAAATCCATTAAAAAGATCAGACATTTTCTTATTGCAATTGCGAATCTTACCCAGAATTGAATCAAACTAATGTGAATTTTCTATATTTTTGTGCATTTAATTTATTTCTGTGCATTAATTTAAATGCTTCTTTGTGTATTTAGACGTTCCAGAAGCAACTCTGCTCATGAGATAATTTAATTTTTTGGTGGGAACATAAAACACAGTACTAACACATCCCTAAAGTACTCACTTCTCAAGTTCTTTCAAAGCTTTATTCTTGGTTTTTGTTTCCTCTGCAAGTTTACTGCTTTTCTCATTAATACCTTTAGTTTCTTCATTAATTTTCTCTTTCTGCATTTCCAGGTCATTTATTCGTTTCTTTAGGTCATGGCTAAGAAAAGAAAACAACAATAACCCCTCACTTTTCTCCACCTTCACAATGAATCACGAGTTCCAATTCTCAGTGTAACAACAGGATTATGTAAAGCATCAAAAAATAACAATAATTTGGAGTTAGAAATGAAAATATTTCTAATTAGAGATACTGAAGCAAAGTTTAACAGCAGCCCCACCACATTAAAGCAAATCCAAAGCTTCAGAATTACTTACATGTAATATTGGCAGATCTGATTCTTTTCCTTAAATATTTGGTTTTCCAAGCAAAGGAACTCAATGGCTTTATTCTTGTCCTCTTCCAAGGCATCCTTTTCTTTCTCCACTATTTTAACTCGATTTAACTGGGGAAAACAGAGGGGCAGAGCTGAGGCAGGGCCAGCACCACAGGAGAAAACCCCGAGGAGAAAATTCCAAACCCTCTGTAGGACGTGAACCTCTGGGAAAACGGCATCAGGAATTACCTCCGCAAGGCAATTTTACAGTTCATTTTCCTTTCCCTCCTCCTTCTGACCGGCCATTTTTCATTTAGCTCCTACAGGGATGGAACGAAAGGCGCCGTTCACCTTTACGAGCGCGCCACGGGATTTAGCAGGGACGCGTCGAGGAAGAGGGATTTGGATTTTGTGGAGCAGTGTGACCAAGCGGGCTGGGCAGCAGTAACCGTGTGTGTGGGGGCGTGTTTGGAGCCCCGGGGCGCCCCAGGAGCCGCAGCCTCACCATCTCACCGCGGCGCTCGTTGAGCAGCTCCACGCGGCGGCACAGGGTCAGGATGGGCTCCTTGAGCCGGGCCGAGCCGATCAGATCCTCCAGATACTCCAGCATGCCCTCGTCGTGCTCCGTCTGCCCCTTGGGCTTCATCATGGCAATCTGCTCCACCTCCCCCTTGGGAAACAAAAGTTGGGTGGTTCTTGTCTTAATTTTTAATTTTATTTTTTTTTAGGATGGGGAAAAGTGGTCTGAAAAGAAAAATCTATGGAATGAGAATGAGATGTTATAGAAAAAGAATAAGGCAGCAGTCAAAATGATTTCAACTGGATTATCAGGGAAGCATCAAGGTTGGAAAAGATCTCCAAGTCCAACCTTCACATTTATTTGGGATAACAAAGATCAGGGTGAAGAGAAATTTCCTCTCCAAGGTGGTGTGGAGCCACTCTTCAGGTCTGACTGTTCCTTCATTCTCTAAAGATTCAAAATGTGTTTCCCTAACCTAAAAAAAGGAGAACAGAATAAAGCAGGCCCTTGGCAAGAGAGTTTAATCAAGATTGAAGTCCCTGAAAGGTCTCTTTAGAAACAGAAAGTCCATAAAATCCTGGCTGATGGATGAACTGGAATTGTAATTCATTTAATTGAGGCTTCCTTGGTGGAGAAAGGAAAGGAATCTTTAGGTATGAGGGTTCCTTTGTGTAATTTCCCTTTATGCACCGCATTAATTTTAAGTGATTTAGGTGGTATTAAAAATAATTTGAATTTTCAAAACTAAGATTTAGAAAGGATTAAACAGAGCCAGTGACAATTGCAGTGTGTGTTACTGCTGCAGGTCTGACAAGACAAAAAAAAAAACCCCAACACAACTCTTATTTTTATTTCTTGCACATCTCAAAAAGCAAAACAATCACTTTGTGAGTAACTGCCGCTGGATTGTCTAAAACCCAGGTTCTGTCCCCAAAACTGCCTGTCAGCTCTTGGGGGAGGAAACTGTGCAAGCTCCTCGGTTATTCTGGGCTGGTCAGGAGATTTCTCCTCCTTGCATTGAAGCATTTCCTCTGTTTACATCCACGAGAAAACAATCACAGGAAAGATTTAACTCACTGCTGCTCAGGACTCAGAGGTTTCTGCACTGGGGTTACAGCTCAGTGCTGTAAATCACAAACCCACCTTGGGTTTTACAGGGATAAATGGCAATTATGGACAAGCAAGGAAGGAATCCAGTTTTTAGTATTTGGCTAAATATAAATAACCACCTCTAAGAAAGATGAGGATGCAGTTGTGGGGTTTCTCTGTAGCTTACTAATGTGAGTTCTTGAATTATTTTCTTACTGAGGATAAAAATAAGTATTTTTATAAATTATTAATTAAACAATATTAAGTATTATTTAATATTATTTATTAATATATAAAGAAATCTATCTAGTTCAGGCCAGATTTAAGAAATATAAGGTTTCTAGAAAAAAAAATTTTTTTCCAGAAAAGAAATGAAAGGTTTCCTTTAATTGCTAAAGTAGAGTGAAAATGTTGTACCTGTTCTTGACAATTAACAGAGCAAACGGATTTTACAAATTGCTAAAACTCAATTTAAGTGTTTCCTAATTAATTACCAGTGCTCATCACTTGATCCATTATTTGAATGATGAATTTAAAAGCCCCAACCCTCTTTGCTCTTTATGAGTTTTGCAACACCCGACACTGTGAAAGTGAAACCAAGGCGGGGCAGGCAGACATTTGTTGAGCAATGAGGAGGAGCTCGGGCAGCTCCTCAGAGCTGGCACCACCAGCTGTGCCAAGGCTGCCACCAGAACCCCTGGAATTCTGGAATTCCTTCCCTCACTTGTCTTCCTGCGCCTTGGGGATCCAGGACAGGGAGCAACGTGTAAATAGAAAAGGAAATGGAGGCTCTGCTCAGACAATCAAAATGGAGTCAACACCCAGCCATGGGCGATGCCAACGAGGAACCAAGGAACCACAAAAGGAAGAAATTCCTGGAAAAGCCAGCCTTGGATCTGCCCTGGAGAAGCTCCAGGGTGACTGAACTGTGCCCTGGCAGTGCCTGAAGGAGCTACAGGAAAGATGAAGAGACTGTTTCCAAGGGCTGAAGGGACACGACACACGGAATGGTTCCCAGTGCCAGGGGCATTTTGGGATGGGATTTTGGGCAGGAATTGTCCCTGGCGGGGTGGGCAGGCCCTGGATCCCTGGCAGTGCCCAAGGCCAGGTTGGACAGGGATTGGAGCAGCCTGGGATAGCAGGTGGGTTGGGCTGGAGGGGATTTCAGGTCCCTTCTCACCCAAACCATCCAGGGATTCCATGATTCCATACCCACCAAGCCCTCTGGGAAGGTGCTACACTCAGCTCTAAATGGAATTCCAAACAATTGCAGCTCCTGCAGCGTGTGGAGCCTTCCACATCCCTGGGGGGGCACTGGGATGCAGATACAGCACGAGCTCCAGCTCTGTACCTGGCACACAAAGCCCAGCAGCAGTTCCCAGAGAATTCCTCAGGGAACAAACACTGGGAATCCTACACCACCACCTCACCTGGGGAAACATTTCCAAGCCATCAGCTGAGCCTGGGGCAAAGCAGGACAAAGCTGCTGGGAGACCAGGCTGTGAAATAAGGGAAGAGCCCTTCTCAGCTGCAAGGGGCTCCTCTGGTGAAAAGCAGGAGGAATAAACTCCTGCAGTTTGGAACCTGTGTTTCTTTGCACAGCTGGGAGAAGTTTAAGATACCTCCTCAATTTCATTTTCTCTTGTACCTAAGTAAAGAGGAAAAGTTTGAAAGGAGTTTCAGGACTGGCAAGCCCAGCAGCACGTTCCAGCACTGGTTTAAAATTCTGAATTTGCCCACAACCACTGTTTCCTCTAAAAGCAGGAGAACAGCTGATCCTCTCAGCACAGCTCTAACCTGAGTTTATCCAAGGTTTTCTGGCACACATGGATTGGGACTTTAAACAAGGTTGTCTAACTGCCTGATAAAGGGAAGGTTTGACCTGCTCCTGACGCCTCTCCTGCAACTGTGATCTAGAAACAAGATCCTACAGAAGGAACTCCCATTGGCTGTGCTGTGTTCCAGAACCTTCCTCTTTCCCTTTGAGCCTGGGTCTCGTTTCCCACAGCTGTGCAGTGTGAAGTGCCGATCCCAGCAGGGACAGGACCCAGCCCCAGTGGGGTAAAACTGGGACTGTGGGGCAGTTTGGGGATCCAGCCACCACACTCCATCCTAAAATTCTGCTGTGGGAGACACGGGGATGGGAAAAAGCCTCTGGCAGTGAAAAATTACTGACAGCAACCTGAGAACTCTTCAGGAAGAACAAAAAACACTTTTTTGGGTTGGAAAAAACCCTTTTTGTCCCTTTTGCCTTACGGGGCACTTTTCACTATCCCAGGGTGCCTCGGACACCGCCAGGGATCCGGGGACAGCCACAGCTTCTCTGGGAATTCCAGCCCAGCTCCTCCCCAACATCCCTTGGGCAGGGTGAGTTGTTTCTGGAGAACCTAGGAAGGTTTTTATTAATTACTGTTCCCTCTTTTCATCCCTGAACAGTTGGGCTAAAGCTTTGGGAAGGCAGCACCTTGAACACCCTGAGTTTTGTCTAAACTGGCACTGCAGCGTTCCCAGAGCTCTTTGGCAATGTCCCACAGAGTAATTACAGTTTTCCAGGATTTTGGATTCTCAGTTTCTGCTGTCTTAAGCTCAGCTTTAAAAAGCTGAGAACCTCGGGGCAGCTTAGAATTCAGTAAACTGGGAATGCACCGTGCTCAGGGAGGTTTGGCTGGTTTTGGAGGGGAATTTTGTCGTGGTGTTTTTTTGTTTTTTAGGGGAGCTCTCCACCACTAATCAGAGGTGGAGAAATGTGACATCTGACTGAAGTGAAAATCACAGTTGTGCTCAGGAGAAACTGCTTTACAGAAAATATTTCCTGGAAAACACAACACTATGGATAGGAAAACCTTCCCTAGTTAGGGACAGGTCAAAATGCAGAAATTTGTTTCAAAATCCCATTAAACCACCAGAAGATTTAATGTATGACAACTGTGACTATCATACTTGGGATTTTAAAGAATATTTCCTATTTTTAAGACAATTTTTTAAAATTCAGAATAATATTTTAGTGGTTTCACTGTAGCAGCAGTCTTTTATAATAGAAAAGGTTTAAAGGCTTTTTCAACCCCCATAAAAGGCAGTTTTCTTATTGAGATCAAAATCTCTTTTGAGTCTCAGCAAACTTTACTGCAACCCAAACATAACACCTGCCCCAGCACAATTCCAATTGTACCGTAACTTAATATTTAGCAATAATAATACCTTAATATTGGAACTTCTCAATATGTACAATTTGCATTCTAAATCGAGCGATTACATAAGTTATTTTGCAATGTTATGGTATTACATAAATGAAATGGAATTGGTATCTGAATGCAGTGATTAGGACAATTTAATTTATCAAACATCACAAGATTAAGGGATATTTGTGATGAAATAGTACTGTAAATGCATGGGTAATTAGAATTTAATGTAAGCAGTGCTTGCAGTTGTAAAAACCACCTGAAGTCACACTTCTGTGGAGGATTAGAGCAGCCAGGGCTAAAATCTGCTATTTGTTTGTCCAAATGTAAAAAACCCATCAAATTACACCCCAATTTCAATTATTTTCTTAACTTTTTACCACGGAATTCGAGACAGAAGTGACTGAGCACGGGGCAAATTCCTCTTAATAGAAGTCAAGTTATATTTTACTCTCTTTTCCAGAGCACAGCAATGTTTCAGTTCTCTCAAACACTGAAGCAAAAGGAAATGAAGAGATTTTGCAAGAGCTTCTCCAGGAGCTGAAAACTCCTCAGCATCACGAGGAGCAAAGCCAGAGTGACACAGGATTTGCTCGAAGGAAAAATCCCATTAAAACATCTGGAATGTTTATTAGAAAGCTGTTTTTCTAGAGACTGAAAAGAGCAAATCCAAGCTTAATTCCTGCTTTTCCTTTGGTTCTTTACCCCACTCCTGCACACAGAGCACAACCTGAACCTCCACAAAGTCACTGGGCTCAGCTTTTGGCTCATTCAGCTCCAATTCCACCTCTGACACAACCTGAACCTGCAGCAAAAGCCAAGGGGGAGGAAAATTTAGAGGAAAAGTAGCCTGGAAGTCGTGGAATTTTGTTTTCTCACTACATTTTTTATTTCCTGGCTGTTTTGTGCCATCAATTTCTTGATAACGAGGCACCAAAAGTGAATTTTTCTCTTTAAAAAGCCTTTAGGCAGCAAAATGAGACAAGAGTCTCCCTTTCCCTGTCCACTGATTCCACCCTCTCTCCCAGATTTCAAATTTTAAACTTTTCTTTTATGTGCTCACTCTTGGCTTTGGGGTTTTTTCCCTTCCACTTTACCACAATGGTAATTCTCATTTTTAAGCAGGATCACAGTAAAGAATGGCAAAAATAACTCCTAAATTTCTGTATCTTCATTTCTTTATTTTATCCCATCTCACGAAGCTTTGCCCATGAATTCCAAATCTGCATCGATGGATGCTGCAATATGTATGGAGAGAGCAAATATTCCCATAACTTCATTACTGTTCTGCCGTAAACAGAGCTTTTGGGATTTTTTTTCCTGGAATTCCAGGTTATTGTTGCTATTATTTAATGCTTGCAATCCTCTCCCGTTTTTACCTTTCCATTTTACCACATGGTGAATATAAAGGAAGGGGAAAAAAAAAAACCACCAAAAACTCTTCCTCTGCAGGAAAACTCAGTGGGGAAAAAAAAAGCAAATAAAAAATACATACATATAAAAATCTACAATGTCACCACTGGCCAGAGATGAGGGAAATCTCAGATGGAGCCTTTATACAACTTTCAGTTGTTTGCACAAAACTACAATTCTGCATTCTGGAAATAAGTTTATAAGTTTTAAGGACAATCCTGTGTTTAATATAAGAGCACAAAGCGAGTGCAAACCCAGAGTCACTTTGGAATTTAAGTCAGGAACTGGCAAAGCCAACCTGCAATGTTTGACTTTTTAATTGCTCTGGTCTAAAGAACTGATTCAATTAGCACTCATTTTCTCCTCCCATTTTTCCACGTTTTCCTGCAGAATTTCCTACAGGAACAGGCCTCTCTTCACCCCCAATGCTGACAGCACAGATTTCTTTAAATTCCATTTATAATCCCATTTAAAACTTCAGTTCCAATGTCCCATCAGGACCACAGGCCTCAACAATTGGGAATTTCTGGTTTATCTCAAAGGAGAAGAAAATCTCTCCTTCATTTCCTCCCCACTCCCCTGGAAGTGACTCCCACGTTGTTTCCACACAGGAGCAGGTGAAAAACCTGACAGAATTTCCTTCCTGGCAACCTCATCTCACCGCAGGACAAACCTGAGCTCCAATCGGCTACAAAATACACCAAACAAAATAAAATCCCTGCACTTGTTTAGACCTAAGATTACAGGAGAATATTTTAATTAAATCAAATACATTCAAACGAAACACCACTGTAATTAGAACAAATCTGACTTCGATCAGTTCTAATTTGTTTGTAAGATTCTGAAATAGATGAAAATCAATTTAGAAGTCGAATGCAGAACGAATTCTGCAATATTTATGTGCGAAGGGGCAGCCTGGGGGTCACCTGGGCAGCCCCACTTGGCTTTTCCACCCTTTTTGGTGACTCTGCTCCTCACCCTGCCCATCCCACCAGAGAGCCCAAATATTCCCCCCTGCACCTCCAAACCTGACACTCCTCCAGTGCCCCCATTTCCTTCAGCATTCCTGAGAGGAACCAAGTTTTTTACCCTTTCAGAGGAGTCACTGCCGAGGACACACAAATACTTACTCTGAGTTTGTCAGCCTGGGCAGAGCAGGGTTCCAAGGCTTTCAGTGAAAGCTACATTATTTTATTTGTTGTTCTTTACACCTCTCCAAGTTCCTGGAAGGTGTGGAAAACCGAAAAGCAGCAGCAAGGTGCCAGATTTCCCCCCAAACTCTTTTTTTTTAAGTGACAAGATGCACTTTTTCCTGTTGCAGTTTCAGGCTGTGGCAAGCTGATTCAAAATGCAACATTATTTGTGATAATTTTAACTAGTAATGATTATAACAATGCAAAATAATTGTCTGTTCCTGAAGCACTAAAAGCACAGGGCAATTTATTAAAAACATGCACTATGGAGTGCTGGAGTTAAGGATCCCAGAAGTGACAAACTCCTCCTGTTCTGTGCTGGCAAAATCCCATTGGAACCAGAAGAATTTTGAAAGCAGATTTATTTTAATTTGCAAGTTCAGGCACAGAATTTGTAATTTTTTCTAGAATTACTCAATTACTCTCACATTTTCTGTTTTCCCACAGGTGGGGGGTTTTTTGTGATGTTATTCACAGAAGTCAGCAGCAGTTTGATTTGACTGTTTTCAGTTTGGCATCAGCAGAAATACCTAGATCAAAACTCAGCTTTCAAATTTTACCCTCAAAAGCACCAAAATCAGCAGAAAACCATCAGCAAAATAGGGGGTGAAAGGCCAAAAAAAAACCTAAAGCAGTCTTCTAAAAAGCAAATATTTTCCATTGAGTAATGGCAATTATGTGAGCAAGATAAAAATCAAAGCTCTAAAGGTGTTGTTACTACATGTAGGACATATTCTCCTACAACATTTTCTTTAGTACTGACAGCAAATGTTCTGTCACCCACCCAAACCAGCATTTGATAATCTTTAATTAATATTTCTCCCCAAAATCTAGAGTACAAATGAAATGTTTTAATTACACCCTACTGGTATAGTCAAAAATCAGAGATTTTAAACTGATTTTAAATGAGAAACCCTTGGTTAAACTTAGTTTAATTAAACTCTTAGTTTTGCTGTTAAAAATGAGTCAAAGCCAAATAAATCTGTTATTTATCCCTTCAATTTTAAGTAATTTGGAAAACACTGGTGGGGGGGTGGGGATTGCAATCCTTGTGAGAACAATCCACAGCCTTAGATGGTTTTATTTCCTTCTAACTATAAATTTTAGGATTTGGGGGTTGAAGTTCTGCTGTTATTCTGTGGAAAATATTGCTACATTTCCCAAGTGGAAATACCGAATTTTGGACAGTCAGATGAGTGGATTTCACTTTAAAAAGGCAAAGAGAAAGGCCCTGCCCTCAGTGAGAAAGACTGAAAAAAAGCAGAAAATCTCAGGGCAGTTACTGAGACAAAGCCTGGTAGGATGAAATATAAAAATTATGGTGGGAAAATTCTGGCTTAGGGTTAATATTTGCTCTATTTTCCCTTATTTCCCTTTGTAGGGTGGAAAGTCTGAAATTCCAGCTTTTAGGAAAAAAGGGATGCTCCCCTCACTGAAATAATTAGTGGGAGAAGAAAACAAATCCCATTTGGGGGGGGGGGAAACATAAAATAAATTAAGCTGTCAATATTCTTTTCCAAATGTTCCCCTCCCCTGCTCCCAGTGTTCTCTGACTCTGAGCTTTGGGTATCTCTGCCCCAGCATTCCCACCCTGCTTCATCTTTCACTTTACATTTCTCCCTTCTGGAAATTTTGGCAAAATGAGATTTCGGAACAACAGCATTTAAAAAAAAAAAAAAGGAAAAAAAAAGAAAGATGTATTTACTCCAAGTTGTTTTCTTTAGGTGCTTCTCGCTCCACGTTGAAGCAGAAAATTCAGGAATAAAATGTTGGAGGAAATAATTAATTGGCATGGAGACTTGCAAACAGAGATATCCTCTTTTTGTGGGTGTAGCTGTAAAAAAGGACTGCACAGAAAGTCTGGAGGAAGTGAAGCAAGCACAGCCACCCAGCTACAAGTTTTTTAAATATTTGGGTTTTTCAGAGGGGAACTGGAAGCTCCTTTGACAGAAGCAGGCCTAAAATAAACTCTGTTAAAACATTTCAGACCTTGGGAAGCTCCCACTGATCACTGATTTCTAGGCCAGAGTAGATTTGGGAGTTATTAGTAATTACAGGTAATGAATGGCAGAAATAGTTATTTAATGGAATTAATATTTAAATACTTGTGGCTTAATTTAGATTTTAATTGGCTGGCACATAGCAAAATTCTCATTTTTTAAAATCAAGAAAAAAAATTAATGTTGTTCCCTTCAGCCTGATTTTAAAAGAGCAAACAGACACAGGCAAGCCTCACACTTTGAAGGTCAAATATGAATATAAATGACATTATATTAATAAATTGTGATTTTTTTTACAGTATGGGCTGTAAACTGTAATTGGTTATAAACGTGCTATTTCTGGAGCTGGTAAAACAATCAACACAATTCAGGAGGATTTTTCTTGCACTTATTTATAAAATAAGTGCACACTTGGTTTTTCCACACTCATTTCTCAGTAAAACCATGCCTGTGTGAGAGCTGCAGACAACAGCAGATTAAACAATGAAACAATTCAAACTGAGATGAATTTTGATGGAGTTCAGATAAAAGCAGCCCCAGTTGCTGAGTCTCTGCCACGCTGAAGCAGCACAATAATATTGGGGTTGAAGATTTCTTTTACACACCAATATTTACGTGCTGCTAGGGCGGGACGAGCACAACTCCTGCAGCCAGGGACACAATTCCCTCCTGGAAAAAGGGACAGGAGCACGAGTCCTGCAGCCAGGGACACAATTCCCTCCTGGAAAAAGGGACAGGAGCACGGGTCCTGCAGCCAGGGACACAATTCCCTCCTGGAAAAAGGGACAGGAGCACGAGTCCTGCAGCCAGGGACACAATTCCCTCCTGGAAAAAGGGACAGCAGGATCCCCAACTGCTTCTGGGCCTTCAATTCCTACAGCAGCAAATAATGATTCGCACCTTGAGCAGAGCATGCAAACCATGATGTGCTGCTACAGCACTTGAAGGCCTCCAAGGCAACACTTCAGACCTGCATTTTTTTAACAGTTTTAACTGGAAATACAACTTTCAAATGGGTTTTATTCACACACCAACCTGTAAAATTAAGAACCTGTTATGATCCAGATCAATCCCGTGGCTTCGGAGGAGCATCCCAACGTCTCTGAAGGTCTTTTTCTTGCCATTGATGTAGTAGGTGGAAGAATTGTCTCTACAGGCAGTTCTAGAGACACAGAATTTGCTGTCAGGAATGACTTCGTAATCATCTCCTTCCTTTGAGGAAACACAAAGCCAGAGGAACAATTACTGGAGCTGTGGATTTACCTCCTATTTCACAATTAAGCAGATAAGTTTCATCATGAGA
Source organism: Hirundo rustica (assembly GCF_015227805.2). NCBI lineage: Eukaryota > Metazoa > Chordata > Aves > Passeriformes > Hirundinidae > Hirundo > Hirundo rustica. The sequence continues at coordinate 24,134,112 of NC_053459.1, forward strand.
TGTTTTTATCACAAACTCTGAGTCGTAGAAGTGGGAGCTGCCTTAAAATTGCATCTCTCAGAAAATAAAAGAGAAAAACACCAACAAAAAAATAATCCTTTGAGAAGTGGACAAAAAATAGCCAGGAGTGTCCTCATGTGAAGCCTTTCCCACCTCTACCAGCAGGCAGTGCTTGGAGAAATGCTGCATTAACTCCCCTGCAATGGCCCAGCCTGCTGGGGCTCTGGGAAGCCCTGGGGATGCAGAGCTCTGAGCATTTCCAGCTCCTCCAGAGCTGCTCTCAGCTCACAGCTCCAGAGAGAAACTGCACGAGATTTAAAAAAAGCCAAACATTAGAGATGTGACAAATGTGACATCAGCAGCTTCAAAAGAGAGCTTCCATCTACCTCCAGAGCAGCAGCCAAAATAAAGCTGGTGCCAGGCTTGAAGAAGTTAAAACTCACCCAGATTAACCCCCAGGAGCTCTCAAATTGCTCACTGCTTTTAAATCAAACTCAGCTTCTGGGTGTTCACACAAAGTAAAACAAAAAAAATTTTAAAAAATTTGATAGATTAATTTTTTAAACCTGGTTATTATAAATATAAAAAGAAAAAAAATTGAATTTATTTTCAAACAGTTTCTAAAAAAGGCTGTAAATTCTGCCACTTTATGAACACCATTTTTGCAATTTCAATGTACACTTCCCCCTTTTTTGGTTGACTGTAAATTTAAAAGTCTGAATGTGTGCACAAAAAAGAAATTTAAATTAAGAGAAATAAATTCTTTGTACTGCAATTGCAATAAATTAACAAAAAAGCACTAAATTTTTTATCAATACAAAAGCAGCAGGCAAAATATTTTTTTTTTTTAATTTGCCATCTCTTTCTATTTCATTCAAACAAAATATCAGCTTCAAAAAAATGTTAGTGGTAAAATGTGGGGTCCAGAATTTTTGCTGAAAAATCCATTACGAAATTTCAGGCATGTTTACAGTACTTGAAGTGTAAATAGGTTTCAGATTCATTATATATTTTTCTAAATTTAGATAACCTAAAATATTTTCTAATTGGTTTGAAAAGTTTTGCTTAAATATGTTTTATTTCTTAATACATTTGTTTGCGTTATACATATGAAAATATCTAATATGTCCAAACATAGGCTTATAAATTTTTATTAAATTCTTTTAATTGCAGAAATAAATTTACATGAGGTAAACGAGATAAATTAAAACGAGTTCTTTTTAAAACGATGATTAAAAATTTCTAAATTGTTTCCAAACACAAATCTACCACGTATTAGTCCTGCAGCAAATAAAAGAATCCTCACTAAGATTTTAAGAGCTGCACTACTCAACAGAGGATTTTTAAAGTTAATTAACGCTGATGGTTTATATCCCAAAGGTAAACTAATCACGCTACGAAGTTTTCCCCAGCTCCAACAAAAATAAGCAAATATTAGAAGTTTTTCAGCTCCTCGAAGGAAGAAAGCCTGGAATCATACCTACCTTGTCAATGATCTTTTGGAAGTGAACCTCCACAGAGCAGCTCTGGATGTCCCTGTGCTCGTCAGAGTTATGGATCAGCACCGAGAGCTTTTTGGACCGGATTTTTTGGGCTCGATAGCCAAACACAAAAAGCAGGGAATCAATGATATTGGATTTGCCACTGCCATTTGGCCCGATAATACACGAAAAACGCTGCATGGAGAAGGGGGAAAAAAGTGATCTTCAAAGGGAAAGAAATCCTGCCCAGCGTCCACCACCCATTTCAAGCACAATTATTCCTGGGCTCCGAGAGCTCAGCTTTTGTTGCCAAAGGTAAAAGTGAATAAAAGCCCCACACCTCAGCTCAGCTTTCCCAGCTGCACCGGTTAACCCAGAGCCCTGCACAAGCAAAGTTTCATGCTCAGCCACGTAAGTCTCTTGTGGGCACTAAAAAATATTCTCTTTCTTCAAACACAGCACTAAAAGTTCTCCAGCAAACGAAATCAAGAGGAAAGAGAGCTTTTCTAAGCTGTGCTGACAAATTAAAATTGCACAGCACTGGAAAGTTGCACTTAACTGTTTTCCCTGCTTAATTTAGAATATGACTATCAAAATATTTCTAAACCTTAAATATTTTTTTTTCAGTTATTTTGAGGTCAGCTTAGATAAAAATGCAGGAAGGAATAATATCACCCAGTGAAGCCTTACCAGTTCAAAAGTACTCAAGAAAAAAGAAAGATACCTTGTGAAAAGGTCCCAGAGTTTGCTCCCCTGCATAGGATTTGAAGTTCTGGTTTACAATGTGAGTGATCATGAGCCGAGGAGCACCAGGTTCACTGGTCATTGCTGGAGGTGGGGGAGGAGGGATGCTACCCAAAATCTCTTCTAAACTTCGATTATCCACCACCTCATCTGAGGCTGCTAATATCCATCCAAATAAATGGAAAGATAAAAAAAAAAAAAACAAAAAAAGACACAAAACAAAAAAAAAATCTGTAAGCTCTCAATGATTTGACACCTTTTAAAATGTTGAACCATAAAAGCAAACATCACTTCTGTCTGAACCAAACTACATTTCGGCCTGCAATCATTAATGTGAGCTCAGTGGAATTAAAATTCCTCTTTCCACAAACAAAATGTTTTTTAAGAGCTACTTAAGATGTCCCATCGCTGGGTTTGTTCTTTCATTATGTAACTCTTATTCCAACACACTTTAACAGGCCCCCTGCAATTCCAACAGCTCCAACCATCACAATAAATCTGCAAATCTGAGGCAGGCAAAGCCTTTCTAATGAGTGAGTGCAAAGCCACATTTCAGAGTCACTCTGCAAGGTTTGGGGATCTCTGCACGAGGCTCTGAGAGCTGCAGTGACAGCACGGCTGCCCTGCAAAGACAGGAAGTTTGTTACGAAAACAAACTGGCCCCCCTGGATATCAGCAGAGCAGCTTTTCCCCAGGCACCAGCAACTCCTTCTTCCAACGGGCAGCAATTTTTGTCACCGATTTCCACGTATTCATCTGTCTGTCAAATACCTGCCTTTAACAACTGCACATCTGGCTGCCTAAAAAGTCACACAGCTGCTGGTTTTGCAGATTTTTTTCTGCGAAAGCTCAGCTCAAGGAACTCAAGAAAATACACTGCTTCATGAAAAAGAAAGTCAAATCATTTTAAGAGTTAAGTAAATAAACTTGACATTTATTCCATTCCAAGAAATCCCATACCATTGGCTGCCTATAAATTTGAAAAATCCTGCTGTTGTACCACAATTTAAAGTGCAATGTTCCAGGTCAGAGCTCCGAAATCGGCTTTATTAGGAGAAAGTCTACAAATTGTTTTTGCACTTGCACTGGGCCAAACCCTTTAACTCTTCGCAAGCCCTTCTGACCACTTTAAAAGCAGTTTTACATTGCCAGGGCTTTCAGCGTTGCTTTGTACAAGGGAAAAGAGCAAATCCCATCTGGAAGAGCTGGGAAATTCAAGTTGCTGCTAAAGGAGGCTCGATCAGCACCAAACAGCCAGCCCAGACCTACCTTGGGGAGGTTCTTTGTCAGGCTCCCTGGTGCCTTCGTTTTCCACTTCCACGTCCATGGGGGACTCCTCCGAGGGCTCCCTGCCCTTCCCACGGGCTGCAGTGGAGGTTTTGGTGCTCTTGCCTGGCACGGTCCCTTTGGGCTGCTCCCCTTCCATTCCAAGCAATCAAACAACTGAAGCGCACTATCTCCTTTGCTAACACAAACAAGAGAACCCCGTGATCTCGGCACCGAGCTACAACCCCGCAAGGAATTCACCTACACCGCTGCCCAGATGCTGGACTCATTTAGAAACTTAAGGTTGGAGGATTTTAGAAGACAAAAATCCAAATTCGAAAGAAAATACCGAGGTTGTCTTCATAATGATATGTTTTAAGATACATCACCCCCAAAAGGAGGGGCTGAGCCGAATCTGTGTTAACAGCACGGATCTACCTGCTGCCAACTCGTGGGGACACGTTCAGGGCACTGACTTTGCTCCCTGAAAGCCACCGAGGTGCTGGGGGCAAAAGAGTTAAAGGCACATTGAATAACAAGCCCAGGAGCCACATGTCTCTCCTAGAAGAACTCGTTATATTTCAGACCTGACACTCGTTTTACTTTCAGTAATCCGTGCTAAACAGTTGTACGGATATAGAGAGATTGATAAACAGAGAAACAAAAGCCCTGCGTGATTACTATAGCTAAGACCTGACTCCTAAATAATTTCAATCAACACGCTCTGCTCACAAAATAACAACGCAACCCCTCCTGCCAGCATTCAGCATTTCACAGAGAAAGCAAAAACGAAATACCTTCATCTAGCTGGAACGTTAAAGTGATCCGAGCAAGGACGAGCATTACAAGAGCCATCAGCTGGCACTTGAGCGCAGCTCCCCAAACGGGTGAAGAGAAAGCACCCGATGAGAAGAAAAGACGAGCGAGGAGCGAAACTCTCCCCCCCCGAAGAGTTGAAATCGCAGCAAGTGGCGAAGTGAGTTCGCAGAAAAACAGACATGAGAAAGTTTACTTCTCACAAGATAAAAAACTGACGTGGTTAGAAAGTCATCTTACAATTGGTGCCAATCATTTGACGTTTTCAGACCTACCCCCAACCCACACTCTCATGAGAGTCCTTCGTTCGGGACAATGGGGGAGGGGGGAAATGAGACACAGAACTCATTTTCAGGCAATTTGAGTCCATGCCCCTGTTCAGGACTGTTCCGCAATGGCTGTCGCGGACAATTACAGCTTCTCAAAGCACATTTATTTTTTTTTTTTTTTCCCCCAAAACTGCTCCACTCCAACAGAATTGTGCAATATAGACCTATTTACCTTCCCAACCCTTCCCTCCCCTCGGATACTTCACCAGAACGAACAAGCCGAACTACTTGACCTCAGCTTTCAAATCGCGATAAATCAGCTGCCACATAGCCTCTAACAAATTTAACAAATTCGTGCCCAGCCCCTCCCCCGAGCCAGCTCGAAGGTGTTTGGTAAAAGCATCTCTCCTGCCAAGCGCCGTTTTCCTTACGGGAACGGCGAAAAAAGAGCCGGAGACGGACAGAAAAGCTTCCTTATTAACAGCCGATTAAATCTGATAGCGACAAGCCCTGTCAGTGACAAATCTGGGGCTTTTTTAAAGCCTAACGAGCCGGATTGAGCCCTTGACACGCTCTTTCCAAGTCGCAGAATCCCAGAATATTCCGAGTTGATAAGGACCCACGGCGATCATCGAGACCAGCTCTTTTAAGCGAATAAGCAAACATTAAGGGCTTTCTTAGGATTTTTTCTCTCATCCCTCAAACATCAAAGCAGCAGGCAGAGCCGGGGCTAGAAGGGTGCCTGCTCTAAGCAGATTAAAATCCGGTCTCTCCGCTACCCAAACGCGTCCTTGAACTTCCCCGTGCTCCGAGCCGCGGTCCCCGCGGGTCTCTAAGGGCACAGCGGGAGCCCTCGGGCTGCACAGCCCCCTCTGGGACCCGCTCCATGCCGACAGCAGCCGGGACGGACCCGCCGTGCCCGGAGCCCTCAGCGGGGCAGCCCGGCCCGGGGAGAGGCGCTGCCGCCGCTTTTGCTCCCTCCGGACGAGGAGGGAAGTGGGGAGAGAAGGCGCGGGGCAGAACCCGCCGTTCCCTCAGCACCCCCCGCCTTCCCCTCAGCACCCCCCGCCTTTCTCCTCGGCGCCTTCCCTTCAACAACCCTTGTCTCTCCCTAGCACCTTCTCCTCAAACGCGATCACCTCCACTTCAGCATCCCTTGTCTCCCCTCAACTGTCCCAGCATCTCTTTTTTCCCCCCTCAGCACCCCCTGCCCGGGGCAGCCCCCTGAGGGCACCTCCTCCGCCGCGAAGCCCCCCCACCCCACGGCCCTGAGGCGAACCGCCATCGCTTCCTCCCGCCGAGCTCGTACCTGCTCGTCCCGGCGGCTCCGTGCCCCGGCGAGGCGGCGGCAGCGCGGGCAGCTCCGGCTGCTGTAAAAGCTCGGCCGCTTCCACACTCGAAAATGGCGCCGAAACGGCGAACTCGAACCGAAATTCGTTAGAAAAGCGCGGGGCAGGCTGGGACGGGAGGGGCCGGGCCCGCGGGTTTGAACGGCACCGCCGCCCCCGCCCGCCATCTTGTGTTCGTTACAGCAGAGAGGGGAAAGCGCCCAGAAACCCGCAGGGAGCGGCTTTTTCTGGGGAGAGACGGAGGGATGGCAGACATTAGGGGGTGAGGGCGACGCGGTAACACGGCCTCGCGGCCTTGCCGGCGGAGAAAGGGGTTCGTTTTAGTTTTAGAAGTAGGTCAGTGGGCGGGCGCTTGGTTGCTGGGCGACGCGCGCTGGTTTAAAAATAATTAAAAAAAAATTATATAAAAACAATTCGGGCCTGAAAAAAAATTTTTAAAATGGTGACAGCGCGGCGATTTCGAAGCGGGTTTAATTAATTAACGGGCGGCGCCGTGGCACCTTGGGGGGGCCGGGGGGGACCCGTGAGGTGGCGGAGGAGGAGGACGAAGAGGATGCGGTCTCGCGAGAAGTCGCCATAGAGACGGCGGCGCTTGGCGGCGGGGGGCGCGGGCGCCGCCGCTGCTGCTGAGGCGACGGGAGCGGGAGAGGGAGGCGGGATCGTCCCGGGATCCGCCGGGAGCGGGCTCATTCCGGGATCCCCCGGGAGCTGGCAGCGGGATCGTCCCGGGTTCCGCCGGGAACGGGCTCCGGCCGCCGCTCTGCGCGCTCCCTCCGCTGCCCGCGCAGGTAAAGGCGCGCTGGGGAGGCGGCGGCCGCCGTCCCCCTCCCCTCGGCTGAGTCACCCCGCGGTGGGCGACAGGGTCGGGAGCCGTGACCCCCGGCTGGGCGTGGGACGGGCGGATGGAGGGGAGGGAGAGCTCCGGGGGACAGCTGAGGGCAGGGCGGGGAGCCCCGACCCCCGGCTGCTGGCGGCCCTCAGCGGGGGTTGGATAATCTGTTTCTTGGAAAGCTGGAAACCGAGGGAAAGGCGGGAGTTGGCGCGGGCGGTGGTGGCCGAAGCTGCCCCCGTGGGTTTGGTGTCTCCTCCGTGCCCCCGTTCCGCCCGTTGCTTTTCCTTCTCAGCATTCTCCCTGTCCAGCTGTGGCATTCCTCCCCGGTGCCCCCATCCTGCCGCTGTTTCCCTTTCCAGCTCTGCCCCCATCCCGCCTTCGGCATTCCCTGCTCCCCCAGCCCGCTGCTGCTCCATCTCCTCCTCCGTCCCTGATCCTCATCTCCAGGCCAGCAGCTCCGGATGGGAGAGGGAGGAGGCGGGAGGCGCTTTGGCTTCCCCGAGTCGGAATAATTCCTGGTTTTAATTCCTGGTTATTGCCACATCTCTCCTAAAACTCCAGCGGAGCCGCTGCCGGATTCTTTGGGATGTAGGGAATACGTGGGAGTGATGGATGTACCTGTGGATGGCCTTTTAGTGGCACGTACAGAGCGATTAAAATGTATTAAAAATTATAATAAAGTTCTGGGCTTTGAAAGGAGGCTATCAGGTTTTCCCTTCCTGGCTGTGTGTCAGCACAAGGGATCTCCAGTGCTCCAACTTCTGACGTTTCAGGCTTCATCTTAAAGGTCTTTTCCAGCCTTAATTATCCAAGAATTCACTATTCACAGCATCATTTTTCCTTCAAGTTGTCCATATTTAGTTAGGTGAAAACAGAATTCTCTTTAAATTCAGGTATTTCTTGGCTTATTTTTCCTCAGTAGTGATGTAATACCACTTCAGAACCTTTAATTTCAGTGTCAGTGTCTTCCTTTTTAATTTTGGCTGCTTATGTATGCACATATAATATGTTAATGATACATATTGATGTATTTGTTTTCTTTTCTTACAGTTATAACACATGGTTTTAATGCTCCATCTGAACAACTGAGATGAGACTGAAGACTTCCCTTTTAAAGGAGCCAAAACATATCCTTTGTCCCAGAAAAAAAGTCATGGAACATCATGTTCATTCTGAATAGACTCTTTCAGAATTTTTTTCTTTTTAAATTGTTGAAGTTACAGTAAAATATTAGTAAATTGCAGATGTCTTTTTTCCTGTTCTTCCTTTGTTCCCCTTGTCATTGAGTGCAGCGTTTAAGGGCAATGTTTTAAGAGATATTGAACACTTTTGTATGATGTGGTATCAATAAACCAACGCTTCTGAATGATAATTGGACATTTTGCACTTGTATTTTGCACTAAGACCCTTCATTAACCCAACGTTTTACCCGTGTTTCAATAACCTCACATCAGCATAAGAATCTTATTTCTACATGAAAATTTGCTTTATTTTTGGCTGAATTTTTACCAGCTCTTCTTGGCACATAAGAGAAATAAAAAAAAAAAAAGGTGATTATTTTTTTCTTTAAACACAAAAACATTCCGCTCAACCCGATCAGAACAATGGTAATGCCGAGACGGGGCACTGGATTGTTTGGAATAGCTCAGCTTTTCAGATTCCTTAACTGCATGAAACATAAGGACTTGGTGAGCTGCGTGGGCTGGACGACAGCTGACGAGCTCTACTCGTGCGGCGATGACCACCAGCTCATGAGATGGAACCCTGTGACCAGCGAGGCCGCGCGAGTGGTGAAGCTTCCAGATGATGTTTATCCCATCGATCTGCACTGGTTTCCCAGAGGGATTGGTGGGAAGAAGCAATCCCAGGCTGAGAGCTTTGTTCTGACCAGTTCTGATGGTAAGGCAATGTAAAAAGTTGAAGTGAATTTAAAATATTTCTCGTTTCGTCAGTCAAATGCGAGGCGTCGTTTGGGGAGCAGGAACCTTTGAGGATTGCTTGGGATGTTGTTTGTTTTTTTTTTTTTTCCCCTTCTCCCCAAAAAGATTTTGCAGCCAGCCAGATTTTTCTTCCTGCATGAATTTTCCTGCACCAGCTTATTCCTGCGATTTTCCTGCACCAGCAAACTCCCCTCTGTGATAAGGACTCCTGGAAACTTGCTGAATCTGATGGAAAAGGAGCATAATGTCTTTACAGGGTTGCATTAATTCCTGGTTGAACTGCAGATGTTTGAAATCAGAGCAAATGTAAATTTAGTCCCCTTGGGTTTTCTTCTGAAATGCATCTCTTGGGGGATATTGTTCTTTTATTTCCACTGACATGGGTCTTGTTGCTATTTTTTAACAAAAATGAAAAATATGTTTGGCTTTAACCTCCAAATTATGCACAGTTCATTAGTGATTAGAGCTTTTTTTTTAATTTAATGATAATTTTATATTAGGTCAGCATTTAAGAGTCTGTGGAAGTTAATGAACAAAACATACATCTTTTATGTTCTGTGTTTGGATAGGCTGGGAATCTCTCACTGGAAATTCCTTCAAAACTGGGGATTCATTTTCAGGTTGAGAACAGCTCTGGCTTCAGTACTTAATAAAAGTGAAGTACCAGAGATTAAGTTGAATCACTTCTACCTACTGCAGGCATTTGGCTAAAATTTCTCTTTTTTTGTGCAGTAATTTGTAATTTGAAAGTCTCAGTTCCCTCAGCTGAAGAACAGAAATCCATGGAAATGGAGAAACCTCCCTGTGGGAATGCCATGGAAAAAACATTTGACTGTCAGCAATTGTAAATTCCCTGTTGGAAAAGCAAAGAAGTTGCAGAAGTAAAGCTGATATCCATGAAAACTTGATCTCCCCTGTTCTGCAGAAGGATTATGATACAGTTTTAAGTGATGATCACATTTTTTCCAGGGAAGTTCTGGAAAGTTGATCCTGCTTTTACATGTAACCATGTTCTTCCCTGTTCAGCTACAATTTCCTCTGTTTCCCTCCTTGGAAGGGGCCTTGTGAGAGAAGTAGGAGCTTGTGGAGTGGGAGAGGATGCAAAAGATTGGGAAAATAATAGAGTTTTCCCTGGATAACAGGGTTTTATCTGATACTTTGACATTGCCCATTTTCCTGATGTTTTGACTTCGCCAAAGCCTTCGGTTCCTTCCCAGCTGCTTGTGCTTCCCCTGGAATTTCATTTGTCTCTTATGAGTTGAGGAATTGCATACAGAAGTATTCAGGGATTCTGGATTAGATCAGTGGAAGCTGTCCCAGTGTATAAAATCCCATGGAATTCTTTATATCCTGAAAAAAGTGATGGCTCCGAAGAGCTCAGACGCTTCATGCTGAGTCCTGTAGGTGATGGTATGGGAATATTCCTGGTCCTGGGAGATCTGGTTTGAGGATTCTCCTATGGAAAAGGTCTTGGATGCAGATGGAACAAAGACAAAGCATGGAAAAAGGTGCAGAAAAGAAAAGATTTATTTATCAGGAAACAGAAGTTGCTTCTAATGTAAAAGCAGAAAAAGCCATTTTGGCAATTGAATTGGAGAAAATAACATTGAATTCCTTTAAATCCAATTATTCCTTACACATGAAAATCTCAGACCTGAGAGATGAGTGATGCATTAATGAGATAAATTCTATTTTGTAGTTATAAATTAATGGAATGCATTAAATTAACACCTTGGAAGTGTTGGAGGGGGCTTGGAGCAACCTGGTCTGTGAAAGGTGTCCCTGCCCATTGGGGTCTAAGGTCCCTTCCAACCCAAACCAGTCTGGGATTCCATGATATTTTAAATGATCTGTTCAAGTGAACTGATTTATCCAAACCGTAGGTTTTTTATCAGTGTTAAAAGTCTTTTCCTTGGAAATCTTGCATTGGCAGAGATTTGGCTGGATGGTTGTGCCAAAAGTTCTGGTCACTCGGGAGCTTCCTTGCAGTGGTTCGGTCTGGCAGTTTAAATCAAAGAATACTAAAAATAATTCGATTTTAAAGTAGTTCATTTCAATTACTGGACTGCTCATTTTTCCAAGCTCTCCATTGTCTGCTCTTTGCTCCAGTTTAAATTTGATCTTCCTGGATTTAAGCAGCATCCCTTATTTGGGAAGAAAAACTTCCTGATGCTTCTGTTGAAATCATTACAAACGTTGGGCTTGGCTGCTGTGGAATTCCATCCCAGCTCCAGCATGGAAGCAGGAATAGTTCTGATTTCAGCTGTGAAAAACAATTGGATGTTTTCTTTGTATTGTTGATTTCTTGGTTTGTGTCTGTGTTTTCCACAGAAGGTACCAGCACTGCTATAATATAAGGTAATTAATAGTGCAGTATAATTAATAATTTACACCATCATTAATTATCCATAATTATGTAAACTATATACACTGTATATATATATATGTTTGGGGTTTTTTTTAGGGAAATTCCACTTGATTTCCAAGCTAGGAAGAGTGGAGAAAAGTGTGGAAGCACACGGTGGAGCTGTCCTTGCAGGAAGGTGGAATTATGAGGGAACAGCCCTGGTTACAGGTGAGCATTCCTATCTTAATAAAGTGCTTTGAAACCTAAAATAATAATCTGCTCTTTTTTTGGCCTTAATTATCACAGAGCTTGTTATCACCTTGTTTATTAGGAGTGGATTTTGTACTGTTCAATTAATGTTATTTTAGTTGAGTGTTGTTCATTTTAACGAATAGACCTAGTAAAAGTATTTCTCTTTTTTTCATTTAAGTCATCCAATCTACTTGAAAGCAAATGTTTTAATATCGGGTGCTTAGATGGTTTTGTGGCTGTTCTGAACTTCAGAAAGGAGAATATTTTATTTCTTTTTTTTTTCTATCCGTTACAAGAAAAACTTGCTAAGTTGGTACATTTAAATCCCTGCACATTTGGGGTTTTTTAGCCAAAAAGGCTCATTGATCTTGAATATTCCTGTGCTTTATACCTTAATCATCAGTAATTATCACCTCCAACCTGTTTATATCAATACTAGGAGAATGAACCCACAATTTCTTCATTTCCACACCATTTTTTTTGTCCCAAATCTTTTGTTACTTAGTTGCTTTTGGTGTTTTTTGTCCCAAATTCTATCTGGGTGTTAAGGGGAGCTGCTGAAATTGCCTGTGCTGGGCTCTCTGGTGGTGTCAGCCTCCTGCTGATGGAGCACAGCTGATTCCTCTGGACAAGTTCCAGCTCAGGCCACAAGAACTGAAGATAATTTTGGATCTGCTCGTTTCCAGACTCCGAAATGCTGCTTCAAGGAACTCTGTCTGGCCTGTTCCTCTGAAATCCCAGAGGGACGGAAATATTGTTCCTTTTAAAGACAGCTTTGCTTCAGGAACTTCTCCAAAGACAAAGTCAAAATTGTCTTTTGAATCCCTTTTTTTTAAATTTTTTTTTTATGAGGCTGCATGACACTGACACTTTTTTGGGAGTGTGGGAATTCATCACCACTTCCAATTTGTTCTGAGGAGATCAACTCCTCTTATACCACAGCTGTACTTGGAGGAAGGGTAAATAAATCATTGCTACTGCACCACTTAAAATATTTTTATGGTCATATTTCAACTGCACCAAATATGCACAAATAAGATTTTTAATTTTGAGGGGGTTTTTTTTAACAATTTTTTAAACATCTAAAACGACATTGGCCAGCTATAAAAACCTGAGATGTGGTAAATAAATTATATTTGAATGGAAGAATCCATTAATTTCACCTTTTTCCTCACTAATTGGATCTGGGAAGCCTAAATTGAAGGCCCAGAGCATTTTAAAAATGACACCACATCAGGAATTCTGTGCTGTTGACACAGCCCTATCTGTGCTGTGTAGTGTTTAGCAATTAATTCTTCAATAAATAAACTGTGTTATTTGGTAACACGCAGTTATGGTAGAAAATTGAAGCCATCCAAACAGAGTTATCTTCGCTTTCACCATTTATTAGCTGTGAAATCTCCAGTTTGATCCATCAAATCTGCTCCTGCTCCCCTGGGGCTCCTTTGAGCAGCTTCTGGGCCACTGAAGGAATCAAAAATACAGAATTTGGGATAGTTCAATAATCATGGGATTTCCCTTCCTAGGAGCAGCTTCAGAAAAGAATTCAGAGATTTTCAGGAGAGGAAAACCTGTTAATCATAACAAAAGAACCATCTTAAATATTATTCCTTCACTTTCTTCCTATTGCATGTTTGGAAGACTAAACGAAAGGAATTTACCTGTAACAAAAGCTGGATTTATTTGAACTCAGGGGTTTCCTGAGTAAATACAGATACTGATTAACCTGATTCCTGCATGGCATTTGCTGATTTCTGTGCTCGTTTGCAGCTGGGGAAGATGGCCAAGTGAAAATCTGGTCCAAAAGTGGAATGCTGAGATCCACTTTGGCTCAGCAAGGTGAGTTCGTGTGCTCAAAGCTCCAGCAGGACCCGTTCATTTGGGTTATTCTGAAATATATTTAAACAGCAGCCCCTAAGTACAGCAGTGATGGTTTGTTCAAGGGTGCTGAGGCCTTAATTAAAATTAAATGTGAATCAGAGTTGCATTTTGGTAAGATTTATTTTTTTTTGATGTTTCCTTTTTCAAATTGAAAGCGTTGTGATATTTTTGGGCAGCAGTCTCAGTCCCACCCTAAGGATTTGGTGCCGTTTCAGTGAGGATCCTCAGCTAAATTTTGTTTTTCAGACTTCATAGATGGAGCCCATGTGACCTTCTGACATTTTTGAAGAAACCACACACACCTGGGCTTGGGTTAAATGTCAGGCCCTTATCTCTGTCTGAAACAAATGATCTGAGTTCTTTCAACCTGGGGAAGGCATTTTAACCACAGCAGTGAGTGTAAAATGCATTTCAGTGCTTTTAAGGAAGTTCACATGCAGTGTTTGACAGGTGGAAAGATAAACCAACTGAACTAGAATTTTAAAAAAAAATATTCAAATTGAAGCACATACTCTTCAGTATTTCTCAGTTGATGTTGTCAAATTTTTTGTGCATTATTTTGCTTATTTGAGGTTTGAAAAAGCATATACATTAATTCTGTGCTGTAGTTTGAAATTCGAATTTTCATATTTTCCTGGTTTCTGCATGTTTCTGGTGCAGCACAAAAGCACAGTTGAGTCCCCATGGGATAACTGTCACCTCATATTTGTGTTTTCAACTTAAAATCTTGAAATTCAGAGTCAGAATCCCACAGTCCCCGTTGTAAGCGTGGCCGTGCCTGGGATCAGGACAGGATTCTGGGTGTTTCAGGGAGGTGCATCGTGTTCAACCAGTTTTTCCCTTCCTTTATTATAAAAAGAACTGAAAAAATGCCCATTGCCAACATTCCTTTGCCTCATTCCACTCTTTGTGTTGGAAATAACTTTTCAGGCTCATATTTTGGGATGATGATCCACGTCCCTGTTCTGGCTTTGGCCATTTTTCCTCCTTGAGCTCCCTTAAAATTCTTCTTTTTGTTCCACCTTCTTATGCTGAAATGTTGTATTTGGGATCCATTTTGATGAGGGAGCTTTTTTCCATGGATTTCTTAGATAATGAGTTGGGAACCCACAAGATTATCATGGAATCCTGTGGAATCCTGGAATGGGTTGGGTTGGGTTGGAAGGACCTTGAAGCTCATCCCCTCCACGGCAGGGACACCTCCTGCTATCCCAAACCTGGCCTTGGACATTTCCTGGGATCCAGGAGCAGCCCCAGCAAACGTGGGAATTCCATCCCAGCCTTCCCCACCCTCCCAGGGAGGAATTTATTCTTTTGGAGACACCCTCACACGAATTAAAATGATTTCAGTCCATGCTTCTCCTCCTGTGACAATCCAAAATCGCGCACGAGCTCTTGGGATTCCCAAGTCCGCTGTGGGATAAAGTGGATTTTCCTTCCTCAAATCCCGATTTTCTGCCTTTTTCCCTCCTTTTCTCCCAGAATATTCCTGTTAATCCCTGCACTGTGCCTGTTCCTCTGGGTTTTCCAGGGTGTTGGCAGCGTTTTCCCAACCCAGCCCTTGTTAAGTGCAGAAGGAAATGAGTTAACTCAGCTCCTGCTGTTAAGCCCTGGAAATTGTGGTTAAAGTCCTCAACCATCATAAAAAAAAAAAAGGGAAACATTTGGTTTAAATAGAAAACTCTTCTGATTGTTAGATCAGCATTAAGACAGGACAGGAAAAAAAAAAAAGAGTTTATTTAGAATTTCTGCTCCAGCTGGTGACAGAATTTATGGCATTTTCACCAGGAATTGCCAGGAGGAAAACAGCCAGAGCCACATTGCTTTAATATATGTTGTGTTTCTGGGATTTGTCTGCTCTGGTGGTTTGACAAGTGAGAAAAAAAATCTGCCATAATTCTGTATTTTTGAGGAATAAAATCCCCTACCAGCAAATCTCTGAAATACAGAAATCTCCCAGGGGCGACGACGCCGGGTCTCAGTTTAGGGGGTGAATATTTGGGAGCTCAGATGGAGTTTAACCATAACAAAAATCAGCTTTTTGCACGGAGAGAAGAGAGGAGATACTGCGTGATTTTAGGGCGGTCGTAGCAGTTCTGTCGCTTCATTATCTAAATCTCATCAAAATATTCCCATACAAAATTACTCCCGAGTCATTCTCGGAAACAGAATTTAGGATGCCAAAATTGTCACTGAGAATTTTACCCTCTAAGAGCATTTTTAAGCCTTTGGGGGTTTTTTTATTACCGTTAAAAAAATGGGGTTTTGAACAATTTGAATTCAATTGCTCAGTTTAATACTTGGAGATGCTTTTTACTTAACTTCCTTAGTTTTATTTCAAGGAATCAAGTAGCAAAGTCCTTTGATTTTTCTTCAGAGGAGACAAATCCTGTCAAATAATACGGAAAATATTTGCATAGTTGGCAAGTCTGACTTTTTAAAATTCTTCTTTATTTCCTTGGATGTTTTTCCATCTAATTTTTGCTTTATTCTGTGTTCAAAAAATCCAATTTGAAAACTGGAACGTGATTTTAAAACGGAACAGTCAGGTTTTTTTTCCAGATACAAAATTCTGGGGGCTTCAGTCAAAGAAAGTTTCAGTTAATTGGGAAAAATCCGTCAGGTCTGTGGGCCGGTTTTATTTATTGTCGTTTATTTTGGAAGTTTTTTGTGAATGGGATGTTTGTGCAGCAAAACAAAAAATCTCTGTTAATTGCGGTGCCCAAAAATCTAAAAAAGAATCATTTAGGTGCAACACAAAGCTTTTTCCTCCTACGTTTGTGTTCAGCCTCATAATTTGGGGTGAAAAAAATTCATTTTCTGATGTCTCTTGGTGAGTGTTATTTTGATTTTCTGTATGTCTGGGGTGGCAGTTGGGACTTAACTTGTATCAGTGGATAAAATCTGAATATAAATATAAAATGCAGCCATTTCCTGTTGCTTTTCTGGACTTGAAACAGTTTATTTGTAAAAGTTTTCAAAACTGATAATGGGGTAAATTGCAATAGATAAAGAGACTTGAGAAACGTGTAATGTATATTCATATAATACTGCATTACCTACATTGCTATTTATGTACTACAACTCTAATATATTTAATGAAATAATTATGTATTGGATTTTATGTACTTAAATATACTTCTATATATTATACATAGTTACATATTGAACTTATTATGCACTGTTGTATCTTATCCATATTATTATTTAGATATTAAAATAATATATGTTGCTGCTATAATTATGATATATACTAAAATACAGTATATTTTAGTAGACACATTAAGAGGACAGGTGCCTTGCTGTAGGAATTCCTGCAGGGTTTGTTCAGCTGAACCCCAGGAGTGTTTTCCATGGTTTTTTCCATATTTTTTCCATATTTTTTCCCATTTTTTTCCTAGTTTTTCCCAGTTTTTTCCATGTTTTTTCCCAGTTTTTTCCCTGTTTTTTCCCTGTTTTTCCGACATTTTTTCCGTGTTTTTTCCCATGTTTTTGCCATGTTTTTCCCTGTTTTCCACGCCCACAGGAGCAGCAGTGTACTCAGTGGCCTGGGCACCGGACTCTGACAAAGTTCTCTACACCTCAGGGAAGCAGCTGATTATCAAACCCCTCCAGCCAAATGCTAAAGTTCTGCAGGTACCACTAATGATCTGATTAATTAATAAGATTTACTGGCATAAATAAAGGTCCAAAGCCTTTCCTCTTGTGAAGGAGCAGCTGTTGTAAACAAGATTTCAGTGCAGCTTTCTGTGCTTTGATTCTGCCTCGTTCAGGCTTTATTTAATTTATTTCTCTGCTAAATCATAAAATTGTTAAGGTTGGTAAGAAACCTTCAAGATCATCAAGTGCAACGGGTGAGAAATATTAAAAATAGGAGTTGGCAGAATTGCTGCATCCGTTGAATTGATTTTTTTTTCCGTTTCAGTGGAAAGCCCACGACGGCCTGATTTTAAAAACTGACTGGAATTCAGTGAACGACGTGATTCTTTCTGCAGGGGAGGATTGCAGATACAAGGTGAGCTCTGGTTCCGGTTTTAACTACACGACCAAAAACATTGATCAGGTATCCTGAAATTCTGAATTTTTATCATGGAGGCCCAAAATGAAATGAGAAATATTAGGCTTTTCAAGAAAAAAAATATTGCATTATTTATAAATACACCTCGCTCTGTGTAATAACCAAAAGTAACAAATGTTTTTTAAATATAATAGGAAAAAAACGGGTAAAATGGGAGTGAAACAAAAATAAAAATATGTACAAATAAAAAAGGGGTTATCTGAATTAATATAAGCTGACATATCAAAATAGAGGAGATAAAGCTGCTCTTTTCTACTACAGAAACATCAGCGAATCCCTCAGTAAACTTTAAAATATGTTAATGCATATTTGGATGTAGGAAATATATTAATATAATCTGCATCCAAAATGCAAAGCGCATTTTATGTATCTTCCCTTAAATAAAAACTGATTTTTAAATGTGTCAGGTGTTGGTTCTGGCATTTAATTGTGTAGCTGCTGTGATAGAATATAGACAATTAAGCAATTTTAAAAATCCAACAAATTATAAAATTGTTTTGTGGATTGGCTTCCTGGTATTCTGTTGATTTCCATTTAAAAAATCTCTTTTTTTTTTTAAATATAATTTGCAGAGGGGTCTCATGATTGCAAGCTGAATAAACCTCGTGGTTCTTTTATAGATTTGGGATAATTTGCAGAAAATAAAACCCAGCGGTGCAAAATATTTTATACAGAATATTTTATCCAGAATGAGGTGGCGTTTTTTGCCATGGCAAAAAGCAAAGTCTGTTGCGTTAAATAACAATTCTAATTAAATAATAATAATTTTATATATATATAAAATGATACGATTACACTTAATTAACTTGGTTAATTATTTCTACAATTTCTATGTCATGAGGGAAAATTATACCTCTGGAATAGTAAAAGTAGGATGAGTGTATATATAAAATAAAAATGAGTTATAATATAGGTGATTTTTCCAGTTACCCTTAATCATGAGGGAAAATGATGGTTCTGAAATGATAAAAATACAAAAAAAAATAGATGTAAACTAAAAGTGAACTGTAATATAGGTGATTTTTCTAGTTACACTAAAATATGAGGGAAAATTATACTTCTTGAATAATAAAAATGAAAAAAAAAATTAAAAGTGAGCTATAATACAGGTGATTTTTCAAGCTGTACTGAAAACATGAGAAGAAATTCTACTTCTGGAGTAACAAAAATACAAAAAAATATATATATAAACCGAAAGTGAACTGTAACAATGGTGATTTTTGCAATGACACTGAAACATAAGGGGAAATTAATCTTCAGGAATAATAAAAATGCAACATATATTAAAAGCAAGCTATAATACAGGTGAATTTTCAAGTTATACTGAAAACATGAGAGGAAATTCTACTTCTGGAGTAACAAAAATACAAAAAAAAAATACATAAACAGAAAGTGAACTGTAACAATGGTGATTTTTGCAATGACACTAAAACATGAGGGGAAATTCTAATTCTGGAATAATAAAAATGCAACATATATTAAAAGCGAGCTATCATACAGGTGATTTTTCAAGTTATACTGAAAACATGAGAGGAAATTTTACTTCTGGAGTAACAAAAATACACATAAAAAATATATATATAAACCAGAAGTGAACTGTAACAATGATGATTTTTGCAATGACACTAAAACAGAAGGGGAAATTAATCTTCAGGAATGATAAAAATGCAAAATATATTAAAATGAGCTATAATACAGGTGATTTTTCAAGTTATACTGAAAACATGAGAGGAAATTCCACTTCTGGAGTAACAAAAATACAAATAAAATATATATATAAACTGAAAGTGAATCGTAACAATGGTGATTTTTGCAATGACACTGAAACAGAAGGGGAAATTAATCTTCAGGAATAATAAAAATGCAAAATATGTTAAAAATGAGCTGTAATACAGGTGATTTTTCAAGTTATACTGAAAACATGAGAGGAAATTCTACTTGTGGAGTAACAAAAATACAAAAAAAAAAAAAAAAAAAAAAAACCTAAAGTGAACTGTAACAATGGTGATTTTTGCAATGACACTAAAACATGAGGGGAAATTCTAATTCTGGAATAATAAAAATGCAACATATATTAAAAGTGAGCTATAATACAGGTGAATTTTCAAGTTATACTGAAAACATGAGAGGAAATTCCACTTCTGGGGTAACAAAAATACACATAAAATATATATATAAACCAAAAGTGAATCGTAACAATGGCGATTTTTGCAATGACACTGAAACAGAAGGGGAAATTAATCTTCAGGAATAATAAAAATGCAAAATATGTAAAAAATGAGCTGTAATACAGGTGATTTTTCAAGTTATACTGAAAATATGAGAGGAAATTTTACTTCTGGAGTAACAAAAATACAAAAAAATATATATATAAACCAAAAGTGAACTGTAACAATGGTGATTTTTGCAATGACACTAAAACATAAGAGGAAATTAATCTTCAGGAATAATAAAAATGCAAAATATATTAAAAGCGAGCTATAATACAGGTGAATTTTCAAGTTATGCTGAAAACATGAGAAGAAATTCTACTTCTGGAGTAACAAAAATACAAATAAAATATATATATAAACCAGAAGTGAACCGTAACAATGGTGATTTTTGCAATGACACTGAAACATCCTTCTGGAACAATAAAAAGGCACCCGAAGCGAGCTGGCAGGGCTGGAAATCTGAATTTTGCCGCAGGTTTGGGACAGTTTTGGCCGTGCCCTGTACAATTCCCAGCCCCACGAATATCCCATCACCTCCATTGCCTGGGCTCTGGATGGAGAATTATTTGCCGTGGGATCTTTCAACACTTTACGTCTCTGTGATAAAACTGGGGTGAGTAAAACTCTGCAAGTTTGTTCTATATGTATAAAAACATTATGTAAAATTTAATAAAAAATAAAATACATATATAAAATTTCGGCGTCAAACTCCAAATTTGCGCGAATACAGCGAATATTCCTCAGGATATCGGCATACAGGTGGGTATTTTGTTAGCAAAAAACTGCTTGTGGTCGTCAGCACCTCTTTTTGCTGACCAGAACATTTTATTTTTAATGATATTTTGCCTTTTGGGACGTGAAATTCTTCACCTGAAAGCCGCAGAGTTCACAAGCACCTCCCGTGATCAGAACTCGTCATAAATTGCAATTTGTAACTGTTAAAAAGAGCGTGTAACAATAAGCTGATAGAAAAGGAAGTGGAAGGGCCATATCCTGCACTTTTATTATTTAATCTTTTTATTTCCCTTGATGGTTTACTCCTGAGTCCTTGTTTTTATAGGATTTTTTTTGCGTTTGGTCTCCGATTTAAATGAATTTAATGCACCTTCACTGGTGCTCTGAGTTAGCACGGATTGAGCTCATTGTCTTGCGGGTTTCCTGTGGTTCTGCACAGTTTTTGCTCAGATTTTTTGCACCAAACCTTGATTATTTGGGACTTTTATTGTCCCTTTTTTCTTGTGTTTCTTGCTCTTTTTGGGGAAGAAGAATCGCCGTGGTGTTTTGGGTGTGTTCAGTCAATGACGGTTCATCTCCCCATGGATTTGGAGTGTGTATTTCAAATATTTTCAATTCATGAAGAGGAACCTTTAAAGATTATTTGGGAAGAGGCATAAGGATAAAATCTGAATTTTCCTATTTCACTTTCTGGAGTGATTCTGATTCCACTGATTTTCACTGACAGTGCGTAAATAGAATTTAATTGCAAGTTTGTAAGTAAAATTTAATTACAATTATCTTGAAGGAAAAGTACTCAAATGCAGTTTTCTGCTGCAAAGTGTCAATTTGGTGATTTTAAAATGTTTTATTTTAGTACCTACAGATCTGTAATTTAATTTACTGGAAGTCTGACTCAGCTAAAAAGCAATGTTTTAAGCAGTATTAAATGCTGATTGTTGGGAATTTTAACGCAGACAGGTTTATTTCTTGTATAAAATTAAGATTATTTTACCTGCTTTATTACTCAACTCTCATGCAAGAATTTATCATTAACTCTTCTCCAGCACGTGTGTTCACTTTGCGGCGTAATTAAATTCAATTCTTGCAATAATGCTCTTTTTTCTCTTTTTTCTTACCTCCCTATGATGTTCAAGCAGCTTCATGGTAAAGACCAAAGTTAAAAATTTAATAATAACGTTTTAAATTGTATTTCTCTGATTAAAAATCATGACAAGAAACAATGTATTTATATATAAAGTAAATTATTACAGCTGGCCTACAGGCAAGGTCTGTTCCCTGGGCCTTTTTTATCAGTGATAAAAAGCATTAAAAGTGAAACACTGGTCAAATAAATCAAATAGGAGCATTCAATTTATATTTAAATAATGCTGAATATATTTATGTATCTTCTGTTTAAGACTTACTTACCCTGAATGGGATTGATCCGTTTAATTTGATGGTTTTGTTTATTTTCCAAACTGTTTGTTACATTTCTTTCCTGGTGATGTTTATTGATATATTGCTGTTTATTTGACTGTTAAATCCTGCCCTTTGCTTTGCTCCTGTCTTCAACACTCTGCTGAGAAAATTATGTATAAAAAAAAGCAATTATTTCCATTGATCCATAATTATTAAAATTATTTTGTGCATTTTTCAAACTTTTCCCTGTATTACACAGTGATTTTTGGCCATTTTCCTACACTGGCAGTTTGCAGGTTTGACTGATCCTCTTATATTTTTATATTCTATCAGTTTTTTCTGGAAGTTCTATTTAAAATGTGGAATATTGCCTGATACCTTTGGAAAATAGAGGAAGGCATTCTGCAAACTTTTACTCTGCTGTGCAGTCAGGAAAGGGAAACTCGAGTTGCTGCTTTTCTGGATTCATTTAATAAAATGAAACTTTGAGAACTCCTGGGTTTGTTCTTGAGAGAATTCAGTGAAAAATGAATTAAGGCACAGGAAAAGTAGAACCCCAAATATTGCATGGAATCACAGTCAGACTTTTCCTAAAAAAAAATAAAAAATAAATAAATCCTTGTATTTAGGAATTCCACAGCAGCTGTTCCAGTTTTGAAATTGTTTCTATTTAAAAATGAAGCGCTAAAATGATATTTCTGATAAGATTTTATGGCCGTGATAAATGCCCCAGACATCTGCAGGGAGCATGAATCACTGGAGTGCTCTGAGTTACGCAGAGCCTTCGAAACAGCTGGGAAAAAAAAAGCTTGGAAATGGCTTTTTCTGGTTTTTTGGATTGTTTTTTTTAATGTAGGTTACAATCTGGAAATATTTGAGTGATTTTTCAGTGGCCTGAAGGAAAAAAAAAAAAAAAATCATTAAAAAAAAGGAATTTTTGGGAATGGATCCTGTCAGAGCTGCAGTGTCTCTGCTTTCCATGGAAAAGGAGCTCCAAAAAAAAAAACCATTCCTGGAGCTCCTTGGAGTGGTTTTTAATGATGGTTTGATGGCCTTTGGGTCCTTCTGGGTGGATCCCAGCTCCTTCAAAGTGTTCCCACCCAGATTCCAGCTGGGAAAAACATCTGGGATGCAGGTTCCAGGGCTGCAGTCAGCCTTTAATTACTGGGGTTAATTACTGGGGAGTGTTTGGGGCTGAATTCATCCTGGGCAGGCGGAGGAGCAGTGATGGACTGGTCAAAAATGGGAATTTCCTTCCTTGGGATTCAGAAACGGGGATTTCCTTCCTTGGGATTCAGAAACGGGAATTTCCTTCCTTGGATTCAGAAATGGGAATTTCCTTCCTTGGATTCAGAAATGGGAATTGCCTTCCTTGGGATTCAGAAACGGGGATTTCCTTCCTTGGGATTCAGAAACGGGAATTTCCTTCCTTGGGATTCAGAAATGGGAATTTCCTTCCTTGGATTCAGAAATGGGAATTTCCTTCCTTGGATTCAGAAATGGGAATTTCCTTCCTTGGGATTCAGAAATGGGAATTTCCTTCCCCTGATTCAAAAATGGGAATTTCCTTCCTTGGGATTCAGAAATGGGGATTTCCTTCAGTGGAATTCAAAAATGGGAATTTCCTTCCTTGGGATTCAGAAATGGGGATTTCCTTCAGTGGAATTCAAAAATAGGAATTTCCTTCCTTGGATTCAAAAATGGGAATTTCCTTCCTTGGGATTCAAAAATGAGAATTTTCTTCCTTGGGTTCAGAAATGGGGATTTCCTTCCTTGGGATTCAGAAATGGGGATTTCCTTCAGTGGAATTCAAAAATGGGAATTTCCTTCCTTGGGATTCAGAAATGGGGATTTCCTTCAGTGGAATTCAAAAATAGGAATTTCCTTCCTTGGATTCAAAAATGGGAATTTCCTTCCTTGGGATTCAAAAATGAGAATTTTCTTCCTTGGGTTCAGAAATGGGGATTTCCTTCCTTGGGATTCAGAAATGGGGATTTCCTTCCTTGGATTCAGAAATGGGAATTTCCTTCCCTGGATTCAAAAATGGGAATTTCCTTCCTTGGGATTCAAAAATGGGAATTTCCTTCCTTGGATTCAGAAACGGGGATTTCCGTCAGTGGAATTCAAAAATGGGAATTTCCTTCCTTGGATTCAGAAACGGGGATTTCCGTCAGTGGAATTCAAAAATGGGAATTTCCTTCCCCAGTGCAGCTCGCACAGACAGGGGGTGATGGGGAAGGTGAAGCCCTAAAATCAGGGCTTGAAACTGGAAATTCAGGCAGTGGCAGCATCACCTTTTACTCACCCTGGGGTGGAAAAAAAGAGATTTCACTCCACTCGGGATTCCCAAACCAGGAGCACCACTGGGGCTGGATTTCACCCGATGGAATTCCCTGCCCACTGAACCTTTTAAGTCCAACACCTTTATTTTACTGAAATTTTTGGGATTTCCTTCCTCCTAAATCATGCAAAGACTTGGAGTTTTGGGATTTCCTTCCACCAGTGCACTTTTTGGGATCATTTCATGTATCCAGAAGTCAATCCAATGTTTTAACATTTATCTTCAATCACAGGATTTTTATTATTCATTTGCTTTTTAAGACTTCAAATATATTTGAATATTCAGGTAGTTCTTCAATTAGTATATTTGTTAAAAATATTCTATTACCTAAAGAGGAAATAATAGAGATTTGCTCCTTGGTTTAAAATCTGCTTTAATATCATCCTAAAATTCCCTAAAAAGGTTATTTAATTTTTATTTGTCATCCATTTTCAGGGAAACTTCTTCGGAGATTCAGGATGATTCGTGGTTTTCATACGCAGGAAATTGGGAAAAGTGTCTTGGTCTGAAAATTCTAATTCTTGGCAAGAACGTATTAATAAGGATTTAAACTTCATAGGAGTCTCATGGATAAGGCTGAGGGAATGAGGAATTAAGATCTTTGCTGGAGGAAATTTTTAATTAATCCTTCACTTGGACAGTAACAGAGTGGAGGAAATGTAATTATTTCTTAAGCACCTTTATTTTATGTAGTGATTGCCTGGATTAATGAATGAGGATACACCTGGAATAAATTATGAGTAGAAAACCGTGACTTTTTAATTTCTGCTTTACCTGATGCTTTTCCTCTTTTTTTTTTTTTCTTCCCAGAGTCCTCAACATCCAATCCCAATGCAACAAAAACTTCATTTATTTTCGCTCCTTGAAGAACCCCAACCCTGCCAAACATACTGATGACAATAAATGACTTCTAAAAAAATCCGGAATAATTAAAATTACTATTTTCTCTCTTTTTTTTTTTTTCCCAGTGGTCTTACGCCCTGGAGAAGCCCAACACTGGCAGCATTTTTGCCATCTCGTGGTCCAGCGATGGCACCCAGCTGGCCGGAGCGTGTGGGAACGGCCAGGTCATCTTTGCCCACGTGGTGGAACAGCGCTGGGAGTGGAAGAACTTGGAAATCACCTTGATTAAGAGAAGAACCATGAAGGTGAAATCACCTCCGAGCTGGGCAGCCTGACCACAAAGCTCCTTTGAAAGCGGAATGGGATTTGTGTTCCCAGACGTTGACTCCCAGCCGTTGGTTCTCTGGGATAACGGAGATTTCCGTCCTTCCACCTTTTCCAAATTACGCGTTTGGGCTCAAGCATCGAGTTCCTAAATTCCTAATTAGGCCCTTAAATGGGGGTTTTTAATCTTTTCCTGTTGGGTTTGGAATTGGGAGGAGCTGGAGCAGCAGCAGGGCTGGATTTGGGCTTGGGGCTGTGGGTGGGATGTTGTGAGTCAGCGTCTGGGAACACGCAGCACAAATCAGCTCAAAATTCCCAAATTTTCCCCTCATTCCCAGACATCGACTCGTACCAGATGGAGTTGGGAATGATCTCCATGGGCTTTCAGTTCTCTTTTGGAATGTGCGAAAAGTGAGGAACTCTAGCTGACCCCGACCCATTTTTAATTTTCGTTGTTTTACAGCGATTTTATTCTTATATAGGAAAATCCTACAAAATCCTACAAAAAAACTCGAAGATGGATTTTTTCCCCTGAGTATTACAGTGGCAAATTTAATTAGCGATGCTGTGGTGGGCGCTGCGATTAACATTTCCTTAAATTAACATATCCTAGAAATGGTTTCTAGGCTCTTGGAATAATTGAGCCCTTGTTTTGCAATTGATGCATGAAGGAGAACATCAGAAGGAAGTTAGCACCCTCAGACCAGTGACATCTCCAAAAAAAACCCCAAACCCCACAGAAAAGCAGGATACATTTTTGTTTGAGGTCCCCCCTTGGTGTTTTAGCTCCCTAAAATCTCCGAGCTGAGACATCTGTGTTGATTGGAGGCAAATTCTGATTTTCTTGAGCAAGTTTTAAGCAGAGTAACAAAACCACAAGCTGCTCAGCCCAGCCCATCTCCTGAACTTCCTGTGCTTCCATCATTCAGATTCCAGAGCTCTGCAACATCTTCATCCCCATCCTGGATATTGCTGGATTGTTTAGATGAAGTGTTGATTTCAATAACACTGACATTTATTTAAATAACAGTGAAATAAACATTTCAAAGATTTCAGAATATTCAAATTTGTCAAATTTCAATTTTCAAATATTTCGAATATTCAGATAATCCGCAGCTGAACCATCTGAAAATGGGAATTTTCAATCCTCCTCCATCTCGAGTTATTTTCTCAGCAGGAATATTTCTTGAATTAATTTTAATTTGGGCTCTGTTGTTGAATTCTGTGACCATTTCCCTTTGCTCAGGTGCACAACGTCGCCAACGATGCCGTGGATTTGTTGGAATTCCGGGACAGGGTGATTAAAGCCTCCCTGAACTATGGATATTTGGTGGTTTCCACTTCCCTGCAGTGTTACGTGTTCTCGTGAGTAAATGAAATTCCTCTTCCTCACGTTGTTTGGAAAAGAGTGGCAGAAATTCGATGGGAAGCGCAATAATTTAATTTCTTCTTAATCAGTTGAAATATTCGGTGCGGTATCTGCTCAGTGAACATTAGTGCAGATCACCATAAGAGTCAGAAATATTTTTAAAATCTTTTTAAAATAAAATAATCAATATAAATATCATTTTGCTGGGTTTTAGGAGTCCTGGGGCAGCTGCTGCTGGTGCGAAGGGGTGAAACAATGAAGGCAAAAGTGTTACTCCATCATATTTTGTGCTTATCAGGGTTCCTTGGTTTCCTAAGTGCTGTTTGAGGTTGGAAAATCTCCCTTTTAGGAATATTTGAAGATGAAAAATGTGTGTTTTGCTAGCTGACTCCAACTTTGTGTTTGAAATATGTGGAAATTAGTGATTTTAATGCTGATTTTTTTTTTTACGTTTGCAGGACAAAGAACTGGAACACTCCATTGATTTTTGACCTGAAGGAAGGAACTGTGAGTTTGATCCTCCAAGCAGAAAGGTACCTGACTTCTTAAAATGCTCACTCTGAATATAATAGAACTAGTAAATAAATAATTACATTAAATAATTTATTATGTATATTATAAATAAATATATTTTTTGTATTTATAATAAATTTATTTATAATGTGCACTTATGTAACGAACCAAATAAGCTCAAATTGAAATACCAGAAATAAACAAAAAAATTACCCAGATAAAATCATCAATATTTCACATAACAAATATTCCTCCTGGAAGAAGATAATACTTTAAACCCAAACTTTTCCATGCAGAACTTCCAGGATATCTTGAAAATTTAAAGCTCAGGAGTGATGGAAACTGGAAGAACAGTTGAAGGATATTGAACAATGACTTTCCCATTGCTGAAAATACCATTTTTATATTATTTAGTAATTTACTTCTTTGTCGTTGGGGTTATTTTTTCCTTTTTTTTAGGCATTTTCTTCTTGTGGATGGTGGAGGACTTTATTTATATTCCTATGAAGGCAGATTAATTTCCTCTCCAAAATATCCAGGCATGAGAACAGACATTTTAAACTCCAAGACAGTGTCCCTGAGCAATGACACCCTGGCAGTGAAGGACAAAGCTGATGAGAAGGGTAAATTCTGCTTTATTTAGGATAAAAATACATACATTTATTATAAAAATGAATTCAAGTTATGGGACTTGCTTAAAATTAATTTTAAAAAATTTCAAGAGAATGGTTTGGTGCAGAATTTCCAGTTGATCCATGGAACATTTACAGAAAACACTTGAATTCAATTCTTACTCCCTGATGGGATTTTTCAATTTTCTCTCTTTCTGAACATTCCCATTCGTTAAATTGTGGGTTAAGACTGAGTCCATCTGATATTGGAAATGTGGATTTAATTCAATTTCTGGGTGCAGACTTTTATCACAATTTGGTGTCATTCCTGTAAAGCCCCATTTGAGGTGGGAAATGAGAAACAGGGATGAGAAGTGAAAACTCAGTTTTTTATAAGATTTTTATAAGATTTTATAAGATTTCTTTTTCCCCACCGCGTGACAATCACTGCTAAAGCTCACACAGAGTATTTTATCCACTTGCACTAAATTACACTCAGAAAAGAATGGAATCGCTGGAAAAATCCATTAAGAGCTGCTTTTAATTAATAAATGCTATCATTATTTTTCTTCAGTTATCTACATATTTGAAGCTTTATCTGGGAAGCCGCTGGGTGATGGAAAACCTCTGACCCACAAGGTAAAGTCAATCTCTTTCTTTTACTCAGAAATTAACAATCACTAATGGTTTTCCTCAATAATGGGACTAAAAAAGCATTAGAGGTTTTAAATTCTTAATAGAAATCAGCTTTTTAGCTGACTTTTAATGCTTTGTGTTGTCTTCAGAATTGTTTTAATCTTCATGAAATTCAGTTTATAAAATCACAGAATCGTGGGATGGGTTGGGTTGGAAAGGATTTTAAAATAATCTTCATTCTGAGATATATAATGATTTATTCCGCTGAGAAATCACACACAAAATGTTTTTCCAGCCTAGTTTATCAAAGAATTTTGTGCCTTGTTTTTAGGAAAAAAAAAAATCTATTTGATTCCCCAAATCTAAAATCTCCAAAATAAAAATTAGATATTTTCTTTTATCTTTTCAGACAGAAATTGTGGAGATTGCTTTGGACCAGAAAGGACTGACAAGTGAGAGGAAAATTGCTTTTATTGATAAGAACAGAGATCTTTTCATCACCTCAGTGAAAAGGTTTGGGAAAGAGCAGAAGATTGTCAAAATAGGTGAGAAAAATTCAGATTGATGTTTGGGAACATACTGGGGGGGGGGGGGGAAATAAATTTTTATTTAATACAAGAGAGAACATTTTGCTTAATTAATAGTGAAATTGAATTAAAAAAAAAAAAGAAACAAACTGTGGCTTTTATATGATAGAGGTGGAAACAATTTTAGTAAATTTTATCTAAATTCTGATAATTCTTTTATCAGGTCCATACAAAGCAGCTTTTAAAATGTTACAAACTTGGGGTTAAAACCTTAGAAAAGCACCAAAAAACGCTGAATAACCACCCAGTTAAAACTCCCTTTATTTCGAAGTTTCTCCCGGAAATGTCTGGTTTGTTCCTTTATCTCCCAATTCATTAATTATCATTATTTATTGCCTGTAAACGAAGGGACAATGGTGCAAAGTCTAGCCTGGAACGACGCCTCCAACATCCTCTGTGGGATTCAGGATTCCAGGTTCACCGTCTGGTATTACCCCAACACGGTCTATGTGGATAAAGACCTTCTCCCAAAAACCCTCTATGAAAGAGATGCCAGGTAAGAAAACCTGGTTTTTTAACCCAAATAGGATTTATTTTAACGATTTTAATGATTTCAGGAGAAGGAAAAGCTGGCCTTGCGATGTTGAAAATTCTCCTTTTTCTTGATCGCGAAATGAGGAAAAAGGGTTTTATAAGGAAAATAATGAATGATGAGGAAAATTATAAATGATGAGGGGGAGTTTCAAAGTCGAGCAGCATCCGGAGTTCTTCCTCCTAAAACATCACCTCAGCTTTTGTAAAAAAGCCGAGCAGTAAAGTTCCAAACTAAAAGCAGCGAAACACCGGGTGACGACAAACCGCTCCTCAAGCCTTGGGCGCCCCGCCGAAGGCGCGCTAAGGCGTCCCTCTCGGTGCCCGCAGCGAGTTCAGCAGGAGCCCGCAGATCGTGAGCTTCGTGGGCAGCCGCGTGACGGTGAGGAGGGCCGAGGGCTCCCTGGTGCACCTGCGCATCTCGCCCTACCCCGGCATCCTGCACGGCCACGCCGGCGCCTCCGCCTGGGAGCACGGCGTCCGGCTCTGCCGCTTCGTCAAGGTAAAGCTGCTCGGGGGGGTTCCGCCTGCCCTCCGTGGGGTGGTGGCACCCTGGCTTTTCTCTCGGGTTCTGTTCCGAGGCCCTGAGCCAGGCGCAGCAAAGAGACGGGGTTTTCGGGTTCTGATTTTTCAAGGTGGCGCGCTTTGTTTGTTGTTTCTTATCTTAAAAATTTCTCAGTGCCTAACTAAGATCTGTGCAGCTGCTCGGGCATCTGGTGACTCCCCCCACACTGGGCTGCGGCGTTATCTTTTATACTAATTGTTACGTGTTCTTTATTTATCATTATTTGCCAATACCTATCACTTATACTAAACAGATCATCCCTACTCTGACCCAATCTCTTTAAACTACTTTGTGCCACCGTCACTGCAGAAATGGAGTGAGGGAAGAAGAAAGAAGAAGCAGGAGACAACGCCCCAAATCCTCCATCTTGCCCCCATCCACTTCCATACTAAAAACCCAAACCTACTGTTTTCTCACCCTGTGATGAGCTAAACTCCAATCTTTCACACTCTTGTGCCCTGCAATCCCTCCCGCAGTGCAGGAAGCCTTTCCCACGGACTGGGATCAAATCCAGTGTCCCTCTGGGCCAGGGTCCCAGACCCCCCTGTCCAGGTCCCTGACCCTCCAGGGCAGCCAAAGGAATGCCCTGGGCTCCAACATTTTTTAAAGCCTTTTGATTGTTCATAAGATGGAGTCGGTCTTTTTTAGCTTCTGTCCGATATTAGGAGCAGTTTTTGCCTTTTCTCACACGTGTCACATAAACAAACCCTTTGTTTTTCGTTCCCTGTCCTTTGTTTGCACATTTCTAACCTGAAAACAACTGTAACTGACAGCTGCTCTGGCCATTGGGCTGGGAGGTGAAAACTCCAGAAGCCAATCCACAGCCAGACCCGCAAATGGATAAAAAGTAAGAAATAAACAGGCAGAGGGCTCTCGGCTCAGCCTTGGGCTCTCGCTGAGGAACATCTCTGCCCTGCAAATCTCCGCTCTCCGTGTGGTTGCTCTGTGTGCTGTGACCCCAGGTACTGATGGTTTTCAGTGTTCTTTAATAGCGAGCTCTCCCTGTCAGGTACAGTTCAATTCCCTGCTTTATCTCTCGGGTTTTTTGGTTGCTCGTGGAAAGTGATGTGGTTCTCTTAATTCCTTAACGTAATAATTCCGTAAATTCCGTGATAAATGATAATTCTAATCTTGAGTCGCGCCAGAATCCAGCTGGATTGAGCAGAGTTGCTCCCAGAATTCAGTTCTAAACTAAAGTTTTCAGGTCTGGGCCTTAATATAACCAATTAAAAGTGACATTTCCCCAATTACTTGTTACTTTCCATATTTTATTTCACTTCTTTTTATTTTTTTTCCTTTTCCATTGCTTTCTTTTGTATTTATTTAGGCAACAGCAACAGATGAGGTGAGTGTGGTAGTTTTTAAAACAACAAAGTCCCTTCAAACCTTCCTTCCCATTTATTCCTAGAAAAGTTTAGCACTTTTGTCGTGACCTTAAATGTGTATTTCAGATATTTGTGTCACCAACTGATGCACATCCAGATAATTTGGGTTGCATAATTAAAATTAATTGTAACAGAATCTTTATTTTCAGCGTCCCACATCCCCTGTTTTAAGCATCCAAGTCAGGATATTTTGATTTTGGCAGGCCAGGGAGAGAGTAAAAAGTATTTCCGATCAGGAATAACAAAATGGGTCTTATTTCTGAAGGAAAAAAAAACAGCAAGAAACAATTGGGAACCATCAAGTTGCAACTCCAGGAGATTTCATCTCCTGGATAATTTCAGGCTGAACTTTCAGCATTTTCTCACCTGATTTTCTAAATAAAAGGGGATTGGGAAGCGAACATGACAAAGATTTTAGGAGCATTTGTTCTCTGCACAATCTGAATTTTCCCAAATTCTGGGCTTCCTGCAGGAGGGTTTGTCCTGAGTGATGGAAAAGGCAGTTGGGAAATACAGGAATGTGTTCAGAACATCCTCAGGGCAGCTGTTAATTCTGATTTCAGTCAAGAGCGATCCTTCTAAAAACCTTCATGTGTTTCCAGATTTCTTATTGAACACACTCAACAAAAACATTAAAACCACCTTCATTCCTGGGCTAGCAAGTCCAAAATGACATTTTTCCTGTCTGAATAGAGTTTTAGATGTGGTAGTTTAAACTGTATTAAAGTATGGTTTGTTAGTGTGCCTTTGTCATAATGTTGTCACTTGAAAATCCATCAAAATGTCATTTAGGATCTTCCTAGGTTCTGAGTTCACGGGCTTGTGCAAAATACCCAAAATAACCAAAAAACCCCTCAAAGGAACAATGAACGTAATTAAAAAAATAATAATGAGGGGTAATATTATTATTACCATTAAGGTTTTCTAATTCCTAGTTCTGAGAAATCATAAATAATTTCCTAATAAGAGATTTAGACCACAGAGAAATGCAATATTACACATCATTTCCAAGCCTCGTGTAGCTGCTTCGAGGAGCCATTTGCAGCATGATAATAAACATTTGAGGGTTGACAAGTTGTTTTCATTCTGGATTTCAGGATCAGACCCTTTGGGCTTGTTTGGCTGCCATGGCGGTGGCCAACAAGGACATGACCACAGCTGAAATCGCCTACGCAGCGATCGGCGAGGTAAGGAAACGCAATTAAGGGAAAACGCAATTAAATCCCAATTAAACAGTTACAGAATGAATTTCCTTGCTGTCCTGCTCCTGAGCAGATTGACAAAGTGCAGTACATCAATTCCATCAAGGATCTGCCGTCCAAGGAGTCCAGGCTGGCTCACATGCTGCTCTTCAGTGGGAACACGCAGGAGGCTGAAACGCTCCTGCTTCAGTCGGGCCTGGTTTACCAAGCTATCCAAGTCAACATTAATCTCTACAACTGGGAAAGGTAGGGGGTTTTTTTACCATTAAAATAAGTTTTCCTGATTATTTCCATCAGTTTTTTTATTGCTGACTCATTTTTGGTTTTTTTAATCTTTTAATCAGCCACAGTTTCAAATAAACAAATTAAATCGTAGCCTGGCAATAACCAGACCAAAAAAATCACAGCGTTTTGGTGTCGTATTTAGAAAGTACAAATATTTGGTGATAAAAGCCCGAAATATTCCTGGAAGCGTTTTGAAATAACATTTTGCTTTCTCATGAGTGCTAGCACAGAGGAGCCCTCAGTGATGGCCCAGACTGGCTGGGGAATTTGGGCTGCTTTAAAATGTCTTGTTGCTAAAAATAAAACTGTGGCTACTCAGACTCCCAGCATTGTGTAGGTGGAGAAGATGTGAATTGAGGCTGAGAAAACAAAGGAGGAATTTCTCCTTTGAACAAAACCCCCACGTTTTCTGACAGAATCCTCGGAGTTGTTTGCTCCTGGTTTCTCTGCTGTTACATTCATATATTCAGGCAGAAGGTTGATTTTCCCCCACAAATCTGTAATTTTGTTTTATAAGGAGGCTGTGCCAGGGGAGGTTTAAGCTGGATATTAGGAAAAGAATATTCTTTTATTCTGTCATCTGAAAATTCTCTGTATATCAAATATCAATGTTCTTAAGCCATTGAGAAGAAACCAATTGTGAGTGATGAATTAAATTAATCCAATGTCTGATCTTTTCCACCTATACAGTATTATAAATAATATATAGAATATATTATAAATGTGTGTTATGGGTGTTCAGAACCCATTTCTGACTAGAAAAAAGCTACCAAACATTGTTATACTTGTACTAAACTCTGAAATATTCTCCCATTTCCTTGCAATAAAAAGCCTGGAGTCAAATGAATGATGTAATGAGTTATCAGTGGGAATAACTGTTGGGTATTTTTCATCACTGGCTACTTTTAACCTCCTGATCCTAACGTGGAATTGGATTTGGGATCTCTGCCCTCACCCTCAGAGTTTCTGCAAAACCTCGCTGATGGTGGTGGTGCCAGAGCATTTCCTCAACCCGTTCCTGCTTCATTCCAGAGCCCTGGATCTGGCAGTGAAGCACAGGACGCACGTGGACACGGTCCTGGCTTACAGACAGAAATTCTTGGAAGATTTTGGGAAAAAAGAGACCAACCAAAGGTTTTTGCAATACGCAGAAGGTGTAAGTGTCCCTCAGGGTTGTTCCTGCAGCTTCACACCGTGGCAGATCTGGGAGGGTGGGATGGGTTTGCGCCTCTGTTGTCCTTCTGCGGTTCGATTGTGAACATAAACGTGGAATTTTTACAGCTTTTGGCCTAATATTGGGCTGCTTGGCCAGGAGTAGCTGGGCATTTGGGGTTTTATTCGAAGATTCACAATATATATATTTAATACCTGGTAAAGATCACACAAGTGAAGGCACAGTTGTTCTCTATAAACCAGGGAGCTGAACTTCACCGTGTTTCAATGGGTCTCTCAATTATTTCCAACAGTTTTGTGGCATTTTATGGATAGAAACAGTAGCAAACCTTGAAGGAATCTGGCTATTTATGAACTGCAAACTGTTCTGATAAATAGGATAAACAGTTCAAGATGCATTTATTGGAAACCCTCTGCATCATCAGTAAATTGATTTATTAGTATTTCACAGATGCTGAGGGCACATCCTGAAGTTCAGAAGCTGGATCTTGGATTCCACTGGAACATTTCCACACATTTCCCTCAGGAGAGGCACAATTCCCACTGAGCAGCCCTTGAGCCCTTCCTGCTTTTCCCCTCCTTATTCCTCAGCATTCTGAGAGAGAAATGATCCAAAAAACCCCTTTCCTTTGTGTGAAATCCTTTTATCCCCTGCAGCTGACGGATCAGGGAACACCTCAGCTGGGAATCCACATCCTTTCATTGGACACTTGAATAAAGCTGGATTTCTAATGGAAGTCGTTAGCTTTTAGCACTTTGAAGGATTCTCATTTCCTAAAGGAAGCTCAGCCCCTAATGAACCATCCCACAGTAATTTACCTGGAAAATACAGAAAAATAAAGCACTGATTCCAAGCATCTTTATCCTGCAGCTTTTCCAGCTGCTGTGCAGGAAGCGTGTGTTCTGTAAAATCCATTATAGAGCAAAAATCACATAAATTCCCTGGAGATAATCCTGATTTTCTTAAAATCCTGGAGAAAGCTGTGGATTCCATAAGGATTCCTAAGGAATTCCACCTTGGCCGTGACAAGGTGTGGGCAGGATGATTTTTCAGCTTACTCAGTCTTGAAATTTGGGTCTCACTCAGGAGATTTCTGGAAGGAAAAAGTCCTTTTCCTCATCCAGGTGCTGGAGGTCTTTGCTGGAGCTGAGAGTAGGGAGGATTCACATAACGTGAATTTTCAGCCTTAATTAAATTCTTCATACGACCTGTCAGGCTCATAAAGCAAAATCAGAAATTGGTAAGAAAAGCGAGATTTTGTGCTGCTGTTCCTTCTCAGGGACCAGAAAGGGTCTCAGTTTCCTTCTCACAACCTAAAGCCTCTTCAGGCTTAAATAAGGAGTTTTTTCCTCTCTTTTCTGCAGCCAGGCAGGATCTAAAATTGTGCTCATTTTACATACCAGGTTCTTAATACCTTACACATACCCTGAGAGTATCCAACACCCAGTCAGTGCCTCTAGAACTGAGGTATTATTATTACATTTTCACCTGAGAACGTAGGGATTTAATTTCACTTTCCCTCCTAGAGAACCTCCCCTGTTATTCCATGACTTAATTACAACAGAAAATTCCCTGTGCAGCCCTTGAAATTCTTCTCCCATCCCACCTTTGACAGTGTTAATTCCCCAGCAATAAACTGAGCTGCTCAGTGACATTTTTGGACGTGCTTTTACTGCCATCAAGCGCACCATGATCCATTTTTTTTTCCTTGTCAAGCGTTTTTTTGGGGGGAAGAAACAACTTTTCTCCCCACATTTGTGCTGTGTGCATTGCCTGAGGTTTCACTGCCGCGGAACGCAGCCAGAAAATGCCGATTCTCTGCAGCTGGGGAAATGCCAAGATTAAAAGTGAAACATTTCTTGGTGCAGCGGGGCGGTTCCAAGCAGGAATCTGATTTCTGTCGCAGCAGAGAACTGGTTCAGTGTCCCCTCAGCTTCCTTGGAGGAGACATCACTCCTAAATTAATGATGCAGGGCTGCACTTTCAGTAACGGGACACTGATGTCAGGACACTGAATTAGAAGCAGGTTCTTTTTCTGTTTTATTGCCAGGCACAATGAGATTTATTAAAATATCTCAGGCTTGGTTTGTTTTAAAGGTGGAAGCTCAGTCAGAGCTCAGCTGTGTGCCTTCACATCTTTCCTGAATTTGGGTACTGGACACTTTATAACTGTGGGTTTAGATGGAATAACTGACCTGTCCCTCTCTGATGTTGAGCTCTGCATGTTGAATTTTTCTCTTCTTACAGCTGGAAGTGGATTGGGATAAAATCAAAGCCAAAATAGAGATGGAAATTGCTAAAGAAAGAGAACGAGCGGCAGCCAGTCCTGCAGCGAGGACCAGCGTGACTGTGCAGCAATAATCCACTTTTTGGGCTCCTTCAAAGCGCTCCTTCAATATTTGGTACTGGCTTGTGGTAAAAAAGAAAAAGTAAATTGCACAGCAAACATTTTGTGGGCCACAGGAGGGAGAATTTCTGTAGATTTGAATCCTTGGGTGACACAGGATGAGTTATTTCATTTTGAGCTGGGTTTATATTCCGGTGCCAGTGATGGCTACTTGTATGAGAAAAAAAGGGGAATTAACTGTTCCTCCCTCAGTGATTTTAAATTTTCATTGCCATGAATATTCTTTAAGCGGGGTCGCCTCTACTGAAATCACAGTTTTAACCCCAAGTGAAGCAGTCTGGTTATTTCTGCAACCTCAGGGAACTCTCCAGACTTGTTTAAATTGCCCCAAAAACAAATTCAGCAAACTGGAAGTGCTGAAAATGCAACAAAAAAGGGAACTTGAGCCTCTAAAGTACAAATACTTCCCTCACACTTGTGGGAATATGTATTTGTTAGGATGTACCAGGAGTTCTTTAATAGATAATTTCAGTAACTCAGGTTTGTCCCTGAGCAAAACATTCAGCAGTAAAAGGAATTTTTTTAAAATTTTTATATACTTTGGAGCGTGCTTTCAGGGTTGTTGGAAATAAACAGCATTTGTAGGATCTGATGTGTAAAATTGACCAGAATATTTAACATAAGAGAATATTTCATGTATTTTTTTCTGCCCAAAGCACTTGATTTGTAAATACTTTTTTAAAATTTATACTATTTCGTGGAGATAACATTTTTCTTTGTTTCACACCCCAAACTGGCTGAATTCTCTCCGTGTTATAAATATATTAGCAGCTTGTTCATCATCGACAAGGTTCTGTTATGTATCTTTCAAATGTTACCAGCAAAATGTTAAATATCTGTACATACAGCGAATTTGTAAATCGTTGTGGGACCCTTTCTTGCACAGTTCATAAATTTCTCAATAAATCCAA
The DNA here is from genome assembly GCF_015227805.2 of Hirundo rustica. Lineage (NCBI taxonomy): Eukaryota > Metazoa > Chordata > Aves > Passeriformes > Hirundinidae > Hirundo > Hirundo rustica. The sequence goes on from NC_053459.1 coordinate 24,171,400, forward strand.
ATAAAAGTGGAGGTTTTTAATGGATCTGAGAGCTAGGAAAAAAAAGAATATTTAGGGTGTTTGAATTACATTTGGAGGGGATGGGAGAGGTGTTAAATTCCATTTTTTTATCACACACAACCAGTCGTGAGCATCCTGGTGTTAAATAGAAAACAAAGCAAAATGTTTTGGAAAAGCACTTTTATTCCTTGTTTTCACCAGCTTCTAAAAATGATTCTGAAAGGTATGAAATGTAAATTTCGGGAGAAAACCTTCCTATATGGCTTTTCTAGCATTGTGGCAGGGATTTTAGGGATTGTAATTCCAGGGGAAGTGCCATCCATCCACGCCAAGGGAATTTTGAGCTGTTTTTTCTTGGGGTTTCCAAAGTTTTGCGTTGTTTTTTCACCTGTTTTCAGTTCTTTTCAGTATTAAGTAAAAATAAATAGCAGAATGATACAGATGTTTCAGGTACATTTTGGTTACATTATTGCCCAGAACAAGAAATCAATTTAAAACCCTCTTTCAGAAAGAAATACCTTTTATTTAATTACTGACTGCTTGAGTTAAACCATCATAAACCAATTTAAGAAACAGATTAATTAACAGGATTAAAATTCAGTTGTTTGGGTGCTGCTGCTATGGACAAATGACCAAAAATAACCCAAATTTTGCCATTGCAGGGTGAGAGTTGAGTTCATTCACTTCATTTAACCTTGGCCACAGTAAAACCTCTCTGATTGTAAAAAGAGAGGTTGAAAAATCCATCTTTAGGTGAAAAATAAAGTCCTCGAGTGAAGTAAAATTAAAAGCTCAGGTGGGTGTTTAAAAACCTACTGCATATTTGTAATAGTTCAGAGGGAAAATTAAAAATATCTTTTGTTTTCTGGCTTTTAAGGCAATAAAACTTTGAGATCTGGATTTGTCCGTGGGATTTTACCCTTTGGGACTGGAACAGGAGGAAGGTTTGAATCATCTGACATGAAAATTTGATTTTACAGATTATGTGGAACCATTTCCTGCAGAACAGCCGTGGTGGTTGTTGCCTTATTCACTTCAGAATAGTCAAAATTATAAATGAGCAATAATTGAAAAGCTTGAAGCCTCCTAAAATTTAATTCTGAAATTTTAATAGATATTTATAGAAATACAAAGGTTGTATCACCTACAGATGGGGGGAAGTCGGAGAGAAGCAATTTACTATATTTTATATTATATATACGCTTTTAATATCATTTTTACATGTTTTTTATTAAACATAGAAATGTTAAGACCTCCATTTCTTTATTTTCATGATAACAGAGATGAGATTTTACTCTGCAGGGGATGGGGAAGAGCCAAGGAGAAAAAAGCTTTTTATGAATCGATCAAATGTGAGAATCTCTATTTCCAGAGTTTATTTTTGTTGATCCCAATCAGTCAGGGCTAAATTTCCACGAGTGGAATTTAAACTTTTTAATTTTAATTCAGGTGCTTTTGCCCTCCTGTAAAAGTTTGGGACAATAGGATGGGTTGGTACTTTCAGGGAAAGAGAGGGATGGGTCTGCACAGAGCTTGGTTGTACAAACCCCAAAATATTTCGTAATTTCTGTGTTTTCCATGAAGGGTCTGCAGGAATTATTCTATATATAAAGAAATGCCTGGGATAGTTGTAAGCCTGCAGTTTTGGAAAGCTCTGATGTGTATTTTAAATCAACCTGCAGGTTTTCTATGCCATTAGAGAAAAGAGAAAGAAAGAGAAAGGAGAGTGCTCGTGGCTGCTGCTCCTGCACTGACCACATCCTCAGTTCCGAGGGCTGAAGGCAAGCTGGGAAAGGAAAATAAACCAAAAGGTATTTAATGAAAGCTTCGGGCACCGAGCAGCTCCATTGCCAGGAGAGCTGGAGGGAGAGCTGGGCACCAAGTGAGGCGCTCGCAGCTCCTTCAGGGCTGCTGGCACTGCGGGAGGATTCTGCCTTTAGCCGGCGTTTGGGGTTGGTTTTGTTCACGGAGAATTTCCCAGCCGTGGGCAGGAGCTGTGATGTTTCTTTCCCTTCGAGCAGGAGGGGTCCCAGGTGCCCTCAGTGAGCAGGATTTTATTTGCAGGTTTTGGAGAGTTCCCTCCTTCCCCTCTGCCCGGCCCGGGGGGGCACAGCCTGGTCTGGCTGTCCCAAAACCTCCCTCTGCCACCCCTGGGGGTGAGGATCACCCAGCGGTGTCCATGCAGCCGAGAATCCCGGGATTCCCGAGGAACGCGGGCCCAGGTGGGGGGAATGCACCCAGCTGCAGCCGGCTCTTCCATCTCTCCACGGCCTTGCGCTGGAGGCGATGTCCCCGAGTCCCCTTGCTCGTGGAACTCCTGCCAGGGCTGTGCCGCGTCCCTGTGAGGCTGTGCCAGCGGGTCCTGGCAGCGCGTCCCATCCTGCCAGCGTCCTCAGGAATCCCCCGGCAGGTCCCTTGGGAGCCGGGAGTCCCTCAGGTCACCCTGCGGTGTGCAGCATTCCCGGGAATTCCCGGTGTCCCTGGCAGGGACAGAGTGTACAGCATTCCCGGGAATTCCCGGTGTCCCTGGCAGGGACAGAGTGTACAGCATTCCCGGGAATTCCCGGTGTCCCCGGCAGGTCCCTTTGGAGCCGGGAGTCCCGCAGGTCACCCTGCGGTGTGCAGCGTTCCCGGGAATTCCCGGTGTCCCCGGCAGGTCCCTTTGGAGCCGGGAGTCCCGCATGTCACCCTGCGGTGTGCAGCGTTCCCGGGAATTCCCGGTGTCCCCGGCAGGTCCCTTTGGGGCCGGGAGTCCCGCATGTCACCCTGCGGTGTGCAGCGTTCCCGGGAATCCCCAATATCCCACCAGAGAACGCTGCTGCTTCCTGCAGTCGCATCCCTCCTGGCACCCCTGTGGCTGTCCGCTGTCTCTCCCGAGGGTCCCGATGATGATGGCGATGATGATGATGGTGATGATGATGGTGAGGGTCAGTGACGCCATCCCTCAGCGCGGTGTCCCTCAGCGCGGTGTCCCTCAGCGCGGTGTCCCTCAGCGCGGTGCCCGCGGGTGCGCAGCGGGCCGTGCCGGGGGTCTCAGCCCCTCACCCGCGCCCCGTTCCGCGGGCGGGCAGCGCTGCGCCTCCTCGTAGCTGGGCAGGTGCTTCACCTCCTCGTAGCTGGGCAGGTGCGGCAGCTCCCCGCCCGTCCGCGGCCCCGCGGTTCCCCCGCAGGCCGGGGCTGCGGGCGGGGCTCTGCGGGCCGGGGGCCGCGGCCGGCGGGGCCCGGGGCAGGCCCGGCGGCGGAGCGCGCAGCCCGCGGCCACCAGCGCCAGCAGCACCAGCAGCGCCGCCAGCCTCCGCGCCAGCCACCGCGCCCGCGGCACCCACGGGGGACCCTCCGCGGCCCCCGCACCCGGCGAGAGCCCCGGTGAGAGCCCCGGGCCGAGGCAGCCGGCCCTGCCGCACGGCCCCGGCCCGCGGCCGCCCGCCATCCCCGCCGCGCCCCTCGCCGCCCGCCGCGCCGCGATTTATCCGCGCCCGCCGGGCTTCGAGCTGCCTGAAATATTGATGGGGCCATTTGGCGGCCGTTCGGGGCCTTAATGGGGCCGGGGCAGGCGGCCAGGGGTCAGCGGAGGGACGGCCCCGGGCTGAGCGCTGAGACCTGCCGGGGAGAATCCGTGTGTGGGGACGCGGCGGGCAGCGGGAGAGGGGAGAAACCCGGGGTGCAGGGACGAGCAGGAGTGAGGAGATGGGGACGACTGGTACCCGAGGATGGGAGAGTGAGCCTGAGGATGTGAGGATGAGCAGGAGCCAAGGACACGGGGATGTGTGGCACCTGAGGATGCAGGGATGAGCAGGAGCCAAGGATGTGAGGATGTGTGGTACCTGAGGATGCGGGGATGAGCACTATCTGAGCAGATGGGATAAAGCCAAGGGAGCAGGGATGAGCAGTACCCAAGGACATCAGGGTGTGTGATACCTGAGCCCTGAGCTCAGCTTTATACCCTCACCTCTGAACTCAAGGTGCAGAGCCCAGCACTGATTTTGCAGCTTAGAAAGGGGACAACAGCAGTGTCAGAGCAGGCACTGACAGAGTGGGGCCCTGGTACCTCTGCAGGCACAGTGAGACCTTCTTTCTTCTTTTTTTTGGTGGGTTTTGTTCCAGCCATTAAGGTTTCACAGGTCCCTGTGCCACCCTGGGGTGTCCCAACCTGCCCCTCATCTCTGTGGTTTGCTGATTGCCTTCAGCTTCATTGCAAAACTCCAGTGAAAGGGAGAGCAGAGGGAGCTCTCATCATGGAAAAACTAACATCAAACACGGCAAAAGCTGACCAGACCTCTTCTGCTTGGTTTCCTCTTGGGTGACCCTGCCAGATCTGATAGGCAGCTGCTGACCCACCTACGTGAGCGCCACGTGGGGTAAATTTGTTTCCTTTGTCCTGTTTACTGGCCTGGTGATGATTTCACTGCTGATAGCTGCAAGCCATCCTCCTGCTGTCAGCCCCAGTTTTGGGTTTATGACACATTTTGGAGTGCTCGGGGACAAAAATGAGGGGGAAAATTCTCAGCTGTGCTACAGAGTTTGAGGAAGGAGGTGGTGCTGGGCTTCTGGCAAACAAGGAGAGGCTGCTCTTTCTTTCTGAATGTCAGGGGTTTATTCTGCATCTGTTCCCTCATTTTGGGGACATTTCTCCCTGCAGAAGGAGGCAGGGGCAGGGAGAGGAGGGCAGGAGGTGCCAGCAGTGGGTGCAGCCCCAGCTGCTTTAGGAGCAGCCCCGTCACACAGGGGGTGACTTTGGGGACCCTTTGCTTTGGGGGCTCCTCCCTGCCCACGGCCAGCAGGATTTGGGATGCTCTGCACCAGCTCCAGCAGCGGCTCCAGGGGCCTCATTCCCTCCAGAGCTGACAATAACCGCTGTGCTGTTCTGGAGGCAAAACTTGGAGTAACCAGCAGGCGCCTGGTGAAAGCTGCCGGGCCGTTAATAGAGCTCAGCCTTTTAACAGCATTTCTGATCAGCTGGGACTCCCTCAGAGCTCCATGAAATATTAAAGCCTCTTGATAATTCATCAAAGCCAATGTTTTGGCTGTGCTTTGGTGCTCAGCCTGCAGCAGTGGCTCGGGAGCGGCTCCCTGTCCCATCAGACAAGGAAAATCGTGGCTGGAGTGAGCAGGGCACGAGAAGGAATGAGAATTCCAATCCTGGCGTGCAGCTGTGCTCTGCAGCAGCCCCAGCTCCCTCAGCCCCATGCCTGGCATGGAAAAATGCAGGAATACAGGCTCCGGAGGAATCCTGGCCAGAGGATTCATCCTGGGGTGGCTGTGGTTGTAGGGGCTGCATCCTCTGTGGCTTTGGGGGATTTGGGGAGGTGCAGCTGGCTCAGCTGCCGCATTTTGGGAACCTATGGAGAGTAGGAGTGTGGTGGCAGGCAGGGATCTTTGATTGCAGCAGGATTCCGCGGGCAGGATCACCTTGCACTAGAGCAGGTTGCTCCCAGCTCCACCCAGCAGGACCAGCAGCTGCTCAGCAGGAATAAACTCAGCAGCAGCAGCAGCAGCAGCCACATCCTGCCTCCCCCATCCCAAAACCTGCAGGAAACTCACTTTGAGGCTCCCCGGAGTCAGGTGAAATCCGGAGCCGCCGCGCTCTTTCTGGGAAGGAGCTTTCAAGTTGATTTTCTCCAGTTTTGCAGGGGATGGACAACTATTGATCCTGCAAATGACCCCTGCAGAAATCCATCGATCCCTTTGGAGCAGCAGATCATTAAGGCTCGACTTCCAGACCTTCCAGGTGGTGCCAAAGCGCTGACACAGCAGAATAACCATTGCACCGTGTCGCTGTCCCTCGGACCTTTGGGCATTTGGGCAGCTCCAAACTCTTCCCCACGGGAACCTGCTCCATAAAACGCTCTTTGCACAGTGATGTTTCATACCTGAGTTTCCTTTGATCTGTTTTTCCCCTCAAATGTGGGAAAACTACTCAAGGAAAAACCACCATGATGGCCTGAGGTTTGTTTTTTGAGAAGACTCTGAAAGTCCCCCGTGTTTGGTAGCTGGAAAAATCCCGTGCATTGATGGAGGGAAGCACAGCTTTGGATGTAGATAGGAACAAGTTCAGCCCTCTCAGCTTTAGTGGTGTTTTTAATATCTGATAGGTCCAAACCTTGTGATAATTGAGGCTTTTATAGGAATCAGGGAGCACTGGAGGTTTGACAGAAAATCTGTGGCTGCCCCTGGATCCCTGGAAGTGTCCAAGGCCAGGCTGGAACACCCTGGGATAGTGGGAGGTGTCCCTGCCCATGGCAGGGTGGAATGGGATGAGCTTTAAGGTCCCTTCCCACCCAAACCATTCCAGGATTCCATAATAATCAAACACAGCCTGGTGGGAACCTCCTCCAAAGCCAAAACAATTCTTAAATCCTTCTTAACAGAACAAAAAAGTTCTTGTTATTCTTGTGAAAACACGCAGAGAAGCTCCTAAGGAAGCGCATCCACCAGCAGGGAGCTCGGAGCAGGGCTCAGGGAGAGCTCTGAAGTGCTGGAATTAAAGCCCAAAGCTGAGCCCAGTGCCTCCCCTTTCCCGAGCACATCTGTAACTGCAACGAGGCCCAAAACCCGAGGAGATGACTCTGCAAATGTAAAAAAACTCCACCAGCCATTACCTCACAGCTCAGAAATCTCCTCTGCCAGCAAATATTTGCTGTTGGACTGTTTAAAACTCAGGGACAGTGAGAGAGGGAGGCTGAAACCCTCCTGGACAACTCTGATTCCTTCCCAGGCTGTTAACAAGTTGGGGTGTCCTCCAGAAATGAAATGTGTTTTCTGTAATAAATCAGTCAAATCGAATAAATAAATCAAATTTATTAATTGACATCAATTCTATATTTATTTCTGTATTTTACATATAAAATATTTATTTATTTAGCACAATTTTCTTTTCTCCAATAAATAAAAGGTGGAAACATCAGGGCAATGATATTGGTATCAATGAGTTTTCAGGCTTCCAGCTTGCATGTGACACTTAAAATATTCTTCTTTATTCCTTCTGCTACACAGAAGCGTTAGAAAGATTGGCTTGGACTGGTTTTCCCTTTGCAGTAATTCCTCATAATTAGGATTTCAACCCCTTGACTCCATGGAAAGTCTCCCAGTCGTGCAATGACTTTGGCTGAGGCTTTTAGAGTTACAGGTGATGAGCACCTCTTCCTTTCGGGGATGATTCGCTGTTCTTCCTTTGAACCAAATGATCTTAACTCCTAAAAGAGATTCCAGGATGAAGCCTCCATCCCACACCGTCCGTATGGAATCCCTCTGGGATCCAGGCAGGAGCTGGACACAGAAACACTGAAATATCCTAAGAGGCACTGGAGGACAATTCATCACAGCTGGAAGGAGCCCTGTGTCGGTCTGGAATGACCAAAACCTTTTTCATTTTGAAATTCTTCGTGTCTTCCAGGGAGCAACATTTTTCCTGGTTAGTCATGCCGGTTCTCCAGAGGCTGCCACGATCCAGGCGTGGATTTCTGCCGTGATTTCATCCCGCTGCTATTTACAACTAACTCGCCCCCAAAAAGCTTAACCTCTTCCTATTATTAAATATAGCAGCGGATTCTTTCCCAACCCTGCCACTCTCCCACACGAATGGCGTGAGTCAGGAACAGCAATTCCCAGTGGGATGATCCCGCCCCGGCTGCCCTGGAGCATCCCGAGGTGAAAGGATTTGTGTGACGCGGCCCGCGGTGCTCTGCAGCTCCGGGAGTTCCAGGTAAGCACACTTTTCCTGGCTGTTCTCTGCCATTCCACCAGGAATTCCAGGTAATCACAGTTTTTGTGGGGGTCAGGGGAGCGGGGCAATGCCCCAGGGCAGGGAGTGAGCACCAAATCCTTTCCCATTTCCCTCTCGTTCTCCCTTTCCTTCTGAAGAGATTTTATTTGTACCAAATTAAACATTTCCCACCCCAGTTTGTCCACAGGAGCCTGAGTTCCCTGGATTCCCTGTGCAGCCAGAGAGTTCTCCTAGGGGAAAATCCAACACCCCCAACTCAGGCTGCTCAGGGCATCGCCCAGGCAGGAGGCTGTTAAAAAATGAGGTGGAAAAGGGAGAAAATGAAAAAAAAAAAAGGGGGGAGAACCCCCTTCCAGCTGTTTTCCCAGGAGTGAGGCAGGCCCTGGGCTGTGTGTTCCACAGGGAAGCATCCTCAGGGAAAGATGCAGATGTGAGGAGGGATGATGAGGATGCTGAGGGGGCAGGAGAGGTTTGACCCTGCTATTTTTACTCTCCTTAAAAACCCGTGTCAGCCTTGGAGGCGGCGTGGAAAACAGGGAAAAGCTCTGGAATGGCCCCTCCTGGCTCCATCCCAGGCCTTGGGGGTCCTTTAGGGCAGCACAAACTGGTGGGATGGCTGGAGAAGGACAAATGTTCCCTGCTGGAAAATGAGGTGGGTGGCTCCTGTCAAACCCCAAGAGCGGATTTGCCGTGTCCAGCCCCGGCTCCCTGCTCAGGCTGGGGTTGTTGCTTCACTCGGTGACATTTAAATCCTGAGATCGGGAGGGAGCTCGGGGAAGTGCTTGCTGGTGCAATGCTCTGCACTGAGGGGGTGGCTCTGAGGTTCAGGGTGGATCAGGGGCTGCAGAGCTGGGCTGGGGCTGGGTGATGCCTCACACCCTCCTGTTCCACACAAATCAACCAAAACACACACACAAAAAAATCAAATAATAAATAATCTGCAGTGACTCTGAGCCCAGGAGTCTGAGCTGTGATCCACCAGAGCATCCCTCTCCCTCCCTGTGCCGCTCCATGAGTTGCAACAAAATATTTGGTGGCTCCTGGGATCCCTGTCACCTTTTGGGGCTCCAGGATGACACAGCCTGCAGCAGAATGGGGTAAAAGCAGGGAATATCCAGCAAAAATGACATGGCATGGTCACCAGAGGCAGGCTGCCCCCCTTTTCTGTGCAGCAGGAGCTGCAGTGACACAATTTCATCTCCTCCAGCCCAAAGGGGATGTTGGATGTTTGGAATTATTCCTCTGAGTGACAACACAGCGTCCCCAGTGCCAGACAAAAATCCTGGCTGCAGAGGAGTTGGTGGAAACCAACCCCAGCTGAAGCTCACTCTGGCCAGGCCTGGGCACAATCATGGGATCAGGAATGCTGCAGGATGTGGATGGAGGCGTTGGGATGTGTCCCTGGAGATCAGGCTTGTGTTTCTGCAGCTAAAATCAGGGATATTTGGTGTGGCTGGGATGTATCCCCTCCCTTGGCGGTCCCTGGATGTCATTTTGAGGGGAAACTTTGATTTTCTGACCATCAATTTTGCAACCCACATGGTAGGATCAATGTATATATATAGTAACATAGGTATTTAGCATGATATCTATGAATTATTTAGAGTAAAATCTGTCTTTTACTGAGCAGCCTAACGAGTATCTGAGGCTAAAACTCCATTTCTCCTTTCATTTTCACTTCCCCCCTCCGTGCTCTTGACCCGCCGTACCCCCAAACACCAGAAATAGCAACAAAATTCGTATCTTCTCTGGGCAGCCTCTGCCAGGGGCTCCTGACCCTCACAGGGAGGAATTTCTTCCCAATATCCCATCCTACCCTGTCCTCTGGCAGTTTAAAACTGCTGTCACAGGAAAAGAAATAGTTGGGAATGAAATAAACACTGCATTTGCAGCAGGCACCTCTTCCTGCGTTATCCCATCCCGTGCTGGGCCGTGCCCGAGGGATGGATGAAGCAGGAGATCAGAGGGGGTTCCCGAGCCCACTGGGAATTTTGGGTGCGATTACAAACAATTTTCCAGATTTACAGGCATTCCAAATTTACAGGCACCAACTCCTCCATGGTCAAACAACCCATTAATCACCTCTTTTTTTTTTTTTTTCTTTTTCAATCTCTGATTCTATTTTTTTTTTTATTTATTCTTATAACAACACTTCTTTATTTGATATTACTCTTCGTTATTTTGCTTTCTGACGGCGACATAATATTATTATGAATAATATTATCAATTACTGCATCCGAGGAGCCGGAACGGGCCGGGAGCGATCCCGGGAGAGCAGCGCGGGGCTGGGGAGCTGTTGCCATCTGCAGGCGGCTCTGGAATAAATCCCTGTGTGCTGCAACCCTGGGCACTGAGAATTTCAGGATTTCTGTTCTAAAAAACACTGAGCCTCAAGCGAGCACGGCATTTCACCTGAGGCCGGGGAACAGGCGCCCAAAACTGAGCGATGGCACTGGGGCTGTGGGTGTGGAATTTGAATAGTGTTGGGTGTGATGGCACAGGGTGCAAAACTTAGAGTTCAAGGGTTTAGTGTATAATAATATACATGGGGCAAGATGGAGGATTTGGGGCACTGGCTATGTTCTTCTTGCATCTTCTTCTCCATGGTTTTGGGTGGTTTTCTGTAATTGGGTGAAAAGGTCTGCATTGTGGGACTTGGATGGTCATTATTGGGTTAAAAGTATAAGTAATAGAGGTGTCATCTCGTTTTTAGGTAATTATCTCTTAAAAGACCTTGGAAAGAGTTAGAGAGGGATCCATTTTCTACCCTGTTAGCTGGGACTCACAGCTGGTGAGACTGTGCTGGAGGTAGGCATTAATAAACATCTGAGTCTGAATGCAAAACGACATCCTGTGCATTAATCCTGGCTCTAACAGAAGAAGACAAGAAACCAATTTTCCTGTGGATACTGGTGAGGGAGGATCACCCCATACTGGTGTGACTGGGAATGAGTGGCTGACCAAGGGCTTTGGGATCCAGGAGTCCCCAGGAAAGCATCCCCACAGTTTAACCCCGTTACCCCAAATCCAGGGCAGGGATTGTCCCTGTGCTGGAGCTCCTCCAGCCCTGGGGCAGCTTTGGGATCCTCACAAGGACACTGAGGGTGTCCAGGGAAGGGAGTGGGGTTGGGAAAGGGGCTGGAGCAGCTGAGGGAGCTGGGAAGGGGCTCAGCCTGGAGAAAAGGGGGATCAGGTGAGGTTTTGTCAGCCTCCAGCCACTTTCTGCCCTCATCCCGCCCAAAATTCTCCATACAAACCTGCTGGAGAAGAGCCAGAAGACCTTGGGGCTCTGCACATCTCCCTGACAGGGGGGAACAGCCGAGGGGGATTTGGGATTTTATTCCAGGGAACAGGGACGGGAGGAGAGGGAGTGACCTCGAGTTGCACCAAGGAAAGTTTAGGTTGGATATTGTGAAAATTCCTACCTGGAAAGGGGTGTCCAGCCCTGGCAGGAGTGAAGCCCCATCCCTGGAGGGGTTTGACAGCCCTGTGGAGGTGGCACCTGAGGACACGGGCAGTGGTGGCCTTGGCAGAGCTGGGCATGGTTGGACTGGATGGTCTGAAAAGGCTTTTCCAGCCTAAGGCACGCAGCGATTTTCTGATTCCGTGATGAATGACTCCATGGTTCCCTTTCAGGGAGGACAGGAGCATTAATGCCATGCTCCAGCTGGGTGCAAAGGGCTCACATGGGAAGTCTGGCATTCAGTTGTGCCTGAAATGAAGAATCTCCATTTCCTGACAAAAGGGGTTTGTTGGATTATCCTTTTTTTGACTCAGAGATGGGGCTCTGAGAGGCGTTTTAAAGACTTTTATTCTATTTTCAGCCTCATGGGGAGGATGAGACAGTACAGATATTAAAATTCACACCATCGCAATCAGAAGCTAAACTATTTATTAATTCCAACACATTATAATTGTTTTTTGGCCTATCAGCTTTTGCCACACAATGCTACTAATGCTTCTAAGCCCATCATCTAAAATTACCCCTCATGGGTGCTACTAAAATACATCTTTCACAGTTCTCTTCCTCCAGAATATCTGTGTGTGATGTTTCTGGCTTCTTTTTCTCTGCCAAGGTCAGGATTAACACACAGGAGTTGCAGTTTGAGTTTGGACTTGAATGTTTATTAATTCTTATCTATTTACAGACTCACCAGCCATGAGCTCTAACTAACAAGTTAAAAAACAGAGCTAAAAAAGAGCACCTCTAGCTCATTCCAAGGTTATTGAAGCTCTAATTACCCAATAACGAGATGACACCTCGATGATTTATATTTCTGACCCAATAATGACCACCCAAGTCTGGCAATGCGGACCTTTTTCACCCAGTTACAGAAAACCACACAAAACCGAGAAGAAGAAAGTGAAGAAGGTGAAGAAGGTGAAGAAGGTGAAGAAGAAGGACCCAGACAACGTCCCAAATCCCCCATCTTGCTTTCTATATATTACTATATACTAAACCCTTAAACTCTAAGTTTTGTACCCTGTGAGATCACACAATACCATCCAAACCACAACCCCCGTGCCATCACTCAATTTTGGGAGCCTGTTCCACGGCCTCAGGTGAAATGTGGTGCTCCCTTGAGGCTCAGTGTTTTTTTAGAACAGAAATCCTGGAATTCTCAGCCTCCAGGGCTCCCAACAATCTGGTCTTTTTGCAAGGTCATCAATTGAAAATGGTTTCTACAGCTGCATTTCCTGACAAAAGGGTTTCAGTGCACGGCGCAGCTCCCTGTGCCGAGCAGACAATCCCGGCCCTCATTCCCAGCCTGGCGCAGGAATTCCTGCAGGGCTCTGTCAGTAGCTGCTCTTTCAATGCATCCCCACAGCTCCCCTTGCCCTGCTCGCATTCCCTGATCCCTGAACGCTCCCCTCCCGTGCCGGGATGCTGCAGCACAGCTGCACCCACAAAGTGCAACAGGCGTTCACCAAGCTTTCATGCAAAAATGGGAACCCCTGGAAGGGCTGGAGAATCCATCCGGGCTCTGCAAACCCTTCTCACCCTTGTGAAAAAAGAGAAAAAAATAGCTGGGACCAGAAAAGTGGGAGATTCTGGGAGCTGACAACAAAATTTTTGGTGTGTCTTTCTTATTCTCCTTTGGGTGGTCTGGTAAATGCGTTAATTGCTCAAATAGTACCCAAAAAGTGAATGGATAGCCTGCTGTAAGTAATATTATTATTATTAGTAGTAGTAGTAGTAATAATAGTAAAAATGTTAAAATAGTAATAATAATAGAAGAAAGGGAACAAGATTAACAGGAGAAGGAGGAAAAGAAGAAGGACAAGAAGAAAAGGAAGAAAAGAAGATTCAAAGAAAAAGAGGAAGAAGGGGGAGGAGGAAAAGAGGAAGAAGAGGAAGGAGGAAGAAGAGGAAGAAAAGAAGGAGGAAAAGAAAAAGAAGTGTCATGAACTTCTGTGCTGGAAAACCTCTGGAAAACCCAGATCCAATCTGCCAGGGAAGAAGGAAGAGATGTCTCTTCTCACCTCCTTGGATATTCCTGCTACCCTGCACATATTTGCTTCACACTCTGGATTTCTCTGATTTATCCCCATTTTTAAAGCTGGGATGCATGTGAGACTCAGAGGATGGACTTGGAAAAAAACAGAGGAGTTGTGGGAAGCTGAAATTTCTCTGGGTGCCTCCAGAGCCTTGTTTTTGTGTGGCAAATGTCTGGCACTCCGAGGCCTCTGCACCCCAGCCCCTGCAGGGCTTGGCCAGGTCCTGGCAGCAGGAATTCCCCTGGGAGCTGCCTGCAAGGACCTGTCCCGGGGTGCCACCAGCAGCTGCACTCTCCTTTTCCACACAAAGGCCCGGTTTATTCAGCGCCAGCAAAGCTGTGTCTTTAATCTGTCCCTGTCATTAGGAATACAGAAAAAAGAAAAAGTTGATTTATGCTCTGAGAAACTGAATCCCAGCACCACGAGACTCCCAGTTAAACTGGGAAGGGCTGTTGATGTAAACTGGGCCAGTGTTTGGCTGGGGGTGAATCAGCCCCTCAGAGGAAAACTCGAAATGGGAGAGGTTTGGGCTGAGCTGCTGCGGCTCCACGAGCAGCGGGGCTGGGGCTGTGCCCGGGGAGTTTGTGACACTCCACGGGATATTTATGATGTTTATGGTATTTATTGCATCATCCTCGGGCCTGGGGACCTCGGGAAAAGCTGGGAAATGCTGGCTCAGCCACGCTTGGGAAGCTCCGAGCGGCATGCCAGGGATGGAGCTGGGAAAGACAAAACCCCTCTGCATCACCCCCACCTTCCCCTCCTCCTTTCCCTTCCTGGCTCCGCTTTCCTTTCTTTATTTACTCTCCATTGTGGGGGGTTATTTACACTCTCAACTGTCATTGTGCCCTGAACTTTTCCCACTTCCTTCAGTTTGTTCCAGGCTGGATTTGCCTAGACGAGTTTTTTACAGGGGATTTCCTTCTCTGGCACTTCATCTCTGCCCAATCCGACACCTAAAGTCACTTTTCCAGGGTCTCCCGTTTAAAGTTGGTTTGTTTTGTCGGGTTTCCATCAGTTTTACATCCCCCCTTTGCACGTGACAGCCCGTTCCTGTGAGCTCTGTGCTTGGAGCTCCCTGGGAATATGGATTTTCCAGAATTGTTTGGTGTCCGGGGGCAGCAGAGGGCCGGGATTTGGGGCGAGGGGCGCTCCCAGAATATTTCCAGGAGCACCTGAAAGGCGCCTGGAGCAGCATTCTGAGCCCGTGTTTGCTCAAGTACTTATGTTTGTTTATGGAGATTATTTTCATTTCTGCTCTGGGCCCTGGGCAGACACACAAAAAGAGTGACCCAGAGCTGCTCTGGGGTGGGGGACGATGCTGAGAGACGGATTGGGGCTGCATCAGCTCTTGGAATGAGAGAAATACCCTTAAACCGCACATCTGAACCCCCCTTTTTCCAAGGGGCACAAACCCAGGTGATTCTGGATGTTTCCAGCCTGGGGGGAGTGGGGACGGGTGTGAGGGGTTTTCCTTGTCCGGAGCTCTGGAATTCCCCTCTCCCAGGGTTTGTACAGGGGTGGGGGCAGGAGGGCGCTGGGGCTCCGGGATTTATTACATTGCTGAGATGCTGCAGGAGCATCAAAACGCTTCCGCTTAAGAGGCTTTTATTCCCTTTTTATTTCTTTTTTTATTATATTTTTAATAAATAAAAATATCTGAATGTGCTGCAGGTTTGGGCTGGGGTTTTTTTTGTTGTTGTTTGGTTAGTTGGTTTGGTTTTTGGTTTTGGGGTTTTTTTCTTTCTTTCTTTTAACTTTGTCTTTTCTTTTCTTTTTCCCTCTAAGCTGCTCTGCCAGCAGGAAGGAGGCAGATCCTGACGTGTCCAAGGCCAGGTTGGAGAGGGCTTGGAGCGACCCAATCCATGGAAATTGTCCCTGCCCGTGGCAGCAACCAGATGAGCTTCAAGGTCCCTCCCCACCCAAACCATTCTGGGACTTTAGAATTATCTAATATGTGCATAGAACACAAATATTCTAATAGTGAACACCTGCCGAGCCCAGAGTATTAATATTATCTCTATATTTATGAATTATTCCGGCTATATCCGCACCGACACCGAGGTGATGGACACACACAGAGCACCCGAGTTCTGAGGGGGGCGAGAACGAGGGGGGGCGATCAGGACCTCCGGGGGGTGTTTGGGGGTGTCCTGAGGGTGTTTGGGGGTCTCTGAGGGTGTTTGGAGGTAACAGAGGGTGTTCGGGGATGTTTGGGGGTGTCCGAAAGTGTCTGAGGGTTTCTGAGGGTGTCTGAGGGTGTTCGGGAATGTTCGGAGGTGTTCGGGGATATTCGGGGGTGTCAGGGGGTGTTCGGGGATGTCCGGGGACACTCGGGAGTGTTCGGGGGTCTTCGGGTGTGTCCGGGGGTGTCTGAGGGTGTCCGGGTGTGTCCGAGGGTGTTCGGGGGTGTCAGGGAGTGTTCGGGGATGTCCGGGAGTGTTCGGGGGTGTCCGGCGTTGTTTGGGGCGTGTCCTGGGCGTGTCCCCCGGCGGCCCCGCCCCCCACGCGCGGAGGACGCGGCCGTTCCCGCGCGGTGCCGCCGAGCGGAGCCTCCGCGATGTCCGGCCCGGCCCAGGAGCCCGACAGGTGAGCGGGGATCGGGTCCCTGCGGTGCCCTTGTCCCCCTCCATCCGCCCGCAGCCTCCCCGCCTCGCCCCGGGGCTGCGCGGCGTCCGCCGCCACCCTCCGCCCTCGCCGCTGTTGTCTCCTCCCGCTGTCCCCCTGCACCCTCCCGCTGTCCCCCTGCACCCTCCCGCTGTCCCCGCCGTCCCCAGCCCGTCCCGCTGTCCCCCCGCGCTCCCAGCCCCGCCCCTCGCATCCTCCCATCCCCCACCCCCCCCTGCATCCTCCCGCTGCTCCATCCCCTCCCGGCTCCCCCCCCATGCTGGGCACCGAGCCCGGAGGGTCCCTCCCGTCCCCAGACCCCCCTTCCCCGGTCACGCTGGGTGCCCGAGCCGGGGCCGTGCACCTGCAGCGGGGGCTCGGAGCGCCGCCGGCCTCGCCGCGCATCCGCCGCTGCTGCAGACAAAGCGCCGCTCCCTCCGCCCCGCCCGCAGCCCCGGGCTCCCCTCCGCAGCCCCGGGCTCCCCTCCGCACCCGCGGAGCCCCCCGAGCCCCCGGGACTGCCCTGACCCCGGGCAAGGCTCGTGTTTATCTTCCCCCGCCTTTATCGCGCCCCTTTCCCCGCGCGGCTCCTCCCCGCCGCAATTAATGGTTACAGTTATTAATGCACGACGCCCCGGGGCTCCTCGGGGGGGGGTGTTTCTCTTTTTCCTCTCTCCCCTCCCCGTTTCTGCGCTCTTTGCCAGCGCCGGAGGAGGGAAATGCAGCTGCAGGAGCTAGAGGGAAGCGATCTCAATTTAGCAAGCCAGCACTTGGTGGAAGGGTTGAAGGGTTGCACAAACATCGCTTGGCTCAGGTGCCGGCCCTGGAGAGCATCCAGGCTTCGTCCAAACCCTCCAGATAAATACTTTTTTTTTTTTACTTCTTTTTTTTTTTTTTCCAAAGATACAGTTTGGAAGAGCAAACTGTTGTGTAATTTTTTGTGTGTGGGGGGGAAAAGCTTTCCTCAAGAGCTTCTTCCTGCCCTTGACCCAGAAACTCTTGCAGCCCCTTGCGCTGCGCTTTGCCCGTTCCCCCCGGCTGGCGTCGCTTCCCCGAGCTCCTCAGGAATCCTCGCTCGTTTTGGATGTCCCTGCCTCTGCCGTTCCCATCCTTTCGTTTCTTTTTTCGATGTGGCCGAGGCTCCGAGGCTCCAAGGCTCTGGCCCCCGAGGTGATGTCCCCTCATCCCAGGATGGCCAAACCCAGCCCCCTGCGCTGAGCAGCTCCCACAGCTCAGCTCCACCGTCCCCCCTGAGCGTCTCTGGGACTGCACTGGCACAGAAAAAGGGCTGGATGCTTTTTTCCCTGCCTGCTCTTCCAGCTGCCCCTTGGCAGGGCGGAGGCTCTGGAATATTCCCCGGTGCCACCGCGCTGCTGGATGTCACCTGCTGCTTTATGGTGGCTGCACCCAGGGCCATCCCCTTCCTCAGGGCAGCTTTGCTTCGCTGCATCTGCCTGACAGGTGTCGTGGAGCTCCTGGAAAAGGTTTCCAAACAGGATTTTTTATCGGTGAACGATGCACGCGGCGCTTTTCCCCTTTCCAGGAGTGGCTGGAGGTCGGTGTGGATTTGCCACAAACGGCTCTGCTGGAGTGCAGAGTTTATCCGAGTTCCCTGCCTGCCTGGAGATTGGTTGGATTGCTTCCAAATCCAACGGGCTCCTGGCACGGGATCCTGGTGCTTGGCAAGAGGAGCCAGGAGTTGGTGCCAGTGGGAATTGTGTCCAGCAGAGCCAGGTGTCCCCAAAAGGGTCAGGAGAGAGCCGGGACAGGGGTGGTGCTGCAGGAGATGAATGTTTAATCCCCAGCTCCCAGATTCCCGAGGCTGGGAGCGATGCCAGCGGGGGGGAGCTGGGAATGCTGCCCCTGTGCGAGTGTGGGAAAGCGCTGGCAGAGGCTTCACGTGTGTCTGCTTTTGCCTTCCAGCGGAGCTGAGTCCCTCTCCTCGGATGAAAAAGGTACAGGGATTTTGGGAAATGCTCTTCCCTGGGAATGGGAATTCTAAAATTGGCTTTAAAAGCCAGCTGAAAAGGTGCAGGGAATTTGGGAAATGCCCATCTTTGGAATTGGAGTTCTAAATCTGGCTTTAAAAGCCAGCTGAAAAGGTGCAGGGATTTTGGGAAATGCCCACCTTTTGGAATGGGAATTCTATAGCTGGCTTTAAAAACCGGCTGAAAAGGTGCAGGGATTTTGGGAAATGCCCACCTTTTGGAAGGGGAATTCTATAGCTGGCTTTAAAAGCTTTGGTGTAAACCCTTCTTTTATGGATTATTTGGGTCTTTATGCTGGTTTTTAAAATCCCTGTTCTCTTGTTATTTATTCCCTTTCTCTGGGTACAAAATTGGCAAGAGAAGAATTAAATCCTGCTCAGACTTTTATTCCCTGCTTTTCTCTTGCAGAGGTGACACCCAACGGCATGGAGGGATCGGGATCAGGATCGGGATCAGGATCGGCCGAGGAGCGCCCGGAGGGTGAGCGCTCCATGGCTGAGGGATTTCCTCTCTCCTGGCACAGTGGGGCTGGTCCTGCATCCCGAATTTCCCCCCAGCCACCTCCCAGAGCACATCCCTGCCTTTCCAGTGCTGGTTTCCCTTCTAATGACGTTTGTAAGAACAATTAATTGGAGCCACATTTGGTGAATCCACACGAGTCACGTCTGGTGGGACACAGCTCCCACCAAGGCTGCTCCCACCTGCCATGGAAACCGTGATTTAACTGGGATGTGCCATGGGTGAAGCTCCAAAACTGTCCCAGGTTGTATAAAACATGAAAATTAAATATTCTGAACACCCTTCATGAGGGCCTGGGTGGCCCCAAACTCTCCCTGGTGCTGGGATTTGATGCTCTGATGTTTTTCTCTGCCTCAGTATTTCTTTTTTTTCTTCCTGCTCCGTTATCTAACCTGCTGCCTGGCCTGATGGATCCAAACCTCTGGATGGATCCCTGGACTCACATTCCACCTGTGCCTCTTTTTAAGGGGAAGCCAGTTCCGAAGGCAGCTCCAGCAGCAGCTCAGAAGAGGAGTCAGGTGAGCAGAACATTGTGATTTATTTATCTGTTTGCTTTTTTAAAGCTGATGTTCAGTTTAAACCAGCTGCTTCTCCTGGGAAAAGCCTCACAGTTATTAGGGAACGCTAACTCTGATTGCTTTCCCAATAAAAATTTTGGGAGCCAGTGATTCCCGGTCCATGATCAAAGGGCAGCAGCTCGTGCTGCTTTCACCTCGCAGACACAACACCCCAGACACAATACCCACGGGTATTTTTACACCACAGCACTTGGCCAAACACAATTTACGGCCTCTTGGCCATAAATTTCCTCAAAAGTTGGCAACAGAACTGGCCAAACAGGATGGACAGGAAAAGAATGAAAGGAAGTGTTTGCTGTCGGTGGGTTTGCGCTTCTGTGGGTTTTGCTGGCAGCAGTTTATTCTGGTTTTGTGTAACGCTGCTCATTGAACAGCTCCAGTGTTTTTTCCCTGCAGATGCAGAGGAGTGGGATGGAGGAAGGCCGGGTGAGTGTGGTTTTATTTTCCCTGATATCCCTTGCTCAGCAGGAGGAAGGCAGCCGGGACAAACAATGCCCGAGGGGTGATGTGGGATGGCAGGAAGGTTTTCCAGCCATCAGCTCCATCTCCTTTGGGAAAAGGAGCTGCTGGAGAGCATCCCTAGGAAATGAGGGGTGGAGGCCACGAGTTTCCACGTGCAGGGAGTGTTCCTGGGGCTGTTCCAGTAGGCTTTTTCCTGGGAGGGAAGCAGCTGATCCTGGCAGCTCTGCCACTCCCCTGCTCCCAAATCACCCCTCGGTTCACAACCTTTGGCCTGAGGTGCCAGCCCTGCTGGAATTCCGTCCTGTTGGACGCAGCCAGCTTTAAAATAATTTTTAAATTATTTAAATGGCACTTTTCAATCATTTCAGGGACAAACACGCTGCAGACAATGTGGTGGTTGCTACTTGGGAAAGCTGTTCCCAGTTTCCATGCCTTGGCACCACGAGGCTCATCCCAGGATAAATCTTTTTGTTAACCTTTGTGAAAATTTCCAGGAGTTTGGGCAATTCAGGAGCTTTTGGCAAATTTGTTTCCTGATGTTCAGCTTCACTCCCAAGCTGTGCAAAGCCTGCAGAGGCTCTCAAGAACGTTCTCCTTAGGATTTGATGGATTTAAGCAAATGAAATGGTGGGACTGTCCTGGGTGAATGTGGGAGCAGAAACTCTCTGGACATTGAGATATTTACTCCAAACTTCTTTTTCCTAGATGAAGAGCGGGAGGAGAAGGAATCCCCAGCTTACTGCAATGAGTTAGGTAGGAACAGATCTCCTGAGGGGTTTTTTTTATTCCAGGCTGTTTAATTACTTGGCTTTTCATGAGCTCATCTTCCTCTTTTCCCACTAGGAGGGAGCTGCTTGGCACCCTGCGAGCACTGCAGGAATGAAGATGTAGGTTTGTGAGGAAAAATCCACCCACTTATTTTGCATGAGATCATTTGCAAACTGTCATTCTACTCTCTCCTCACCTATTTAAAGATTATTATTTTTTTTAATCTATTTCCAGGACCAGAAGGAGCAGGTGACCCCCAGGAGACTCGCTGGAGGACAATTCATGTATGAATTTCTTTAATGTAATGGGTTTGAGTTTACACTGTTCTCACCAAGGTGCTTCAGTCTTCGGTTGGAGCGGGCAAACAGCTCATTTGCTGCACAAATGCATTTGGATTTATACTGGAAGGTGCACCCAAATCCTTAAAAATCACAGCTCAGAGCCTGTGCTGCCTCCGGATCCTGGTCCGGGACAACTCTTGGCAGGGTTTTTTCAGGACGCTGCCCCAGTGAGCCCATTTCTCTGTGCTTATTTCAGCCTGGGTGCACACGAGGCCTCTCCCCTGCCTCACCCTCCCCCTGGATGCAGCTGAGTTGTCCCTCTCTGTGCCTTGCAGTGGGCACTGTGGGCTGTCCCTCGCTGTTCTCCGCGCCGGCGAACGTTGACGCTGGGCCCTTCGCGCCACGGCAGCTCCTGGCGCAGGAAGCTTGGTGCAAAACGCTCCTTTTCCAGCCGTTCTGCACGGGCTGGGCGGGCCCTCAGCGGTTTCTAACAGCCCGGTGCCAGCTCAAAGCCGGCCTGGAGCCCGTCGTGGCCGCTGTGCCGTCGAGATAAAGCGGGAGGGAGTCTCTCCGTTGTCGCCGGTGCTTTTGGCCGAGCGTGACGTTTTCGGGCGTCTCTCGCAGGGTGCAGTTGGACGCAGAGGGCTCCTACCGGTGCAGCGTCACGGGGCTGATTTTCGAGGTGACAGGCGCCGCCAGGATCACGTATTCCCTGTTATCCTGGAGCAAATACGCCCGGCTGGTGGAAAAGCCCTGGATCGTGGGCGGGCCCCTGTTCGACGTGCGCTGCTCGGCGCCCGCCGCGCTCGGCTCCATCCAGTTCCCTCACTGCCTGTGCCTGGGGGGTGAGCCCGGGGCCGGGGGGCGGGAGGGAGCCGTGGGGACGCTCCGGGAGCGCTGAGCCCCCGCCGTGTCCCCGCAGACGGCGGCGCCGGCGTGGCCTTCAAGGTGCTGCACGTCAAGGGCGGCGGCGCGGCCATCGAGCCCTCGGCCGAGTTCTCGGCGTCGCACGTCAAGTGGGTGGTGAGCTCCCTGTCCCCCGTGGGACCCCTGATCCACAGCCCCGAGCCCCTGCAGTACCACGGGGCTGTCATCCTCTACAAAGCCGTCGACGAGCACCCCTCGCTGTCCTTCTGGGTCTACCTGGCCACCAACAACGACTCCTTCATCAGGGTACGGCCCCGGCCGGGAGCTGGGCCTGGGGAGGGTGGGCCTGAGGAGTCCTGGCGTGGTTTGGGTGGGAAGGGAGCTGAAATTCCTTCTCGTTTCATCCCTGCTGTGGGCAGGGACTCCTTCCTGTCCTAAGCTTCCAACACTGTCCCAGGGTGCTCCAATCCCCGGTGTCCAACCTGGCCATGGGGACTGCCAGGCACCCAGGGGCAGCCACGGCTTCCTTGGAAATTCCATCCCAGCTCCTCCCCACCCTCCCAGTGAAAGATTCCATCCCCAAATCCCATCTAAACCTACAATTTTTGAATTTGAAGCTGCTCCCCCTTTTTTTCAGTCGCTCCATCCCTTGTAAATTGTCTCTCTCGAAGCTTTTCCATTTCCGTCCTTTATCCACATCGCTTCCACCAAGGAAAAAGCCTCAGGTTGTGCCAGAGGAGGTTTGGATGGGATATTAGGGAAAATTCCTTCAGGAAAAGGGTGGTCAAGCATGGGAACAGGGCAGTGGTGGAGTCCCCAGTGAAGATTTGGGGATTTGGGAAAGCAGCTGACAGGGAATTCAGCCACGTGCCCCCAACTTCCCTGCTGCCAGGGCTCACGTCAGAAATGACCTCTGCGGAGAGCAGAGCGTGTCTGCAGAGAAAAGAGAGGCCGTGGAACCAACCCTGGGTGAAATCCCAGCTTTGGGAAATGCCTTGCACTGCCCTGCACTGGGTCATAATTAGGAAATTGGGTTTGTGGGGTCATTCAGGAGCTCTGGCAGGAGCAGGACTTGAATTTACCCTATTCCAGTGAGGACAGGGACAAAAAAGCTTCCTTTTATTCAGGTTGCAAGCTCTCTTAGCTCATTTCACCCCCGTGGCAGAACAGCTGGAGAGGTTTAGTGATGCTTTTTGAGCCTGGTGGTTATTCTGTAAAGCTGGGGCCAGAGAACAGCCCGAGGAGCCACAGGTTTTAGATGTTAATTCCTTTACTGAAGTTAGTAACGTTGAAATATTGAGCTTGAAATGGCGTTTTTAAATTTTAGGATATCTCAAAGACGGTCAAGCACTCGAAAAGGAAATTCGTTCAAATCGAAAAGCCCCCTGTATGCCAGAAATTACTGCAGGAAGGAAAGAAGTACAGGCTGATCTGTGAGCCAGAAGCTGAAATTACTCCTGAGGTGAGCCCCTCACAAACCCTCACTTCCTGCACTGCAGCTTCCCTGGAAATATGGCACAAAAAGGAACCATTTGCCTCTTAGAGCCCTAAAATTTGGGGATGAAATCCCCAAAAATCAACAGCAAAACTCTGGGGAAATTGGATTTGGTTCAGCTCTCTCCCAGCAGCCAGTTGCCTTCTATTTGGTTTATTTTAGGTAAATATTTATATTTGTTTTGTATTTCTGTTGCTTAGGAGATTGAGTTTGTTGATGGATCACTCTTGAAACTGAAGAGTTACTTTGAGGTGTATCTGGAGAAGCCTGATGACTTCACCTTGTCCCTGGTGGAGCAGGACTCGGACGAGACCGTCTGGAAAGCCAGACTGCGAGAGAGTGAGTCCTTGGAATTGTATAAATATAGAATTGCATGTTATTATAGTGTTATTCCATGAATAATGTATTATTCCATGGAATTGTATAACATAATACAAAATCGCATGTTAGTATGTTACTATTCCATGTTATAATATATTATTCCATATATTATCCGTGGAGTTGTATAATATAATATAAAATTGCATGTTATTATATTATTATTCCATGTATAATGTATTATTCCATGTTATAATATATTATTCCATAGATTATCTGTGGAATTGTATAACATAATATAAAATTGCATGTTATTATATTTTTATTCCATGCATAATGTATTTTTTCCATGTTATAATATATTATTCCATAGATTATCCATGGAATTGTATAATATAATATAAAATTGCATGTTATTATGTTACTATTCCATGTTGTAATATATTATTCCATATATTATCTATGGAATTGTATAATACAATACAGAATTGCGTGTTGCTGCATTATAACTTGCAGTCTCTCTTGCCTCTTTGGGCCTGCTGCAGCACGTTGGATAAAAGGGATAAAGCCCCCATCCTCTCAAACCGGAGGGGTTGGAATCCACCCAGCAGCTTTGCTTGGTGCCTGGGAATCCCCGGAGCTGGGAATCCCTCCCTCACGTTTCCCTGCTCTGACCTTTCCCAGGGGATTGGATGCACTATGACCAGAACAAGAACGAGCAGAGGAGGAGCACGGCCAGTGAGTGGTGGCTCGCGGCGGCCGCGCGTCCCTGGTCCCCTCCCTGGCTCTGGGGACAGCGGTGGCAGCGCCTCTGCTCCCTCCCCAGGTGTGAAGAGGAGGAAGCCGGCCCTCGGCGTCCTGGAGGAAGAGGGGCTCCACAGCAAAAAGCAGAAAACCGGCGGCACGGCAGGTGGGGCCTGGCTGGGGTGGAGCCGGCCTGGGGCTGCTTTTGTGTCCTGTGCTCGAAAATGAGCTCTTTCAAGGATTTTTTTTTTCCCTGTGGAATGGTCCAGGCTTGGGGAGGAGCAGGTGGAAAGGTGTCTGGTGGGAAAGGAGCTGGGGGTGAGGGTGGGACGTGAGCCAGGGGTGGCCGAGGAGGTCCCAGCAGTGCCATGGGCCCGGGGCAGGGATTGTCCCTGTGCTGGGGCTCCTCCAGCCCTGGGGCAGCTTTGGGATCCTCACAAGAACACTGAGGGTGTCCAGGGAAGGGAATGGGGTTGGGAAAGGGGCTGGAGCAGCTGAGGGAGCTGGGAAGGGGCTCAGCCTGGAGAAAAGGGGGATCAGGTGAGGTTTTGTCAGCCTCCAGCCACTTTCTGTCCTCATTCCACCCAAAATTCTCCATACAAACCTGCTGGAGAAGAGCCAGAAGACCTTGGGGCTCTGCACAACTCCCTGACAGGGGGGAACAGCCGGGGGGAATTTGGGATCCTGTCCCAGGGAACAGGGACAGCAGGAGAGGGAACGGCCTCAGGCTGGGCCAGGGGAGGCTCAGAGTGGATCTGGGGGAAAATCCAATGGTTTTCAGATGGAGTGGGAGCAAAAAGCTTAACAGACCAGCAGCTGCTGGCCATCGCCAAGCTGCTGGACCGGCGCTGGAGGGAAATCGCCATCGAGTGTCTGCAGATGGAGATGAAGGACATCGAGGACATCCGGGCCATGGAGGAGGAGGTGAACATGCAGAAATTCCTGGTGCTGAGGAAGTGGAGAGACAGGGAGCAGGGCAATGGAACTGCAGAGGC
Organism: Hirundo rustica; assembly: GCF_015227805.2. NCBI lineage: Eukaryota > Metazoa > Chordata > Aves > Passeriformes > Hirundinidae > Hirundo > Hirundo rustica. The sequence goes on from NC_053459.1 coordinate 24,196,244, forward strand.
GCTGCAGAGCAGCCTCGGGGAAAAAGCCACCTACGAGATCCTGCAGAAGCTGCAAGGTACCAGCTCCTGGCTTCCAGCTGGGATTGGGATTCCGTCAGGGAATTCACCAGATCCCCAGTGCGTGGTTTATTGGGGAGGTCAGAACTGTCTCCCTTCCGCTCTCCCGGTGACTTTGTGTTTTGTGGTGTTTCTATCCTTCCCTCCAGGGGCTGATACAGAATGAGGAATGTTTGTGAGTGTGGGGAGCACTCCCAGCATGAGCCGGGTGTCCAAACCGGTTCTTGGCATTCCCTGGAAGTCCTAAGAGGAGCTGTTTGGGTCTTTATTTCAGGGATGGTTAATTAATGGTTAATTAACAGCTTCCCTGATGGATGACTTGGTGGTTCCATCCCACGTGGGGACGGATTTCCCAAGGGAGCTGCCTCTCCTTTCCATGGAGTCCTTAGGTTCAGTTCACCTCCTGCAAATCCAAGCTGAGAATGGAATTCCCATGGCAGGGGTTGGAATTAAATGACCTTGAAGGTCCTTTCCAACCCAGACCATTCCATAATTTTATGAACTCAGCCACCCAAGGGGAATTGTCCTCAAAAATTAAATGGATCTTTTTTTTGTTTTTGTCCAAGAGCAAAACTGGGGGAATGGTTGGAGTGGATGATCTTAGAGCCCTTTTCTAATTCCATGATTAATTCCCCCTGGGAAAAGCCCGGCTGGAAAAGGTGGAGAGCTCTCCCTGACTCTGTGCCACGGCCTTGTGCCGCCTCGTGGGGAGTTTAATGCATTTATTTTTCAACTTTGAGAATTTGAATTTAAAAATATTTCACTTTGAGTCTCGCAGGACCTTCCAGAGATCCCATCATCCAGGTGTGTTTTTCCGTTCCCTCAGATTTCTTGGCTCAGAGCTGAGCCAGCTGGAAGGAGGAGGAGGAAGAGGAGGTGGGAGCTTCCCCATCCAACCATTCCGCTCCCCTGGGATCCTGCTGGCGTTCAGGAATGTTCGTGGCATCACCACTGGCCGGGAAGTTGGGGCAGGATCCTCCAGAGAAACGTGAACGGAATTTTGTGTGGGTAGAAGCCACTTCCCAGACTTTCAGGAGAGGCGGATCCTGGAATTCCAGGCTTCACCCACAGGGAAGAGCCACTCCGGAAAGACACAAACACTGGAAGAAACCACTTTTATCTTTTTCATCACCTGGAAAAGATTTTTAATTTCCATCAGGGAAAAACAGGGAGAAGAATTCCCCTGGAAACTTTCACCCCCTTCCAAAAACCCCTGAACTGCCAGAATCGTGAGGTGCATTGGATTTCTCATGGATCAGGGAAGAATAATCCTAAACCTGCACCAGATTCCTTTCCATAATCACTGTATAGATGGAATTATTGTATAGATCCTGTACATCCAGTCCTTGTTAAGCTGTGGTTCTGCTTCCTGAAATTCCCCAAGATGGGAACACCACTACGAACTCCAGGCAGCTCGGAATTTCCCCTTGGAATTTCTTCTCCCCTCTTTTCTGTATAGTTTGTCTCCACTTTTTTACCTTGTTTAATACTTTTTTTGTACAAGAAACTTTTTTATACTTCTTTTTTTTTTACTTGTTTTATTCGAACTCGAATAGAATTTAGGTGCTTAAAATGTGAGGAGCCGAAATCCCTTGTGCTGCAGGATTGGAAAAAAAATTGGGAAAAATGGAATTTGTAGAAGAGAGGAGTGACCAGATCCAGGATTGTCTTGTTTTTTAAGGCTGTGGGATACTTGGGATCATCTTCCTCTGTGTATGTTTGGGAAAGGAGAACATACTTTTAAAAAATAAGGATTAAACAGGAAAAATTTTCATGACTTCCATCTGAATTTTGATGTTTGTTTTAGTTGGATGAAGTGTTGGGAAGTTGTTGATGTCCTGGGAAGAGGAGGAGGAGGATGGAAGTTGTTCCTCAGCCTCTGGAAAAGCTGGAGGTGCCACCCAAGGCATCCAAGGGGTTTTTTGGGATGGAAATCCCAAAATATCCCATTCCAACCCCTGCCAGGGGTGGGGACACCTTCCCTAGCCCAGGTTTTTCCAAGAGGGAAGTTTGGATTTTAAACCACACCAATACCAGGCAGGTGCCTTCCCATGCCAAAAATATCCAGAGTATTTCTAAGGGTTCATGTCAGATCCCAAGGGACAAAAAAACCTCCGTGATTTTGCAGGAAACTTTGATTTTATTAGGCAATAAATAGAATAAATAATAGGGAATAAATAGCATAAATAAATTACGGACCAGAGTGGAATCAGGGAATAGAATGGAATGTCATCATCAGTAAATCAGGGAACAGAACAGAGCATCTTCCCTAAATAAATCATGGAATGATTTACATTATTAGGAACAATTCTAATTATTAGGAATCATATAGGAATATTTAAAAATAGGAATAATTTAAAATTATTTTTTAAATTAAGAAATAATTTAATAGGAATAACTAAAAATTAGGAAATCATCATTATTAAGAATATCATCCTAAATAAATCATAGGGTAGAATACCCTGAGTTGGAAGGGATCCCCAGGAACAGGGATTATCCTAAACAGCTCCCAATTCCTGAGAAATCAGCAGGCTCAATAAATCAAGAGTTAGGAACGTTCTGGTGCTGGGATGCAGCCGAAATTCCAAAATCCCGGGAGCTGGACACGATTTAAAAGGCGCAGCTCCCTAAAAACCAAGCAGCGGGAATCGCGCGGCACGCTCGCTGGGCGCCGATCCCGCCGCTCCCCTCCCGGCTGGAATGGGCATTCCCGGGATTCACAGGGAGCTGAGGAAGCTCAGCATCCTGCTGATGGTGACGCTGCGGACGCGGAAAGCCAGCAGGGCACCGCAGAGCCGCAGCCGCGCCGGGAACGGCGTCGATCCCAGGGAGCCCGGGGAGCCCGGTGACCCCGATGATCCTGGTGATCCCAATGATCCTGGTGATCCTGGTGATCCCAATGATCCTGGTGATCCCGATGATCCCGATGATCCCAATGATCCCGATGACCCTGATGATCCCAATGACCTCGGTGATCCTGATGATCCCGATGACCCTGATGATCCCAATGATCCCGATGATCCCAGGGATCCCAATGACCCCGGTGACCCCGATGACCCCGATGACCCTGATGACCCCGATGATCCCGATGATCCCAATGACCCCGATGATCCCGATGACCCCGATGATCCCGATGATCCCAATGACCCCGATGATCCCGATGACCCCGACGATCCCAACGATCCCAACGGCGCCTCCGGAACCTTCCCGGCGCAGCTGCCCAGGGCCTGCGCGGCGTTAGGAAATGTCAGGAAATGGCTTAAACCAAAAAAATTCCTTGGATTTTCTTCCCCTCAGGGCTGAACGGCAAGGCTGGGCAGTAAGGACGGGTCAAGGGAAACATTTGGGATGTTTGATCTACGGTGGATAGGGTGAGGGAAGAATTTGGGATGTTTAATTTATCGTTAACAGAGTGAGGGGAAAATCTGGGATATTTAATTTATCATTAATAGAGTAAGGGAAAAATTGGTGATATTTAATTTGTCATTAATAGAGTAAGGGAAAAATTGGCGATATTTAATTTGTTGTGAATAGAGTGAGGGGAAAATTTGGGATGTTTATACAGTTAAAAGACTGAGGGAAGTATTTGGGATATTTAATTTATCATTAATAGACTGAGGGGAAAAATTGGGAGTATTTAATTTCTCATGGATGGAGTGAGGAAAGAATTCGGGATATTTCATTTAGCATGAATAGAGTGAGGGAAAAATTGAGTTTTTTTCTTCCCTATTTCCTGAATTTTGGAGGAATTGGGGGCAGGAATCCTCACCTCCATCAGCTCATCCAGAGCCACCAGCAGCTGGGGATCCTCGAGGTTCCTCAGGTGTGGCCTGTAGGCTCTCAGATCCTCAGAGATGCCCTGCAGGCATTTTCCCTGGGGAAAAAAAAATGGAAAAAAAATAGGGAATTGTCAGGAAATGTGGGAATCTGCTGCTGGTTTAAACACACAAGGAGAAAAATAAAAAGTTTTCTGGAAAATTTCCACTTACCTCATCAAAAGTTGATCTCTCCAGGACCGGGCAATTTCCAGGCTGCAAATTAAACAAGAAATCAGATTTGCGATTTAATGGGGGAGTGTGGGGTTTATATATTCCATGAAACTATGAGGTGAAATTTAAATTTTCGCTCTGATTTCTCTCTGCTTTACCCCTGGATCCTCAGCTGTGCAGGCTGTGATGGTGTTGATTTGGTTCTCGGTGATGTTCTCCAGATCCACCTCCTCAAAGGTGCAGTTAAATCTCAGGATGTCATGTTCCTGTGGCAAAAAGGGAATAAAAAAGGGTCCTTGACATCTTCACGATGCGATTTATATATTTTTATACATTTCTCTGCAAATACACACAATAATTTCATGTAACCCCGCTGCCTGTGCTTAGATGAATCCCTGGCATGAGGCTCTGTGAGGACTGTGGTGAAATGTGAAATACAGGGAAGAGATTGGGAATAATCCCAGGTTTTGCAGAGATTTGTTTTAGATTTTACTGGGAACTCCTCTGCCTTCACGGCTTTAAATTACTGTCAGACGTGGAAGGAGAGTTTCAAATGGAAATGATCTCTTGGAAAGAGAAGAACAGAAAATGGGGCGTGGGGAACAGCACCTGTTCGCTGCTGGGGCTTTTGGGGTTCTCTGCGATGGAGGGTGCTTTAAAAAATAGCGGGGAAATTTAGCCAAAAAAAGGGGAAAATAAAGAGACCTGAGCAAAGCCATGTCCTGAGGGGGTGGTCAGGGCAGGAGGAGAGCAGAGAGCGGCGGTGGAGGTGCAAAGGCAGCGTCCGCCCTCCTGCGGCCCTCAGCACCCCCTGGGGACACCGCTGGCACCCTGGGGGTCAAATTGTCATCCTGGGGACATTACTGATATCCTGGGGATCAAACTGTCATCCTGGGGACATTACTGATATCCTGGGGATCAAATTGTCATCCTGGGGACATTACTGATATCCTGGGGATCAAATTGTCATCCTGGGGACACCCCTGGCACCCTGGGTGCCCCCCTGCCCCGTCCCCGCTCCCTCACGCCCTCCCGGGCCCGTCCCGTTCCCCTCAGACCTTCAGGCGGTGCAGGGAAGTATTGGCGGCCTCCAGCAGGGCCCAGGAGCGGTTGAGGCACCGGGACAGGTTGTGGGACGGGCCGGGCAGTGCCCGGGCGGGGTTGGGCAGTGTCCGGGCGGGGCTGGGCAGTGCCCGGGCCGGGCTGGGCAGTGTCCGGGCGGGGTTGGGCAGTGCCCGGGCCGGGTTGGGCAGTGCCCGGGCCGGGGGCAGCAGCAGCGCGGGCAGCAGCAGCGCCAGGCACAGCAATGCCCGACCGGCCCCGCCAGGCGGCGCTGCCCGCCCGCTCCCAGTGCCGTTCCCGGTGGTGTTCCCGACGTTCCTGGAGCCGCTCCCGGTGCCGTTCCCGGTGCCGATCCCGATGTTCCTGGAGCCGCTCCCGGTGCCGTTCCCGGTGCCGATCCCGATGTTCCTGGAGCCGCTCCCGGTGCCGTTCCCGCTGCCGTTCCCGCTGCCGATCCCGATGTTATTCCCAGTGCCGCTCCCGATGTTCCTGGAGCCGCTGCCGGTGCTGTTCCCGGTGCTATTCCCCGTGTTTCTGCAGCCGGTGCCGGTGCCATTCCCGGTGCCGCTCCCGGTGCCGCTCCCGGTGCTGCCGGTGCCGTTCCCGGTGCTGCTGCTCCGCTCCATCTCGCTGCCGTCGCTCCAAGCCGGGACAGCTCTTATAGAGCCGCGGGCCGAGCGGGATTTCCCCCCGGGCTTCTCCGCCTCCCCCCGGGCCGGCCGCGCTCATCCCGAGAGCGGCGGGGCCGGGAATCCCGGCCGGGGATGCTGCGGGCTGGGCACAGCTGGAGCCCCTTCCCTTCCCTTCCCTTCCCTTCCCTTCTCTTCCCTTCCCTTCCCTTCCCTTCCCTTCCCTTCCCTTCCCTTCCCTTCCCTTCCCTTCCCTTCCCTTCCCTTCCCTTCCCTTCCCTTCCCTTCCCTTCCCTTCCCTTCCCTTCCCTAGTGGATAAACTTCCATGGAATTGCGGAGTCGTGGAATGGTTTGGGTTGGAAGGGACCTTAAAGTTCCTCTCATTCCAGTGGCAGGGACACCTTCCACTGTGCCAGCCTGGCCTTGGACAGTGCCAGGGGCAGCCACAGCTTCTCTGGGCACTCACCTCCCTCACAGCCAGGAATTCCATCCCAATATCCCAACATCCCACCCAAACCTCCTCCTCCCTCAGTCTGAAGCCGTCCCCTCTCTGTTCTGTCACTCCATCCCCTGTAAATCGTCTCTCTCCAGCTTTCCCATTTCCATTCTTTATCCCGCTTTCTTCTCAAGGAAAAAGTGACAGGAAAAGAGGGAACAGCCTCAGGTTTCACCAGAGGAGGTTCATGGTGGGTATTTGGGAAAATTCCTTCATGGAAAGGGTTGGAAGGGGCTGCCCATGGGTGGAGTCCCCGTCCCTGGGGGGATTCAAAGCCCTGTGGAGGTGGCACCTGGGGACAGGGCTCAGGGGTGGCCTGGCAGTGCTGGGGACGCTTGGGCTGAATGAACTTTTGAGATCTTTTCCATCCCAAACCGTTCCATGATCCTCTGGTTCTGCGACGGCAGAAATCCCCCTAATGAACATCAGTGAAAATCCGCCCGAATGTTTGATTTTGCCGAGATATTTGGAATAATCCACAAACATTTCAAATATCGGCTCCTATTTCTCGTGGCCGTTCTCAGCTGCACCGAAAGGCTGCAGAAAAGTTTTCTGTGCATTGGGACTGCCGTGAAGTCACTGGGATTTTTGCTGTCAAATTGCAAAGGAGCAGGATGAATCAAGAGTTTTATATTGCATTTTCAGGTTCTCCTCATTTTCACTGTTTCCTATAAGAAGCCTGTGGCGTGTCCTGAGACTTCTTTCAGCTCCAATACCAGCAGTGCATCATTTTCCAATTTCTCTCTGTGTTTTCCACTTCTGCCCCGTCATTTCCCTGTGGGCTGTGGTTTCCAGCTCGTGTAGGAGCCAAAAGTGAAAGAGACTTTTGGTTTGTGCTGCAGAGGTGTTCCTGAAAGGTGCCACTTTGGCTTTCCAGGTTTCTCAGCCCCTGCTCCCGGCAGGACACCAGCATTTCCCAGCAGGATCAGCACTGGGGTGGGATTTGGGGTTAATTTTCTGATGAATTGGAATATATCCCAGTTATACCCTATAGATCTCTCCTATAATCTTTGCTGTGGCTGCCCCTGGATCCCTGGCAGTGCCCCAGGCCAGGCTGGAGGGGTTTGGAGCAGCCTGGGACAGTGGGAGCTGTCCCTGTCCATGGCAGGGCTGGAATGGGATGGGATTTAAGGTCCCTTCCAAGCCAAAACGTTCCGGGATTCTGGGATTTTAATTGTGGTGAGCGGAATCCATCTTCTCCTCCTTCATCCTCTGCTTGAGCAGGCTTAGCCTGAATGAAAAATCTTGATAATTAATATTTGTATTAATTAATGTATTAATTAATATTAGAGCAAAAAAGAAAACAAGATAATTCCTCCTTGAGCAGCCTGGGGCGAGCGCAGTCCCAGAGGAAGGGGAAGCATTGCTGAAATGGAATGGGAATAATTAAACACCTGTGGGCTGGGCTGCTCCTTTGTGTTTGTTCTATGGAGTCATAAAATCATGGAATATTTTAGGTTGAAAGGGATATTAAAGCTCATCCAGTTCCACCTTCCACTGTCCCAGGCTGCTCCAGGCTCCAATGTCCAACCTGGCCTTGGACAATTCCAGGGATCCAGGGGCAGCCACAGCTTCTCTGGGCACCCTGTGCCAGGGCCTCTCCAATATGTTAAATATATTAAATATATTAAAGATATTAAATAAATATATTAAACATATTTAATATAATAAACATTTTAATATAATAAAGATAATATAGATAATAAAAATTATATATAATATAGGTCATGAATATCTTATCTATTCAGCTCATATATTATATATATTAAATTATATATAATATATATAATATATAATATATATAAAATAAATTTAACTGTTAAGTTATGAGAGTCTTAGCAGTATGATTTTCCACAAGGAAATGTGATCCCACTGCCTGCATTTCCGCCAGAAATCACTTCTGTTGGAATTATCCTCCAGAGAAAAGCAAGGGTCACTCTGCGTCTCTAGAAAATTAGATTTGATCTAATGCGGTCAAACCTCGGGGAATCCCTGCTCCTGGCTCTGCCCTCACCCAAATCAATACCCAAAAATCCTGCATGAGAAAGAAAGGGAAAACACAAATCAGAAAGAAACCCGAAGAGAAAAGCCCCAAAGCCCGAGCCCTGTGCTCAGTTTGGTTTTGAGGCCTGGAGGGTTGAGTGATGAGAAATGGGATCAGCTCGAGCCTCTCTCTTCTGGAGAAGCGGGAGGTTCCTGGAAATCTGAAACTGGGTCCTGGCTTTTTGTTTCGCTCTTGGCTTCTCTCTCCTCGAATAAATAGAAATTGAATTTTTTTGTTGTTGTTGTTTTTTTTTTTTTTTGCTTCATTTTGGCCAAGGGAGGTGAAGAGCGTCCCGGTTTCCAGGTGAGAATGGTGGACATCACCCCGTGCTTCGAGGGGAAGGAGGTTTGGGGATGTTTCCTACAGGCTGTGGGATGCTGTTTCTCCTGGAATTTAAAATCAGATGGATTTTCCTCATCAGCAGGCTCCAAACCCTTTGGGAAGGTCGTGGAGTCGCTCGTGACATCCTCAGTGGGAAGGGTTTGGTTCTTTGTAGGGCAGCCCAATGCCTGGCATTGCAATTAGCAATAATTTGATATCTCTAATTATATCTCTAATAATTACAGAGAATTATGAATTAAAGCTGCAGGGTGATGGACAGCTGTAGACAGAGATCATGGCTCCATCAAAAAAAAGGGAAAAATATCACCTGGAATGGGATTTCTGGATGCAATAAATGAAAGTGATTTGATCCTATTTGCCACTCACAGAACTTGTGGAATACTGAATCTTTTTTTGCTCCTGGATCATTCTGGGGGAAGATCCAAGGTCAGATTTATCACCAGAGGAGCCTCACTGACAGAAGTTGTTTCTGATTTGGGTTGGGAACTGATGGCTCCATAAAACAGGGGGGAAAAGGGGCCAGGAGAAACTTTCCTGGTGTTTTTGTGGCTGTTGGTTCTGATTCCTCGTGGAATTCCCTGAAATTCCTGATCCCAGAGCTCTGTTTTTGCTGCTGTTTCAGCAGGGGTGATTAAATGGGGTGGTTTGAGAGGTTCCTTGGGGTGCTGGAACCTCTCAAACCCTGGCTCAGTCACCTGCATCTCTTGGCTCTTTCATTTTCCAGTTGCCACCAGAATTCCTGAGATTTTCCCTGGGATCCAGGCTGGCTCCTGGCTCCTGGATTCCAGGGAGCAGCCTGGCAGCTCTGGCACCACCCAGCCTCGGGATCCCCAAATTCAGAGGTTGTTTCTTGCAGGCTCCACAGCTCCAATCCCCTTCCCAGGGTAAGGGATTCATCCTGGGGAAGGGATGAATCCACTGGGAACCACTGGATCGGGGTTGGGATTCCCTAAAAAGCCCACAGGGAGCGTTTTGGGCAGGGGATTTCTGCCACTGAGCTGGGAGGAGCAGATATCAGGGAGAAATCCTTCCTTGGGAGATGCCAGGGAATTTCTCCCAGCCCAGAGAAGCTGTGGGTTCCCAGAGAAATTTTGGATTTTCCATCCCTGGAAGTGCCCAAGGCCAGGCTGGATGGGGCCTGGAGCAGCCTGGGATGTGGAACTGGATGATCTTGGAGGTCCCTTCCGAGCCAAACAACCCAAACCATCCCATGATTTTATCATTCTATGGAATAAACACAAGAGCAACATCGCAGCCCAGCCCACAGATCTGGAATTATTCCCATTCCCAGGAACTGGGATTTAAGGTCCCTTCCCAACCCAGCCCAGTCCAGGATTCCCTGACTCCGCACGGATCCCTCAGCGGGGTTTCTTTTAAATCCCCACAGAATCAATAGGAAGAAAACCCCGCAGGAAGCAGCGCCGGGGCTGGATGGGAGCCGCAGGGAGAGGCGAACGCCCCCGGGATTTGGGAATCGCTGCCCGGGCCCTGCGCTGACCCGGCGGCGGTGCCAGCTGCGCCCTGCGGTTTCGTGGCACTTTCAGGGAGCTCGCTCTTTCTCTCTCGCTTTCAGTTTTCAGCCCCGGCAGAATTTCTCAGCTCCGGGTGCTTTTTCCCGCCCCTGTCTCGTCGCGGCTGTGGGTGCTGGGCTGGGCGGGCAGGAGGGAGGCAGGGATGGGGGGAAAAGCAGGAATTTTGTCCTTGCTGGGTCGGGATTTGCCCTTTCACCTCGCGCTGGCTCTGCGCCTGGAGAAAAGAAAGGAATCTGAGACTGGGTGAGCAGGAGCTGATCAGGGACGGGGGGTTTTAGCATTTCTTTGATGTAGCATCATTTTCCACGTGCCATTAACGATGGAATTCTCCATTCTGTCCCGAGGAAGCTGTGCCAGGCCGGCAGCTGGGAAAGCTGAGGAGCCTGGGGACACCTGAGATCTGCTGGGGTGACCGAGAATTCCCTGGGCTCCAGCCCCGAGGACGTGGATTTGGCAGGAGCGATTCCCAGGAACGCTGCTCCCAGGATTTCACCGCTCCTCCTGCGGGTCCGGCCCTCTCCCGGCAGGAATTTACCCTCAGGGCCAGAACTAAAACCACTGAAAACTATTTAATGGTTTTGCTGTGCCTTGGCGAGGAGAAAAAGGTGATTAGTGCAGTGCCAGGGAAGTGAGGGGCTGACCAAAAGCAAGTGAGAGCTCCCAGAGTTTTGTGGGAAAGGTGGGAAAGGTGGGAAAGGTGGGGAAGGTGGGGAAGGTGGGGAAGGTGGGAAAATTGGGAAAGGTGGGGAAGGGACCAGTCCTTCCTGTGAGAACAATGGGTGGGAAAGCTGCAGGAGAGGCAGAGAGGGACATTTGACCAGGGGGATGGATTCCCGCTGCCAGAGAGAAGGGATAGGTGGGAATTTGGGAAGGAATCATTTCCTGTGAGATGAAGGAGGAGCTGGGATGGAGTTCCCAGAGCAGCTGTGGCTGCCCCTGGATCCCTGGCAGTGCCCAAGGACACAGGGGTTGTGTCCCTTCTCTTCCCGGATTCCAAGGTGCAGGATGAGGGATCTGGATCTGACAGTGATGGGGATCCCTTCCTCACTCCCAAAAAATCCACCTCTGTGGTTTGGGAGCCTCAGAGCCACTCCCCAGCTCTTAACCTTGCTTTGGGGGTCAGTCCCCTGAGCCAGGAGTGGTTATTCCAGCAAAATTCCCTGAGCATCCAGTGGGATTTTTCCAGATTGGTGTCTGGGGATCAGCCCTTTGTCCACAGGGAGAACACCTGGGGAATTCCTTCTCCTGCCTGGAAGGAGAGAAGAGCTGAGCTGAGCTGGAACAGCTCCAGGGATCCACATAAAACAGCAATTCCCATTTTTCAGACAGGTGAGGATGCTTCACTCCATTTCAGGCCAGTTTCTTGCCCAGACGTGTTTCCCTTGGGAAGCTGGGGGGAGGGAGGCCGTGGCCACCATGGCTGTGGTGCCTGGGCTTTTGGGCTTTGCTCCCAGCCCCCCACAGCGATTTCTCCACCAGCAACAACCACTGAAATCCACGGAGCACGAGAGGCTGGGATGGCTCAGAACCTGCGGAACCACCAAAAATTGGGATAAATCCTTTTGTACCCATCCTTTTTTTTTTTTTTTTCCCTCTTCCACAGCCACGAGACTTTAAACAGCAGTTTCCCACTGGGAAGGAGCTGATGGTGGCTCTGAGGGAAGAGGGAAGGGCTGATCCCACCAAGGGACTGGGAAAAGCAGATTTTAGCCGGCTTGATCCCAAATTCCCTGCTGGAAATCTCCCTGCTGCTGTGTGGAGGTGAGCAGCAGAGGAGGAGGAGGACCCTGCACATGAGGCTTTCCTTTGGTTTATGGTAAGAGGGAAGAGAAACTCGCTGGGTGTGGGATGTGCGGGGAAGGGAGGGACGTCAGCTCCAGCCCACGGAGCCCAAAGGGTGGCTTTGCCTCGGAGGGGGAAAATTCGGGAGCTGTTCTCCTTCCCTGTGAGGCAGCAGGGATGTCCTGGAGCTGGCTGGGGACAAATCTATTTTGCCCCAGTATCCCCTCTCCAACAGAGAGCGCTCAGCTCTGAGCCTCTGCTAAAGGCAGAGTGAGGAATTCCGTGTTTAATCCATTTAATTTGCTGCCCAGTTTTTAACACCCCGGCCTGAAGGGTGGCTTTGCCTCAGAAAGGGAAAATTCGGGAGCTGTTCTCCTTCCCTGTGAAGCAGCAGGGATGTCCTGGAGCGGGCTGGGGACACGGAGGGAGCTTCCCCCCATCCCAGAGCCTCATCTGAGCCTCCTTCGTTATCACAGCTTCATCAGCGCTTCTCATTTGGAGCGTGAAAAAGAAGAGTGAAAGGCTGTGGGTGTGGTTTTTATGGAATTATGGATAAAAAACCTCTCATTCCACCCCTGCCATGTGCAGGGACACCTTCCACTGCCCCAGGCTGCTCCATGCCCTGTCCAGCCTGGCCTGGGACACTTCCAGGGATGGAGCAGCCACAACTTTCCCTCCTTTTCCATGCTCCCTCTCCGTGCTGGTGCCGCTGTGTCCGGGGAGATGCTGCTCAGCACACCCAGGAGCTGCTGCAGAGGGAGAGGCAAAAAATAAAATAAAATAAAATAATCAAAAGGGCAGAAAAGCCCCGAAAGGGGAACCCAAACCGCAGGGCTTCCCTGCCAGGAAGCAGCTGGCTCATAAAGCTCAGCCCAGCTGCCAAGGATCGCGGAATCCACCTCGGCAGGACACGGGGTCAGGCACGAGGATAATTCCAGGGTCATTTTTGATTTAACGCAGCACTCCAGGCTCTTCGAGCACAGGGGGGTTGAGGATGAGACTTTAAAAACATTAAGGGATCTTGTGGTTTGAGACCAGCTGGGAAATAATTCCCAGCCTGGCATCCTGTGGGAGATGGCGGATGCTTTTTTTGGGAATCCAAAACCAACCAGGAGGATGCAGGAGGTTGGAAGAGCCAGGGATAAAACACAACCCCAGAATCTTGCTCAGAAACCACACCAGACCCTTGTCTTTTAGAAATATCCTTTAATCCATCGATTCCAGCACTGCCATCATCCACGGCACCCCTCAGGACACAGAGCCAAGGAGACCCAGAACAGGAAAAATCCCAATCCCCCAGGACAGGAGGGGGAAAAACCAGCGGTGGGTGAGTGGAATAACAAATTCTCTCCAGCAAGTCGAAGGCACTTAGCAGGGGAATGGAATTCCAGCCTTTCCAGGCTGCCCCATCCCGGTGCTCCGGGTGCCAGGGGGAGCTGTGGGATTCCCCAGGAGCACCCAGGGGCTTTCTTGATTTGTTTTTTTCCTATTTTTTTCCTTAAAGCTGAGAGTAAACTTGGTGTATTTTGGGGTTTTTCTTGCTTTAAATACAGCAGGAGGCAGCTCCTCCCCGGGACCCAGAGCTGCTCCCGACGGAGGCAGAGGATCCGTGGAGAGGTTTTGGGGTCAGACACTGCAGATTTGGGGGTTTAGAGGGAAAATTTAAACTCAGCTGCTCTCCCCATGTGCAGGCAGCCACCCAAGAGCTGCAGGGAAGCCAGCATCCCGAAATTCCTCTATATTTTCTGCATAGATTCAAAAATAAGGAAGGAAAGGGTTGACTTTTTCCTGGGCTGCAGGTGTGGGCTCCTAATCCATCCAATTGCTCCCTAAATTAAACCAAGCCCCATCCCAGCCCCCAAACCCCTGAGAGCTGCTTCCAACCCTGCCCTTTCTGCAAAAAGAAAAAACAGGAGGGGAAAAAAAGTCATTTAATTAAGAAAAAAAAGTGCTCTAATAAAAGCCATTCCTGGCAGGGGATGAAATTTTAATGCAGCTGAGGCTTTTTGCAAACACCCTGAATAAGTCATCAGGCAGAGCCTTGGCTGGGATGGATTTGCCCCCGAGGAAATGAGAATTAAAAGGTAAAAAGCTGCTGGGAGCACCAGGCTGGGACTTGGGAAGGGCTGGCTGGGATCTTCCAGCTTTAAATCCAATAAAAGAGGGATGGAGACAAATTTATTTTGTCCCATTGTCCCCTCTCCTACAGAGAGCGCTCAGCTCTGAGCCTCTGCTAAAGGCAGAGTGAGGAATTCCGTGTTTAATCCATTTAATTTGCTGCCCAGTTTTTAAACGCAGATTATTCTTTCTATTTCTAAAATTTCATTTAAATGCTACAGACAACAAAATATTAAAAAAACCCCACCTGGGGCGTGTGTCTGCTGCTCCCAACCATCACAAATTCAGGGCTCAGAGTTACAGAAGAATCTCTGAAGCCCACGTGAAACAGAATTGGGAAATTACAAGTAAATCACTCGGCAAAAACCCCTTTCTTCTCTCAGTTTCATTTGGTCAGCAAGACAAAACAATAATAATTTTAAAAAAGGCTCTTTCTGGGGATGACAAATTACAGGTTCAGTTGGAGGATCCGCCAGCAAAATGGCAACGACCAGACGTGTCATAGGAAACAATGGTGGTAATTTTTATTTTACAGCTTTATACAGAAAACTTCCGACTCTCTGCACCCCACCGAGTGTTAATTGCACACCTAGAAACGAATGGCGGGGAGTCAACGTTCCCCAGAATGCTGAGAACTGACAAAAATGTACAGATCACCGAAAGCTACCACGTCACTACCAGGCAGGCATGGATTTTGTTTTGTTTTTTCTGTTGTTGTTGACTTGTATAGCACCGTCAAGAACAGGTTCTTTATTTGGAAACTACAGTGAGGAATAAAAAAGTAGTCAATGGTAAAATATCATCCAACCTCCACCCCCCCCCCCCCAAAAAAAAAATCTCTAAACGACCAAAAATAAAGTTAAGCTACTCTCTCTTCTCGCCCATGATTTATAATGTTATAAGTACTGTACAATTCTCTTTGTTTCTGTAATAATAATAATAATATTATTATTATTAAAATGCCTGATATTTAGTGGCACGAGTAAAAAAATTAAAATAAATTAAGAAGCAGAGGCCAATCACCAGACGGAAAGCTTGGGACATGGTCAATGAGCAACACTGGGATTCTGGAATTCCCTGGACAGGACAGAGGCAGGATGAGGGATTCACTTGGCTGGCATCTTCTCTGCCATGTGCTTCTGCTGGCTCTCGGCGTGCCTGGGGACGGGAAGGGGCTGTTATTCCCTGTGCCAAGGAAAAGATGGAAAACCCAACCCACCCGCTCCAGCAACGAGCTGGGAATTGTCTTTTCCCATGGAAAACCACAAAGTTTTTCTGGATCTCTTCCTGGCAGGAAGGGGTGAAAGGCCAGGGAAGCCTCTTTGGGGTTTCTCTGAACCCTGGAGTGATTTTTCCCTCCCTTCCCACAGGGGTGGCCAACACCTCCACCCCCAAATACCAGAGGGATGTAGGGACAGCCAGTGCCCCCAGCATTCCCAAAAATTCCATTTATGAAACGGCCAGGAACTGCAGGGAGGGAGAAAGCACAGCCCAGAACAAAGGAGGAGAACCCAGGAGATGTGGTGGCACTGGCAGCTCCTGCTCCCATCCCAACCTTCCCCCTCACCACTTGATCTTCATTTTTTTTCCAACCCTTCAGCTTGGAATCACAGCCCTGGTGTGCTGACACTACCCAGGGCCTCTTTTATTCCTTTCATCCCCAATCTTCACATTTCTGAATGAAATATTCAGAATATTTTGGAACACTTTGAATTTCTGAAGCCCATCCCTAATTATCCCAAATGAAAATGCCTCCTGAGCCTTGCTGCCAGGGGATGGAGCCCTTAAGGGAACCTGCCCATATCCTGCAAGGCTTTTTGTTTTATCTGTTATTAAATAGGAATATTCCAAAGTTCTCCCCTTTGTCCAGCCCTCCTGATGGCAGAGACAGATCCCTGTCCAAACTGACACTTCCAGGGATCCAGGGATCTGGATCCTCCCACCCTCACAGGGAACAATTCCACCCCAATATCCTGGATGGTGAAAGCTTCCAGTCCCAAAACCCTGCTGGAGGAAAACCCCCACGTGCTGCTGATGGCAAACTGGGAGCTGTGAGGGGAGAAGAAATTCCTGCTTCACCTGGTGAGGTCCTCGATGTCCACCAGCATGGCATCCTGCTCCGTGTGCAGCTCGTCCCGGATCAGCAGCAGCTGCACCAGCTCCTCGTTCAGGCCTGATCCGGGGAGGAATGGGCTGAGGTTCCATTTCCTGGGGGATCCCAGGGTGGGCTTTTCCCCACCAAAGTGCCACATCCACAGGGCTCTTTAATCCCTGCACCTTTTTAATCCCTCCACCACTGCCCTGGGCAGCTGTGCCAGGGCTGGAAAACCCTTTCCATGAAGAATATTTATTCTTTCTCTTTAAAATTTTCAATATTTATTCTTTCCCCGAAGAATATTTATTATTTATTCTTTAGTATTTATGTTTTATTAATATTTACCCCAGAGAACTGTTCTTAATTAAAGGAGGCAGACCCCAGAATAATTAAGCAATTGGCACTTACTTTCTATCTGTGAGTGAAGGTCATTGACTATCACCTGTAGCTGCCCGATGGTCATGTCCCTTAGGTCAGTGGGTTTTAAACTTCTCTTCATCAGGCATTCGCTTATATGAGGCATGTGTGGCAGCTGGAAAGAAATATTCAGTATTTTACTGCTTTCTTCCAATGTTTTGCTGTGTCCTTCCAGTATTTTACTGTTTTCTACCAATTATTTCTAGTTCGGAGCAGTTTGTCCCCTCAGCTTTGGATCCCTCCCTCACAAAAGGGCAGCAACGACTCCACCAAATGGAGCTCGGCCATCAACGCAGAACTGGGCCTTAAAGCTCCCACTCGACCAGGATCAGGAAATTACAGGAATATTTGATGGAATTGGGGCTGAGGGTGATGGTGGCCGGCCTGGAGCGAGGCAGGAGTGCTCCAGGACGGGATGAACAGACTGCAGCTCCAGCCTCGAGGCAGCACCGCATTCCCTGCTCCCAGAACTCGTCCCAGCACCTCTCCTCCTGTCCTGGGCTGCGCTTGCTGTGGGGCAGAGCCCGCAGTGCTGTGGGTGTCCTGGGGCTGGGTTCAACCTGCCCTCACCCCTGGCTTCACCCTGCCCTCACCCTGCCCTCACCCCTGGGCTCACCCTGCCCTCATCCTGCCCTCACCCCTGGCTTCACCCTGCCCTCATCCTGCCCTCACCCCTGGGCTCACCCTGCCCTCATCCTGCCCTCACCCCTGGCTTCACCCTGCCCTCATCCTGCCCTCACCCCTGGCTTCACCCTGCCCTCACCCTGCCCTCACCCCTGGGCTCACCCCTGGCTTCACTCCTGCCCTCACGCTGCCCTCACTCCTGTCACCCCTGCCCTCACTCCTGTCACCCCTGCCCTCACCCTGCCCTCACTCCTGTCACCCCTGCCCTCACTCCTGTCACCCCTGCCCTCACTCCTGTCACCCCTGCCCTCACCCCTGGGCTCACCCCTGCCCTCACTCCTGTCACCCCTGCCCTCACCCCTGGGCTCACCCCTGCCCTCACTCCTGTCACCCCTGCCCTCACTCCTGTCACCCCTGCCCTCACTCCTGTCACCCCTGCCCTCACCCTGCCCTCACTCCTGTCGCCCCTGCCCTCACTCCTGTCACCCCTGCCCTCACTCCTGTCACCCCTGCCCTCACTCCTGTCGCCCCTGCCCTCACTCCTGTCACCCCTGCCCTCACTCCTGTCACCCCTGCCCTCACGCTGCCCTCACTCCTGTCACCCCTGCCCTCACCCTGCCCTCACTCCTGTCACCCCTGCCCTCACTCCTGTCGCCCCTGCCCTCACTCCTGTCACCCCTGCCCTCACGCTGCCCTCACTCCTGTCACCCCTGCCCTCACCCTGCCCTCACTCCTGTCACCCCTGCCCTCACTCCTGTCACCCCTGCCCTCACGCCGGCCTCACCCCGGCCCTCCCTTACCAGATCCGCCACCGGCGACTTCTTCCTGTTCTGCTTTTCCACCTCCACCTGCATCTTGGCCATGGGCTTTGCCATAGCCAAGGCCATCTTGGCTTCAGCCTGGAGCTTCTTTTGCCTGGTGAGGAAATCCATGTCATCCAGGGACTCCGACTCCTCCTCCGTCGTGTCTCTGTCCGAGTAGGACGAGCTCTGCTTGCTCTGGGGAAGCAGACAAGCCACACCAAAGTTTGACTTTTTTTTTTTTTTCTCTTTTTCCCTACAGAAACTGTGAAAAGGCATGGAATTATTTTTTATCTTAATCCACAGGATTATCTTGAAAAATCAGAGTGATTCCCAGCTAGGCCTCCTTGGCTTTAAAGGGAAAGAGGAGCCTGGCAGATTCAAGGTGTTGAAAGGTTAAACTGGAGGGAAAACACCCGGGGCTGTGGTGTTAAATCCAAAAAGGAATGTTGGATCCACACAGAGAAACAGAGGGAATCTGCTGGGAGCTGACAGCACCTTCCATCCATTCCCTGATAGTTCTCAGGGCCAAAAAGGAAGGCAGGGAGGGAGGAAGCGTCACGTGAAGGCATCAGCTCCACAGCACCCAGGGGTGGTTTCTAACCTGTCCCTCAGCATCTCGCACTTTACTGAGGGCTGAAAATGCTGCTGTGGGGTTTAGAGCTGCTATTTGAACAGCATCAGCTTCCTCAGGGATTCCCCGTGGCTCTCCTACTCCGGGCTGAGACCCCAGACCCACCATGGGTGACAAGGGCGTGTCCAGGCTGGTCTCTGTCTTGCTGTCATCGCCGTCGCTGTCCTTGTCGCTGCCGCTGTCATTCACAAAGCAGATCTGCAGGTTCATCCCGCTCTGTAACCTGGGGGGACAGGGACAGGTGACACCGCCGTCCCCTGGAGCTGGCAGTGCCAGCAGTTCATCGGGGAGCTGGGCAGGGACAGGTGACACAGCCGTCCCCTGGAGCTGGCAGTGCCAGCAGTTCATCGGGGAGCTGGGCAGGGACAGGTGACACCGCCGTCCCCTGGAGCTGGCAGTGCCAGCAGTTCATCGGGGAGCTGGGCAGGGACAGGTGACACCGCTGTCCCCTGGAGCTGGCAGTGCCAGCAGTTCATCGGGGAGCTGGGCAGGGACAGGTGACACCGCCGTCCCCTGGAGCTGGCAGTGCCAGCAGTTCATCGGGGAGCTGGGCAGGGACAGGTGACACCGCTGTCCCCTGGAGCTGGCAGTGCCAGCAGTTCAGCACGGAGCTGGGCAGGGACAGGTGACACCGCTGTCCCCTGGAGCTGGCAGTGCCAGCGGTTCATCGGGGAGCTGGGCAGGGACAGGTGACACTGCCGTCCCCTGGAGCTGGCAGTGCCAGCAGTTCATCGGGGAGCTGGGCAGGGACAGGTGACACCGCCGTCCCCTGGAGCTGGCAGTGCCAGTGGTTCATCGGGGAGCTGGGCAGGGACAGGTGACACCGCTGTCCCCTGGAGCTGGCAGTGCCAGCAGTTCATCGGGGAGCTGGGCAGGGACAGGTGACACCGCTGTCCCCTGGAGCTGGCAGTGCCAGCAGTTCAGCACGGAGCTGGGCAGGGACAGGTGACACCGCCGTCCCCTGGAGCTGGCAGTGCCAGCAGTTCACTGGGGGAGCTGGGCAGGGACAGGTGACACCGCTGTCCCCTGGAGCTGGCAGTGCCAGCAGTTCACTGGGGGAGCTGGGCAGGGACAGGTGACACCGCCGTCCCCTGGAGCTGGCAGTGCCAGCAGTTCAGCAGGGAGCTGGGCAGGGACAGGTGACACCGCCAACCCCTGGAGCTGGCAGTGCCAGCGGTTCATCGGGGAGCTGGGCAGGGACAGGTGACACCGCCGTCCCCTGGAGCTGGCAGTGCCAGCGGTTCATCGGGGAGCTGGGCAGGGACAGGTGACACCGCCGTCCCCTGGAGCTGGCAGTGCCAGCGGTTCATCGGGGAGCTGGGCAGGGTGGCACCGGGAACTCAGGCAGGGCTGCTACCACCATCTGCTGATAAACTGCAGAATTACCCCAAACCTGCAGGGATTTTTGGGTTACTTTTTATAAAAACTGCAGAATTACCCCCACACTGCAGGGATTTCCGTTTTTTTTTTTATAAAAACTGCAGAATTACCGCAAATCTTCAGGGATTTGGAGTTATTTTTTATAAAAACTGCAGGATTACCCCAAACCTGCAGGGATTTGGGTTAGTTTTTATAAAAACTGCAGAATTACCCAAAACCTACTGGGATTTGAGGTTGTTTTTTATAAAAACTGCAGGATTACCCCAAACCTGCAGGGATTTGGGGTTAGTTTTTACAAAAACTGCAGGATTACCCCAAACCTGCAGGGATTTGGGGTTAGTTTTTATAAAAACTGCAGGATTACCCCAAACCTGCAGGGATTGGGGTTAGTTTTTATAAAAACGGCAGGATTACCCCAAACCTGCAGGGATTTGGGGTTAGTTTTTACAAAAACTGCAGGATTACCCCCACACTGCAGGGATATCAGGCTGTTTTCTATAAAAACTGCAGGACTACCCCAAATCTGTAGAGATTTGGGTTACTTTTTATAAAAACTGCAGGATTACCCCAAACCTGCAGGGATTTCAGAATTACCCCCACACTGCAGGGATTTCAGGTTGTTTCTTATAAAAACTGCAGGGATTTTTTGGTTATTTTTTTTATAAACTGCAGAATTACCCCACGTCTGCAGGGATTTGGGTTATTTTTTATAAACTGCAGAATTACCCCAAATCTGCAGGGATTTGGGGTTATTTTTTATAAAAACTGCAGGATTACCCCCACACTGTAGGAATTTTTTTTGCTATTTATTTTAAGGAATATCGTTATTATTTTTGATTGTTCAGCTCTGATTATGTTCAATAAAATCTATAAGCTTCAATAAAAGATGTGGAACATGTTACTATTAAAAAACCCCATAAAATCATTTACAAATAAAGAATAAAAAAAATCAGGGAGAAATGTATCACGATATAAATAGCACATATAATAATGTATATTATAAAATATTTCGTCAATGGTGGAAATGATTTATTCACTGTACCCAAGACACTCCTGTAACACAAGAGTTCACTCCGGTGTTTTCCACACCCCCCTGCTCCACAGCAGGATTGGGATTGATGAACCCCACCCACAGGAAGGATTTTCTCTGGCTGCAGGAATCCCAGTGCAGGCTGAGAGAAGGGAAAAGCCCAGGTGAGAGATCCCAAGCCATCCCCACCTGCTGGAGATGGAGAACCTCCACCACATCCTGGCATTCCTCATTCCCAACGTGATGGGAGCTTGTATTGCTCCCCAGGAGCAGCAAACTCCTATTTTCCATTTATTTCCCTGGAGTTTATTAGTTACTATTGCCACAAAATAAACAGGATTGATAATTGTTTATTAACGAACAAGTGAAGGTGGTGAGACCCTGGCAAGGAAGCTGTGGCTGCTCCATCCCTGGAACTGTTCCAGGCCAGGTTGGACAGGGTTTGGAGCAGCCTGGGATGGTGGGAGGTGTCCCTGCCCTTGGATAGGGAATTGGATGAGCTTAAGGTCCCTTCCAACCCAAGTATTCCAGGATCCTGCTCTGTAATTCCGTACAAAACCCCATGAACAATGTCCTGCGATTGTTCCTCTAGGTCCTGGAACAGGGAATGCTTTCCCTGGATTATAAATATTAACAACCACCAAATCCTTCAGGCACAGCTGGCAATTTCTGGGGGCACAGCTGCCAAACCCTGATGAGCTGTGTTAATTAGAGCCGTGCTCTAATTACCAGACAGCAGCTCCTGGTTCATCTGTAACTACACATAGCAAAGCTGTTTTCCCTTTCAAATGATCCACAGCTCAATTTAATTCCACAACTGCACCTCTCCCCTGGAACAGCAGGATTCCTCCTGGATTTCTGCCTCCCTAAGCCTCCTCTCTTCTCCCATTCCATGGCAACAGCTTCACTCCCAGCACAGGAGGAGTTTGGTGCTTCCCCAGTGCTGTGGGTTTCACCCAGCTGAACATAAACAGGACTTTCTGGAGTGTATTTGATGCAAAAACCTTCAAAATCCAAGGGAGGAATCCATGTGCAGCTCCAGGGGTGGAGCCATGTCCATGGAAGCAGAGCTTGTGGATGTGGAGGGGAGGCAGGAAGCCACATTAAAGCTTGTTTTGTCCATCCTCTGGTGCTTCCTGAGCATTAACCACTTTTCCAAACCACTAATCACAATTCCAGAATCACAGAGGTTGGAATTCCCAAATGGTTTGGGTTGGAAGGGACCTTAAAACTCATCCAGTGAGTGCCACCCTGCCATGGCAGGGACACCTCCCACTGCCCCAGGCTGCTCCAAACCCCAGTGTCCAGCCTGGCCTTGGGCACTGCCAGGGATCCAGGGGCAGCCACAGCTGCTCTGGGCAGCCTGTGCCAAACCCTAAATGGGAACCTGAGGGAAACCCAACTCAGAAAACTTCCATCTCATTTCCTTTATCCCCTCAACATCCCAATACCCAGCGTCAAAGGAGAATTTCCCCACATCGTTCACCAGTATTTACCCAATACACAACTATTGCATTGGGATGTTGCTCTAAACACGGAAAATTCAGGAATGTGGCTGAGAGCAAAGCCTGAGGGATGATCCTGGGATGTCCCACGGGAGCTGTCTCCCACTCTCCAGGCTGCCCTGAGGTTTTGGGCTCTGGCTTACCGGGAGGACAGGCTGGGCTTGCCACTCTTGCTGCAGCTCGTGTAGAGCCCGGGGCCATCGTCGAAGAAACTGCCCAGAGCCAACTTCTGCCTGATGGACTCCCGCTCATTCTTCTGGGCCTGCAGGGAAGGGACAGCAGGGAATGAGGCTCTGGAAGGGACAGCGAGGGATGGAGATCTGGGAAGGGATAGAGAGGGATGGAGATCTGGGAAGGGATAGAGAGGGATGGAGATCTGGGAAGGGACAGCAGGGCATGAGGCTCTGGGAAGGGACAGGAAGGTATGAGGTTCTGGGAAGGGACACAGAGAGGGATGGAGATCTGGGAAGGGACAGGGAGGGATGGAGATCTGGGAAGGGACAGGAAGGTATGAGGTTCTGGGAAGGGACAGGGAGGGATGGAGATCTGGGAAGGGACAGGAAGGTATGAGGTTCTGGGAAGGGACAGCAAGGGATGGAAATCTGGGAAGGGACACAGAGAGGGATGGAGATCTGGGAAGGGACAGAGAGGGATGGAGATCTGGGAAGGGCCAGGGCACGGGAAGGGGACTTGTCCCACCAGCCCCACCACCAAGCCCGGCACATCCAGCGTCTCCCAAGCATTCCAGGCTTGGGTCAACCACAGAGCACATCCCACTGGGAATCTCCCATGGCATCTCTCTCCACATGGGATCAGCCTGGTTTGGCTTGGAAAGGACCTTGAAGATCATCTGATTCCTGCCCAAACTCGCTGATGGATATATCCTGATATATTCTGTACCTAAATCCACACACAGCCACCTCCATCAGCATCTGCCCCTTCCCTGAGCAGCTTCCAACCTCACAAAAATCCCTCTCCTGCCAGCGTGCTCAGGGATGGATTTTGAACCATTGGCACCAAATTATCCCTGGGGTTAAAAATGTATTTTTATATATAAATACAAGCACAACCCCAAACACAAATACAAATACTAGCACAACCATAAATCTAAACCTAAATATAAATAAGGCAATTTTAAAATAGCAATCAACAAAACAATTTGCAATGAACCCTTGATCAATAATTGTGTAATCAATGTGCAATAAATGCAAATCTCAGATCTGGATTCAAAATCTCGCCCAGTGTCTGTCTCTAATGGGTCACATGCCAACACTGACAACAAATTCAGGAAGTTATTGATGGAAGGAACACTTGGAAAGCCTCGAACATTTAATTATAAAATAACACTTAATACCCAGTCCAGAAAACACCACAGAATGAAACAGAGCAGGCAAGGCTGGGCTGCTTCCATGGGGTTAATTTACGGAATTGTGCTTCCCATACCCCACCTCAGGAAAAATAAAGCACATTTTTGTACAAGGAAGTGTGACAAAACACAAACTATTCACCTGAAATAACTAATGATTTAATTCCAGCTCCAGCACTGATTATACACATAATTACCCTGCCCATTAAATTGTCAATCCCTTACAAAATACTTCACTTATAACCTAACTCCTTTCATTTAAAATCCTTAAAATAATAAAAATGAACCCCATGACACCGAGCGGTGCCGAGCGTTTTGGGCTGAGCTCCAGGTTTCTGAAGTTTTATCCAGACCATTGTGGTTTTAGGTTTCAATAATCGATACCTCAATCACATGGAGACAGATTTAGGATTAAAAATAGCCAGCCAGAACAGGGGAAAAAAAATAAAAGGAAAAATGAGGGAAAATGATTTTTTAATGAACTGGAGCAGAAGGAGTGAGGTTGGTGCCAGCTCCTTCTGCTGCCCATCTCAGGGTGCCCTTGGCTGTGCCACTGCACCAATATTCCACCAAGTCCTGGAAATTTCCCCTTTCCCAGCTCAGATCATCCTCTACCACATCTTCCTATCTAAATCTGGTTTTCCTTGTGCTCCAACCCAAATCCACCTCCACTCCAGCTGGGACCTCTCGCTCCTCAGAGCATCCCCACCTCCTCCATGGGCACCAAAAGCTGTTCTTTTTCCATTAAAATCTAGGCAGAATTGCACATTTTTCCTCCCTTCTGATGGATCTGTCTGTCGGGATCTGTTTTAATTTTGCTGTTTCCCACTGCTCCCAGGCTGACATCTGTACATTTAATCAACGTGCAATTTGTTTTCTCTGCGTTACTGAGGATTCTCAATAACTCTGCTCCCAGGACTGAGCTGGGAATATCCCACTTTCCAAGCCAGGCCCAGGCTAACAACCATTAAAAAAAAAAAAAAAAATACAGCGTTCTATTTGTTATTATAAAATGGGGAGTAGTTACTAAGAAATAAAATATACCTGAGGGAACTGGACGTTAGGCTTTGGATAAATTACCTGACAGCTGCACTCAAAATCCAGAGCTCAGTATGGAAAAATATAAATGGAGAAGGGAAACAGCAAGGTGGGTTTTGACTATCAAATATTCTGACTTGGTACAGGAGGAACAATGGGTCAAATCCTCAAAATGCAAAGGTAATTCCAAGGAAAACATAACCCCGTGCTACTCCAATGTGTATTTTGGCACCGACTCAAAAAATAAAAGTGTTTCTGCTCTGTGTAGAGCTGAGGACAATTCAGTTCTCACAAAGGTTTTAAACAAAAAAGCTGCTTTTGATTTTTAAGGGGAAAACAAAACAATCCGGGGTGGATGTTTTCCTTCTTCCCCTTCCCTCTCGGAAGGGCAGCAGCCACCTGTGCTGGGGCCCGGGACGGGAACACAACGACAGCCTGGGCTGTGGCTGCTCCAGGGAAAAGGCCAGCACGTCACAGAATGCTGGAATGCTCTGGGGTAGAAGGGACCTCAAATCCCATCCCATTCCCTGCCACGGCAGGGACACCTCCCACTGTCCCAGGTGGATCCAAGCCCCAACGTCCAACCCGGCCCCGGGCACTGCCAGGGATCCAGGGGCACCACAGCTGCTCTGGGAATTCCATCCCAGCCCCTCCCCACCCTCACAGGGAGGGATTTCTTCCCAACCTCTCATCCATCCATCCATCCATCCATCCATCCATCCATCCATCCATCCATCCATCCATCCCTGCCCTCTGGCCATGTGAAGCCATTCCCTGTGTCCTGTCCCTCCATCCCTTGTCCCCAGTCCCTCTCCAGCTCTCCTGGAGCCCCTTCAGGCTCTGGAATTATCTCTGAGCTCTCCCTGGAGTTTTCCCTTCTCCTCTCCAGGTGAACATTCCCAGCTCTCCCAGCCTGGCTCCAGCCCTGCAGCAGCTCCGTGCTCCCCCCTGGGCTCTCTCCAGCAGCTCCAGGTCCTGCTGGAGCCCAGGCCTGCAGGAGGGGGCTCGGGAGAGGGGAGCAGAGGGGCACAATCCCTTCCCACCCCTCCTCCGGCCCCAGCCATTCCAGGGACACCGGGACACCCGGCAGGAGCACTGGGACACCGGGCCAGGCCACCAGGGCTATTTTTGCCGGGCTCTGTCATTCCCAGCCCGGGCCCAGGACTATATTTAAAATCCCAGATCCACAGGCAGCGCCTCATTTTATCTCTGCACGGCACAGGAGCTATTCTGGGATTTACAAACAACGCAGAATCACGGAAAATGAGGGTTTAGCTCTTTTTTTTTTTCCTTCCTGGGCTAAATGCAAACCCGAGTCAAACTTTCTGAGCCACGTCACAAAACGCCTTAAAATCCCGGGGGTTTCCAGGTGGGAGAACGCCTTTGGAAGCTTTTTCCCGATATTTCCTCATCAGGAGATATGGACACAAGGAGGGAGCAAGGTTTGCCCTGCGCCAGCAGCTTTAAAAACCACGCGTTCTCCCATCCCCAGCCGCCCGAATCCCGCCGGGGTGTGGGCGGGATCTGGGCGGCATTCCCGCAGCATTCCCGCCTGGTGGCACACAAAGGCTCCTTTCTGTCCCTTCTTTTTTGTCCCTTTACCTTTTTATAGCTCCCCTCCCCGGGCGGCGGGGCTGCTTTCCCGATGACGTGCCCCATTCCATCATCCCGCTCCCGGCTCATCTCCCTCACGTCCCTCGCTCCCGGCTCCCGGGATCCCGGCTCCTCGCTCCTCGCTCCGGATCCCCGCGGGACATCTCAGTCCTTCCCTGCCTGCCCAGCCGCCACCATGGGATGAGGAAGGGCTCGCTCTCCGAAGCGGCGTTTCCCAGCCCGGGATGCTTTTCCGGCACCTCTCCGCTGCCGGCTGTCCCGGAGCACCTTGGTTTTCCCAAATAAAGTCAGGGAGCCCCAGGGAGAGGAGGCTCGGCGGGGCTGGGGAGCCGCGTCCTTCTCCAGCCACTGCCAGCGCCGGATAAAAATAACCCCGAGGCTCCAGCGGCTCCACAAGGGCAGGAAAAATCCCGGTGTCTGATGTCAGAATCCCGGCCTGCCAGTGCTGCCGGGCCAGGGAGCAAGGGGCTTTCTCCTTCCTGGGGCTTTTCCCCAGGGAAGTTATCCCAGGGAATTCCTGCGGGTCCCGATCCGTCACAGGAGCGGCAGCAATTGGAACCACTGGATGGAATTTTCACTCCATGAAAAACCCACTTCCCTGGCTCTATCGGCTTTCCCAGGTGCAAAATTTCCTGAATTTCTTGGGATTAAGCAACAGAGGCACCCAGGCTAACCCTGCTTCCCATCCTGTGGGTGTGGAGAGCCTGGGGATCCCTGAAAATCCCATCCCTGGCTCCCGGGGGGACTCACAGCCAGCAAACCTGGGGCTTCCAGCTCCTGCCTCCAGCATTCCTGCCTGGAGATCCGACCTTCCCAACGCCGCCCCTGGCCCCCTCCCACACAAACCCCACTGAGATCCCATCCCAGAGGGAAAGGTTTGCCTGCATCCGCTGCAGGGAGAGGCAGAGCTCACGCTCAGGGCAGGAATTCCCAAAAGAAATCCTCAGGAAAATGGAATTATGGCCCAGTTTCTCCCCAAAACCTGGCACAGCAGCAAGAAAAATCCTGATTCTTGGTGCAACACAACTATAGATAAATAATTTTAATTGCCCTATGAGGTTTAATGAGATATCCAAGCCATGCTGACATCATTCCAGCCCAAATGCAGATTCCAGGTCAATTCCCAGCCCTAACAACACCCAAGTGACGCATCCCAGCATGAATCCACTCCGAATTTTCAGGGCAAAGCCAGCAATAATAAATGTTTAATTCCATTCTCGTCCCTGGATGGTGCTTTGCAACTGTAATTCCCAAATGAAACAAAGTCGTTCTCTGGATATTTCCTTATTTTTAGTTCCCCTCCGCCTCTGACTCATCGAGTCCTTTCCTGCTGTCGCTAAATCCGCTTCCTCTCCCAGCCCAGGATGGATCCTGACACAATAAATCCCAAATAAATAAACCACGGCACAGCCCCAGTGGAAGGATGCGGTGGCCAGGAGCCACCTGGGGATTTATCACGAGTCCCCCCCCGATTTGTGACACTCCTGCATCCCCCTGTCCTCGTCCATCGGGGATGTCCCCGTGTCCCCTCCCTGCCCGAGCCCGCTCCTGCTGTGCCCACACCTGCAAAGTGACACCAAAGCCGTCCCTAAGGGGAGGAAGTGACACAACCCTAAAAATAGAAGTGTAAACGAATTTATTCCACCCTTGCCAAGCACGGTTTTTAGGATATTTTACCCCCTGTCCCAGCTTTCAGGCCAGCTCACCTCTGCCCGGCCCTCCCATGCTCCAGGACTCTGCAGAGAGCGGGGCATTCCCTGAGCTG
The DNA here is from genome assembly GCF_015227805.2 of Hirundo rustica. Lineage (NCBI taxonomy): Eukaryota > Metazoa > Chordata > Aves > Passeriformes > Hirundinidae > Hirundo > Hirundo rustica. The sequence continues at coordinate 24,224,564 of NC_053459.1, forward strand.
ATCCCGCAGAGCTGATCCCACTCTCCAGGGAAATCCCTGCATCCAGGAGCTGTTCCAGACCACGGCAGAACCCCCAAACCTGGCCAAGAAGCACAGCTGGGAGCACAGAACCACGGCTGGGGACACGTTTGGGGCCCTCCTCAGTGCCAGGACCTGCTCCCTTGGGATGGGCACTCCCTGCCCGAAAAGGCCAATTTAAATCTGGGGAATCAAAAGGGAAATGAATTTAGGGATTCTCCCAAGCACAGGGAACAAACCCTTCGGTGTTCAGCCCCTTCCCCACGGGCAGCCTGACCCACAGCCACCTGCTTGGAACATCCCAAAAAAAAAGGGCTCTGTGCTGGCACCAGTGCCCGAGGAATGCAGATCCCGCTCCCCCTCCATGGGCGCAGCTCCTCCAAGGGGGAAGAGCCCCATTTCCCTTTTCCTGCAGGAAAGGAAAGCTCAGAGCAGCAAAATCTGGGGCAGGTCAGCTGGGGGGATCCCTGAGATGGAAGCACACGGAGCCAGCACCGCCGGGAACGCAATGGAAGTGTTGGAATCATACCTGAGGGATGCGAGGAAACGGGGCAGAGCGAGTTTGGGGTGCTTGGAACATGCCTCGACTGCTCAAGGACAAGAAAGCAGCAAAATTCCCCTTTCCCGAGCACAAAAGCATTGCTGGAGTCAGTGAAATCCCCCTCAGGGCTGGGGGGTGCTCCAGAGGGGGAGGAATTCCCCCTTCCTGCTGGGATACGGCTGGATCCCAAGGGAGGAGAGGAACCCCCTGAATTCCCAGCAGAGTTCAAGGAAAGCGCTCCGAGCTGCCAAAATCATGGGCACGGAGCGCTCAGGGGATTGAGGGAAATTCCAGGATCTTGGAATCTCAAGCTGCCAGAAGTATCAGGGAGAGATTCTTTACATGAGGATGGGGTGACAGGACGAGGGGAAATGGGGAAATGGTTTTAAACTGGAAGAGAGCAGGGATAGACGGGATATTGGGAAGGAATTCCTCCCTGGGAGGGTGGGGAGGCCTTGGAATGGATTTCCCAGAGAAGCCCCTGGATCCCTGGAAGTGTCCAAGGCCAGCCTGGGTGGGGTTTGGAGAAACCTGGGACGTGTCCCTGCCCATCAGGACGAGTTTGAAGGTTCCTTTCAATCCAAATTATTCTGCCATCCTGTGATTCCATCCCACAAAACCTCAGTTTTATCACAGGTGTTGGAACAAACCTCTCCCACCAGCCCCTTCCCAGCACAAGGCACTTGCAGGTCTATAAATTTAGGGATGAGCTGACCCCAAGGCCTCCCACTGGTGATGCTTCCCTGAGCTTTAGCACACCCCAAGTGCTTTTCCAGCACTTTTTTTGGGGGATCTCTGTCCGAACAAGGCCTCAGAGCTCCCCAACAAAGGCTCTGTTTTATTGTCATCGCTGAGGGACGCGGGGCAGTGGCACGGAGCCTGTGCCAGCCTGCAGCATTCCCCACAGGCAGGAGGCCAGGCCAGCAGCTCTCCAGCTTTTCCACACTGGATTTTCATGGAATTCGAGGTTTTCCCCAAGGCCTGTCTCTCAGGGTTGTACTTTGCCACCAGAATTTGCACTCACTGTGAAGACAAAGCTGATTTCTGGAGCATCCAAACCCCTCCTGAGATCAAACCAAAGAAACCTCATGAAGTCTCCAATCCTTTTTAACTCCTCTAACGAGCACTTTGCGTTTCAAGCTTGTGAATTTTATGGATGAGTCCTGTGGTTCTCAGGGATCCCGGGAGGGGCGGGGGCATCCAGCCTGGCCTGGTTCCTCCCTGAGGCTTCCAGCCTGATCCAGAGCGGCACCAGCACTTCCCACTCCACAGGAACACCAGCACCTCCCTGGCACGGGGGCTGCCCACAGACCCTTCCCACAAACAGCCAGACAAAGTCAATCCCAACACCCGGGCACAGCCCACACCCCAGAAAAACCCGGGGATCCGGGCAGGCCCCGCCACTCCTCCCAGCCCACCTCAAAGACGCTTTCTGAGCCAATAAAATCTCTTTTCTCCTCAGGTCTCTTTTCCTTTTTAATTTTCCTCGCACGTGTGGAGCCTGGAACCATCTCCAGAGCGACCCTGCTGCCAGCAGATAGCTCAGCCCCTGCCCGCTGCCAAAACTCGGAGCCAAATCCCGTTCCCAGGGGCAACCGGGAGGCTCCTGCCTCAGCACGGGCCCTGGGTGCCCCTGAATTCTCTGCTTCGAACCAGAAATTTATAAAAATCCACGACTTAGACACTTGCACACCGACGGTAAAAAACCACGGATTAAGCCAGGAAGAAGCTGAGGAGCCCAGCAGTGCTCCATGGATCTGTCAGGCCCTGCTGAAAATACGGATTTACAAAGCGAACCCAAGGCCTGGCTGAGGCTGAGGGCCAGTAAAGCCCAGCTGAACCACACAGCAGAATAAAACCTTTATTTCTGGGCTAAAGCCTGGATTTGCAGGCTGGGTTTTTCTTCCGTGTGGGCTCGGGAGCTCACAGAACATCACTGAGTGGGCACCAGCCAAGGTTTCACTGGTCAGACTGCAGCAGGAGTTATGGAGGCCTAAATAAAATGTTTGATATAAGGAAATAAATCAGAACAAATAAGAAAAATAAGAAAATAATATACGGAAAGAGATAGAAATATTCTCTATAGAAATATGGAAAGAAAATAAATAATAAAAGAAGCATAATTAAGAGAGAAATCCATGGTGCGGAGAGTGGCAGCATCCAGCCTGATTCCAGGACACATCCATGGAAAAGATGGCAGAGGCTGGAGCCTCCAGGCCGTGGAAGATCCAGCCTAAATTCAAGGAATTCACCTGACCCAGCCTCATCCAAACTCCAGGAGAGCCCAGGGCCACCTGCACTTGCCAGCCCAGCACTGCCAGCTCATTTCTGGGGGAATCAGGGATCTGAGGCAAGGAATGGAACATGACAGGAACATCCTCCTCTTCCTCAGCTCCTGCCCCATTCCCAGCTCCCTCCCAGCCACAGATTTGGTGGCCCAGCCGTGACCTGGGCACGTCAGAGTTTTTCTGCTGGAATCCTTCAAAACAAACCCATTTTGAAGTTTTCCCAAGTGCTGATTTGTTCCTCCCTTTGATTTTATTTTTAGTTTCTTTAACCAGCTCCAAAAAAAGAGGGTGTGAAGAAGGAGCAGAGCAGATTAAACGCTGCCACCCCCTCCCCTGGGCAGCCACCAAAATCCCATCATTGCTGGCTTCCAGCGTGATCCCAAAGCCCGGGATTGCCATCCACAAAAGGATTAAACCTCGGCCTTTGGGTTAATGGGGTTGGGAGGGGGCTGGGGTTGCTCTTGATCTCTGCAGCACCCTAGGAAGGTTTGGAAACAAAATTAAATTGAAAAGATATTTCCCTGGATTTTTTTTTTTCCTCCCTAGGTTTTGCGTGGTTTCTGGCTGGTCTCCTAATATTTACAGGTTTGGAGGAGAGGAACCAATCCATAAACAAGCAGGGGATGGAAGCAGGGGAAGGTGGCAGCGCTGTCGCAGTAACACCCAGGGATTTTGGCCAGACCTGTGCCGCAGCTCGGCATCATCATCACCATCATCATCATCACCATCATCATCACCCCACCCCCCGGAGCCACTTCCAGCCGGGAAACAATGGCCAACCTTTAACCCCTGCGTTCCTGAGTATGCTGGGAAAACATCCGCTGCTCCCAAACAATGGCACCATTTATCCCGGCTGTCCAGAGCAACAGGCTCGGAGCTGCAGGGAAATCAAAAGGCTGGGAAAAAAAAAAAAAAAATATATATATATATATATATAAACCACAAAAAAAACTTGAAAAAAACCTCCAGGATATTTTTTTTTTTCCAAAGAGGTTAAAAATGGAAATTCACTTCCAGAATTGCTAGACTGAACATATTCCATGAAAAAAACCATTTCAGCCCCTCTCTGTTTTGTATCTTCTCCCTCCGTGAGGTGTTTTGCATCTGAGATATTTTGTTGGAAAACACGGCCTGAAGTTGGAATTAAACACGGGAACAGAGGAAAAACGAGGATGGGGTTCTGGCCTGGGCAAGGCCCTGCTTGCCGAGGGTCCAGCTCTGGGAATGTTTGGGAATGGGGGTTTTCCAAAACACCCTCAGTGCACGTAGGCAAAGGCATTTTTCAGCATCGCCGTGCCGAAGGGACATATGTAATTCAATAACCGGCAGGTGCCATCGAGCCCCTAAATGTGCCATGGAGAGCCTAAAGGAGCCATCGAGCCCCTAAAGGAGCCATGGAGACCCTAATTGTGCCACTGAGACCCTAAATGTGCCATCGAGCCCCTAAATGTGCCATCGAGCCCCTAATCGTGCCATCGAGCCCCTAATTGCGTCATGGAACCCCTAATCGTGCCATCGAGCTCCTAATCGTGCCATTGAGTCCCTAATCGTGCCATCGAGCCCCTAATCGTGCCATCGAGCCCCTAAAGGAGCCATGGAGCCCGCAGTGAGCCGCTCCCCGTGCAGGTGCACCCACAGCACCCATCCTCTCTCCAGAGGGAAACGAAGCCACAAACGCAGCCCCCCCCAGCTCTCAATTTCCCCACTGAAACCATCCCGCTGCTCCCCAGAGGCGGGGACCCGCAGGGACGGCGATGCACGCTCACCAACACCCCCACGGAGCGGACCGCAGCCCGTGAATCACCCCCTGCGCTCGCACGAACGTGGGAAGCGCAGGAAAGGGTCTGAAAAAGACATCCCCGCTCTGCGGCAGCTCCGCGGCTGCGATCCCGCGGCTCTCTCGCTTCCAGGGAGCGGCTTCATCCCGGCAGGAAGGCGGCGGGATGCAGGCACAGGGATGCGGGCAGCGCAGCCCCGGCCCCGCTGCGCCTCCGAGCATCACATGGCGAGCACAAAAGCCCCGGGGTGCTCGGAGCGAACATTGGGATACTCGGTGCGAACCCCGGGATGCTCGGTGCGAACCCCGGGATGCTCGGAGCGAACCCCGGGGTGCTCGGAGCGAACCCCGGGATGCTCGGTGCGAACCCCGGGATGCTCGGTGCGAACCCCGGGGTGCTCGGTGCGAACCCCGGGGTGCTCGGTGCGAACCCCGGGATGCTCGGTGCGAACCCCGGGGTGCTCGGTGCGAACCCCGGGGTGCTCGGTGCGAACCCGAAGCGGCGGCCCCGCGCCGCCGCAGCCCTTTGGGTGGCACAGACCGGGGCTGGCTCCGGCCGGGGGTGGCCCGGAGCTGCTCGGAGCTGCCCGGGGCTGGGGGCCAGGCCGCGCTCGCCCCTTACCTGGTAGGAGCAATTTTCCTGATGAACCATCTCGGTGCATCATCCGCCGCTGCCGCCCCGCCGGCAGCTCCCGCAGCCGCCGCGGCCCCGGCGGGGGAGGAGGAGGAGGATGGGGAGAAGGCAGCAGCAGCAGCAGCAGGAGGAGGAGGAAAGATGGATGCGGCCGCGCTGCTCCGCCTGCGCAGCGGCGGCCCCGGGAGCGCGGGGGGGCCGGGCCGGGGCCGCCTCCGCCCGCTCGGCGCGGGGCTCGGGCGGGGCCGCTGCGGCCGCGCTCCTCTCCAGGAGGGGGAAAAAAATATCCCTCAAACCCCCCTGGACACGGGGAGGCTCCCCCGACCCCGGCGATGCTGCGGGTCCGAACCCCCCGAGCCCCCCGGGACCGGCCCGGCCGGGGATGGAGCGCGGCCCCGGGGCGCCCCAAAGCGGGCAGCCCCCAAAAGAAGAGCTCCGGACACCTTCCCTGTGCCCGCTGCCTCGGGAATCGCATGCGGGAATTTCTGCGAGAGGCTGTGCCCTACATTCCCGGTTATTTTTACCTCCTGCAGGCGGCAGGGAGGGAGCGGAGCTCGGCCCCAGCGCGCACCCGGCCCGGCTCAGGGCAGGGAGAGCCGGGGGACACGGGGAAAGGGCCCAGCTTGGATATCAGGGGGAATTCCTGCGCTGAAGGGTGGGTTAAACATGGCAAGGAGCTGCCCGGGGCAGCGGCGGAGTCACATCCCTGGAAAGGTTCAAAAAACGAGTGGATGGGGCACTTGGGAATGTGGTTCAGTGAGCACTGGGTGATCTTGGGGGGCTTCTCCAAGCACAGCACGACCCCCAAGAGTTTACAGGAGTCTGGCCCTGGCCGCGGGTGGAAGGTGAGGACACACCAAACGTCGTTTTCGGTCGTTGTTTTGTCTGGACACAGCTCATCCAAAACACCCAGAGAGCGATCGAGGGTGGGCTCACACCGTGCCCCGGGCACTCCCAGCCAGGCAGGGAACAGCAGAAATTCCCTGCCCTCCTCCCTCCTTTCCTTCAGCAAACAGGGATTTATCCTGCTCCTAGGCCCAGCTGTTCAGGGATTCACATGACTGAAATGCAGGAACACTTGCTCAGGGCAGCTCGGATTTGATTCCCCCACACCAGATGTGCCTCTAGGAAAAAAAAAGAATTAAAAAAAAGGCCTTTGTGGGATCATCACTCTGCCCCAGCTTCCCACCAGCACAGACAGGCTGCAACAGCTGTGGGAGGATGGATGGAGAATCCCTGGAGCCCCTGTGCAGCTGGGGCACGGATGGAGAGAACCCCCAGACTCTCCTCCCCCAGTGCTCTCTCTCCCCTGCAGCAGCAGAGCTCTAAAAAAAATAAAGACTCTTCATTTAAAAAGAAAAAAATTAATATATTCTGCATAAATTTTTAAGAGAGGGTGAAGTCATCCTTGTTTTTTCCCGGATCTGAAGAGAATCCCATTCAAGCAGACACCGAAATGAGGATTCATCCAAATAAACCATCCCCACTCTGCAGCTGGCTGCATGACCTCGGCTTTGTTTGGAGTGGGATCTGTGGCAAGCCAAAAGCGGCTCCATGCACTACCTCAACTCAAATTCCATTTATTCTGTGCCTCGCAAGGAAAACTCCCAACTCCCCCCCTCATTCTGGTGGTGACCCAAAGCTCGGTGCCAACCTCCCCATTCCTGGGGCTGGAGTGGATCCCCCAGGAATCGACAGCTTTTCCCTTCGGAAAAACGATCCCAGAGAGAGCCACCTGCTCCCAGCCAGGCTCTTCCCCCAGGACACGGAGCAGCCAGGGAGGTGGAAAAGCCCAGGAATTATCCTGGACCTCTGGAATTGCTCCTCTGCTCCAGCTCCGTTTGCATTCCTGGGCAGGAAGGAGGTGGGCAGGCAGGTAATGATTAAAGCTGAGCAGGATTAAAGGCAGGGAAAGGCTCCTGGCGGTTTTCCAGCTGGGTCAGCGGGAAGCGACGCTCTTGGATGAAGGATGAACACAGGCTGCCGCTTTCCACGGAGCCACAATCCGGTGGGAAGCTCCTGGGACCCCCACCAGCCCCTTTCCAGCTGGGAAAAGAAACCCAGGGGGTGTCTGCCCTGCCTGGTTGGCATTTCTTAACGAGGCACCCCCTAATTCAAGGTGTCTGATACCACTGGTGAGATGATCCAGACGAGTTTTCCCGAAGCTTTCCCCGGATCAGCTCTGGACAAGGAATGTGTGGCTGGGAAATCCCTGCAGAACATCTCCAGAGGGTCTGACACAACACTGGCGTGGGACCCTTCCCTTCAAACCCCTCCAGGGCTGGTCCAGAGGGATTGGGAAGGTGCTGCTCCGGACAGGGGCTGTCCTGGAGGTGAGGTGGGCACCAGGAATGAGCCAGGCCCGATTCCTGCACATCCACAGGGCCTCAGGACACAGGGAATTCAATCCCGTGGCACAGGCAGCACGTCCCTGCCCACGGACACGCAGGGAAAGAAAAGTCAGCTTCACCAGACACTCCAATTCTTCCAGCGAAACAATGGCATTTCCTTAATTATTCCTCTACAGAAGGAGGAAACACCTGCTATCCCGAATTTTGGGGAAAACAGAGAATTCCTGCTTCCGCACTTGTTTTTTAGGTTATTTTTTTTTTCCATTCTTAAGCTCACGGGAGCCCCCTGGCACATCCCAATCCTTGTCCCGCTCCAGCAGCAGAGGTGGCCGGGGCAGGCAGGGAATTCCCAGGCTCTCTGCTTTCCCTGCCTGCCCCGGCTCCAAGGAAATCATTAACAGGGCGGAGGGAGGAGCACACGGAGGTTATCGGCTCTCCCATCCTCGTTCCCTCTGGGAAAAGCGCTCCTTCAAAGGGATAAAGCCGGGCAGGGAAGCCGATCCCTCCCATTCCAGCGCCGGGAGCCGTGGGAGGCAGGGAAGGGAAGGATTCCGGATTATTACTCACAGCAAAGCCACATCCAGCCCTTTTTCCCGACGTTTTTTACGGCTTTTCCCCTCTGTCCCACACATTTATTTTCACACACTCGTGTCGTGCTCTGCGCCTGATCCCTCCCCAGCTGCGAGGGCTTCATCCACAAACCTTTGGAATGGGAAGGGAAAAAAAGCAGGAGCAGCAGCAAGGCAGCCCGGACATGGAATTCCTGCAGGAATGTTTTCCTGCCCACAGGCATTCCCGGAGGGCCTTATCAGCTGGGAAGGTTTATTTTCCAGGCTGCTGTTGCCCAACCCACCCGGCTGAAACAAAAGCCAGGCTCAGTTCGTGGTTTGGATAAATACGAAGCTGGAGCACGGAGCAGGTGAAAATCGGGGAGGAGTTCAGGACCTGGGAAGGTTTTGTCACAGTTTTCAGAGAATTTCGGGATCGTGGAATGGTTTGGAAGGAATTTCAAGCCCATCCAGCCCCACCCCTGCCATGGGCAGGGACACCTTCCCCTGTCCCAGGCTGCTCCAAACCCTGTCCAGCCTGGACTTGGACACTGCCAGGGATGGGGAATCCTTGGGAAAATCCATTCCAGGGCCTCACCATCCTCACAGGGAAGAATTCCGCCCCAGTATCCCATTTAACCTCTGGCACTGGGAGCCATTCCCTGTGTCCCGTGCCTCTCCAGCTCTCCTGGAGCCCCTTTAGGCTCTGGAATTGTCTCTGAGCTCTCCCTGAGCTTTCCCTGGAGCTTTCCCTTCTCCAGGTGAACATTCTCAGCTCTCCCAGCCTGGCTCCAGAGCAGAGGGGCTCCAGCCCTTGGAGCAGCTCCATGGAATCCTCTGGGATGATGATCCTCAGGGAAAACACCCATCAGAGGGAGAGACAGGGAACAAGCCCCAGTCCAGCACCCCAGGGCGCTCCTGCTGGGCTCCCAAAGGCTTCCCGGGCACAGCAAGCTTGTATGGAAGCAGGAATTATATCCAGCATCCCGGGATTTCACCTCTATTTGCTGGTGATTTCCTGGGAGTGAGGGATTTAGCTCCTCTTTAAGCCCAGCTAAAGCTTTCCCTGGGTTTAAATCCAGAAAGAAAAATAAAGGAAAAAAGCGATTATTTTTAATCAGTTAATACTCGACATCTGCTTGGAAAGGGGAGTATTTGTTTGGATTACATCCACGGATAATGCTCTGCACTATTCTGTTTTTACTGAAGGAAGATGATGCCGAGGGGTTTTCCCTCATTTTGGATCTGTTACTCTGCTCCAGGTGGGAATAAACCTCCAGCAGGCTAGGGACCCAAAGTCCTTCCCTTTTCCATGCCTTTTTTACTTCCCTGGAATTTTCTGGAGTCTTTTACAAGCAGCACCTTTACAGCCCCACCCAAAACACCAGAGATGGATTTGGGATAAAAACACACAACCAATCCAGGATTTTTTCCTTCCCCAAAAACCTGGAGCAGAAGGACACAGCAATTCCCCATCCCGATTCCTCCCATGTCAAACACTTCACAGGGAATTGCAGGGGCTCATTTAAGCCACCCAAGTATTTATAACTCTCCAGTGATAAAAAAGCCACCAGACATATGGAAAACAAGCAGATTTTTCTATGGAAGCCATCCAGGAAGGCTCAATGGTGCCACACAGGCTTCCTCTTCAGTTGGACAATTTCTAAAGCTGGATCAGAAGCGCTTAAAAGGGAATTTCGAGGAGCTCTGATGGTGAGGTCTGAGCCCACCAAGGATTCACTGCTGGGAAGGGAGAAGGGAAGGATCCAGGGAGAGCTCAGAGACAATTCCAGAGCCTAAAGGGGCTCCAGGAGAGCTGGAGAGGGACAGGACACAGGGAATGGCTCCCAGTGCCAGGGGTTAAATGGGATACTGGGGCGGAATTCTTCCCTGTGAGGATGGTGAGGCCCTGGAATGGATTTTCCCAAGGATTCCCCATCCCTGGTAGTGTCCAAGTCCAGGCTGGACAGGGTTTGGAGCAGCCTGGGACAGGGGAAGATGTCCCTATGGCAGAGATTGGGATTGGATAACCTTGAAATTCCTCCCCACCCAAACCATTCCCTGTCTCCATCAATTTATCTCCAGCACTTCAGGAGTGTGGGGAGACAGCAGAGAAAAGCTCCAGCTGCCTCCTTGCAATTTGATTCATTTCTGTTGTTAGGAATCAACAGTTCTTCTGGAAATGCAGCATTCCCAGCGTGCAGAATCTATGGATTTTTAGCAGGAAAAATCAGTTTTCATCTGAGTGTCAATAAATTCACATATTCCTCGCTCTGCAGCACAATCTGGGAGAAGATTTGTAGCAAATCCCATCAGCTCCAAACGATTTTCCCCAGTTTTGGCTGGCACACACAGACCTGACATTCCAGGGAAACAGAGGGATTGGCCTGGGTGGGATCTGCCTGAGCTGAACCCAAATCGAACCTCAGCCAAGCCAGAGCAGGGACAGCTGTTCCCACAGAATGCCCAGTCCCCGAGGACCACAGTGTGTCCCTGCCTGGAGCAGCTGTGCCCGAGCTCATCCCTGTGCCTCTGCCAGGAGCATCCTGGCACTGCCAGCCGGGACATCCACACCCGGCACGGAATTCCGGGGAACCGGCTCTGCCTCCACATCCCACCTTCTGCTCCGAGCTGGGCTGAGTTCAGGGGTGCTGGCAGCAGCAGGATGCACCCACCCACTCCCAGTCCCATCTGGAAAAGATTCCCAAAGTTTCAGCTGGATCCGTATTGATCCAGAATAAACCACAACCATTAAAAGGAACACCCTCATCTGATCTCTGATAACAAATTTAGGAGGAGTTTTTATCAGCCCTGCTCAAATCCATGGGCAGCACATCCAGGCACAAATTTCCCTATCCCTCCTCTTCCCATTTATTTGGTTTGTTTTCTTTTCTTCCAATATAAATATGCCATATTCGAAAAGAGATTTGAAAAACACAAAATTGCCCCCTCCAGCCCCACTAAAACAGCAGCAGGGAGAGGAATTAATGGATTTTTTCCAAGTGGGGAAAAATGGCCCAACAAGGGATTTTCCCTGAGGATGAAGGAGAGGGTGAGGCAGGAATCATTTGGAAACCTTGCTGGACTGGGAGCACGAACAGAAATTCCATGTCCCCTACCCAACATTTAAATTCCTGGTCTGGGGAATATTTCTGGATGGAATGTGAATGTGAAGCCCTTTGGAACTGTGGCAAAATCCCCGGAATTGCAGGCTGAGGGAAGCCCAAGCTGACTTAAATTCAGGGGATTCATTAATTAATTAGTCCTGAGTGTGGTGTGTCCAGTGTGCTGCACCTGCATTCAGCCAACAACAAAAATCGAGTTATTAATTACAAATAAAGCACTGAGCCAGAGGGCAAAATCTGGGAATGAGGCTGGGATTATCCCACTGCTATCACTTCCAGCCCATCCATCCTTTTCTATTCCCTTTGTGCTTCCTGGTGGGAACAGCTGAGGGGCCTCACTTCTTTATGGCTTTATTTTGTAATTTTAATTGCAAAAGGGGTGGCAAAAGCCCAGGACTGGGACTTGCAGGCTGAAAAAAATAAACACAGCACGCTACAAAGTGGATGTGGAATGAAAAATCGTCTTCTCAAACCGAGCCAAACACCAAAAATAGGAATAGCCAGAGCCAAACAGGTAACAGCAGCGGCCTTTAAATGCCTCCTCAAAAAAGGAGTGATTTTGCAGGGACAAATCTTCCTCTGAGTCATGGTCAGGACAAAAATAGAAGGGGATTTTTTCCTCAGCTCCGAAGGCTGATCCCCATAACTCCGAAGTTTTTGGCAGAAATCCACTCTTTTTGAGGGACCTCCTTAAAACGTGCACCCAAATGTCCCCAAATCCCAGAGGTTCAAACCCCGCCGGGATCAGGGATTTCGGGAAGGACGGAGTTTGATTTTTGTGGCTGGATAAGTGCAGGCGCAGAGCACTGGACACACCACGCTGAGGATTCATTAATTAATGAATCCCCTGGACTGAAATCAGCTCGGTTCCCCCTGCCTGCAATGGCCAGCCTGCAATTCCAGGGATTTTGCCACAATTCAAAGGGTTTCATATTCCATCCAGAAACGGCTTCTGGCCCCAGACCAGGAACTTAATGGTTGCTAAGGAGAGGATGTGGGATTTCTGTACCTGCTCCCACCCCAGTGACATTTCCACAGAATCCCTGCTCTCCCAGGCTGATTAAAGCCTTGCTCTTGCTTCAGGATAATTTTTGATTCCCAGCCTTTAAAAGTGGACATAAAGATGATTTTTGGAGTTTGTCTCCCAACCCCAGGGTCACTGGGAGAAAGGAAGAAAAAAAAGAATCCTCTTGTCTGGAGCTGCTGGCGTCACAAAGGAGATTCCTGTTCCATGGCCGTCACTGCCAGCTCCAAAAACAATTCCCTCAGGGATGAGAAATCCCATTCCTGCCTGCTCTGGCCAACCTCTGAGGGTGCAGACTCAGTATTTCAAATAAGACAGGGCAGGCACAGCGAGAAGGAGGCTGGAAAAAAAGCTAAAAATAACAGGATAAGCAAGGGTGGATCCCAGCTGAGCCTCATTAGTCATGGTGCGAGGGAGCTGCTGGTGGCACAGCAGCACCATATAAGAGCAAGAAAACAACTCTGGTCTCTTAAATCTCCTTTATTTTTCCTCCCTCTCCTGTTCTACCTCAGGCACTCTTTTTCCTCTTTGCTCTGGCAGCCTGCAGCTTTTCCTGCTCCTTCAGTTTTCCTGGAATCTCTCCACAGGATGGAGATCCCAGGTGGTTCGTTTTAAGGTGTCTGCTGGAATCGGGCCAGTTTTTACAGACAGGCACGGGAGGGGTTATTAAAGGTTGGATTTGGGATTTACATTTTATTTTTTCCCCATTTACACCATCAGATTGAGCCTTTGAGTTGAGCCATGGAGTTCCTGGTGGCAGGAATTCCCAGGAAGGGCAGCGCTCGCTCCCAGAGGATGCACTGGGATGAGCAGCAAGGTGCAAGCTGCAGTTTCATCTTGGGATGGAGCCACAGGCATGGAGGAGAGGGATTAGGAAGGGAAGGGTGGCTCAGGCTGTGCTGGAGCTGAGCCTGGCCCTGGAAGCTCTGGCACAGCTGGATTTTCAGGAGAAAACCGAGAAAGGGAATTGGGCACCCAGTCCCTGAGGCACGGGAAGGAAAGGAGATGGCAATGGAGGACTGGCTGCTACAGCAGGGAATTCCAGCTGGAGGGACAAAATAAATCTCCCTGCTGCGCTGGGGAGCACAGGAGAGCTCAGCTCCTCCAAGGAATTCTCATCTCCACGCCGGAAACAGCAGCAGCGCGTCCAAAGCCACTCCTGGTGGCTTTCCCTGGGGAAAGTTTATTTTCCAGGAAACTGTTATTTCCCCACCAGTTACACGCTTACAGATTTCCCTCCATATCCATTCCTGTGAAAACCAAACAATCCTCTTCTGAAGCTGCAGCTGCTGCCTCACTGACACCTCATCCCTGGGATTCCCTCGGGAATCCGGGCACGGAAAGCTGCGAGGTCGGACCCAGGCCTCCAACTGCTCCGGGTCACTTCTGGTTTTATTTGTTCCAACACAAAGCCCAGGATAACAAAAAGCCATAAACAGGGCCGAGTGTGGGATCCTCCAGGCAGCGCCGGCTCCGAGCTCCAGCATTCCCAGAGGCCTCAGCATTCCCAAAGGCCTCCAGAGTTCCCAAAGGCTTCCAGAATTCCCAAAGGCTTCCAGAGTTCCCAAAGGCCTCAGAGTTCCCAAAGGCTTCCAGAGTTCCCAAAGGCCGCAGCATTCCTAAAGGCCTCAGCATTCCCAAAGGCCTCCAGAATTCCCAAAGGCCACCAGAATTCCCAAAGGCCTCCAGAGTTCCCAAAGGCCTCCAGGATTCCCAAAGGCCTCCAGAGTTCCCAAAGGCCTCCAGGATTCCCAAAGGCCACCAGAGTTCCCAAAGGCCTCCAGAGTTCCCAAAGGCTTCCAGAGTTCCCAAAGGCCTCCAGAGTTCCCAAAGGCCTCCAGAGTTCCCAAAGGCTTCCAGAGTTCCCAAAGGCTTCCAGAGTTCCCAAAGGCTTCCAGAATTCCCAAAGGCCTCCAGAGTTCCCAAAGGCCTCCAGAATTCCCAAAGGCCTCCAGAATTCCCCAAACCTTCCAGGATTGCCAAAGTCTCCCAAAACTCCCAAATGCCTTCAGCATTCCAAAGGCATCCAGCATTCCCAAGGCCTCCAGAACTCCCCTGAGCAGCGGTGGATGCCTCTGGAATTCTTTTTGGAGCCCTCCAGCCTCTCTCCTGAGTAGCAACAATTCCAATTCTACATCCCAGTGGTTCCAGGAGTACGGAATGCACGGATAACAAGGAAGGAAGGATTGGGAATGGAGAACTGGAGCTATCCTGGGGCAGCAGCAGAGATTCCTGGGAATAACACACATTTCTGCTCCATGCCAGAGGGATGGGATGGGATAGGGAACAGCCCAGGATCAGCACTGCCATATATTTATTTATATGGAATATGGCACACGGGGACAGGTGTAAAATGTGGGAAACTCTCATCCATGTGATTTATGGACAGCCCGGATTGGTATTTCCCGGAATTAGGAATAATTCCTGCAGCCTCTGAGCAGGGAGAAGGGCTGGCTGAGCTCCGAGCACCTATCTGGAGCCATTTAAATATTATTAATATATGCAAACATCGGCCAGTTTGGTCACTTGAGGACGGATTCAAAGGAATTCCAGGAGAACGGGGTCGAGGCTGTAGCCAAGGCTTTCAGGAGCATCCCCCATTTTCACCTACTTTGCCCTTCCCAGAAACAGACACTTGGAAAAGCTCCTGGAGTTGTTTTTCCAGCAGGATATTTTCCTGCTGCTCCCAGGTCAGCCTAGGGAAGTCCCAGGCTGGGAATCTCCCCCTCGGGAAAAGCCTCTTGGATCTTTGCAAGGCCCAGCTAAAAGCTGCCTCAATGCTTTGAAACAGAGAAATGAGAGATGAGAAAGCAGCAAAAGAAAGGAAAAGGCCAGCTGGAATGTGCCAGGAAAAATGCTGAGAGCTTGCGTATCATGCATCCATGCAAACGCAAAGCGCAGAGAATTCCAGACGGAAAAATGATTCCCACAATTATTTTTCTTCTGAACTCCTAAGAACAGTTGGTCCTCAGACTCCTGCCAGGCCAAGGAGCCAGAGACGACCCTGGTACAGACTGCTGCTGTTTCCCCAAATCCCTCTTAGGCAAATCCAATGCAGGAATTACACGGAATAAAAAGTTTGGATTCAATTTTTAATAACTCACTAAAAGCATTTGGATCCCCCACGGGCCAGGCACACCAGCAGCTTCTGTGTGCACAAAGAACCCAGCACTTCAACAGAGTTCCCTTCTCTTTTTTTACCATTGCCTCTGCCATCGAGAGGATTAAATCTCAGCCCGGCCCCTCTCTTCCCTTGGAAATCCCAATTCCTCTCGGATTTCCAGAGGAACCAGCAGGAATAAAGGGCCCTGGGTGTGATTTTCTCATTAAAGGAGATCCATAGATCACTGAGCTGCGCTCCCAGATGGGGGCTATAAATAAGATCTCCCACTCTGGTGACGCACAAACGTCTCCACAGGGAAAGATGAGGTGCCCCAAAACGATCTGAGCGCTTGGAGAAGCTGGAAAACCTCCAGGGAAAGAGGGATTATGGAGCTCCTCATGTGAAAGGATAATTGGAAGAGGGAAAATCGTTTTCCACCGAATCCACGGGAGCTCTGCTGGAGCAGGATTGATTTCAGAGCCAGAGCCGGAAGAGAGATTTTTAAATCTTTTTAGTTCTAACCGAAGAAATTTCTTACACAAAAGCAGAATTATTTGAGATTGAAGAGCCTGAGCACACCAAATTCTGCCTCTCCTCAGCCCCCTCCTCAGCAGTGTTGCTGTGCCCAGAATTCCACAGGAATTCCTGGATCACGGTGTGCAGCCTTGGAAAACATCGAACTGAGCAGATGATGGGATTATTCCAAACAGCTTCATTTTAATAAAATTAAATTAATACCGACAGTGAGACATTGGGAGAAGCTGGAAAATCACATTTCCTTCCAGTGGGGATTACACCCAACTTTGATGAATTACACTGGGATTTTATAAATCCTTTCAAGAGGTTTTCTCCTCAAAAAAATCCATTTTTCCCACTGAATCTGACACTCCCTTAAAGCTCCTTTGGGCTGCAGCACATCCTGAGAAGATGGGGACACAAATTTATGTCACTGATATTGATTTTCCTGGTTTTTTTTTTTTTTTTTTTTTTTTTGCTGTTAGGAGTAGGAGTAACGACGCTTTGAGCAATTTCTTCACAGTTTCTGCACAAACTTTATAAAATAATCAAGTGCCGCTCCTACTTTTCCAACCAGTTAAATCCAAACCACCTTAAATCCAGGCAGAGAGGAAGAAGGAAATAAATCACAATTCCTGCTGTTCTTATCACTGCTAAGGCAATCCTGCTGCTCACAGAAACAAACTCTCTGAGGGTGTGGGGGAAATCTGGAGCATTAGCGAGAATATTTAAACAAATCTTTAAATATTTAAACAACATTTAGAATATTCAGAAGATCCCTGAGGTCCCAGGAATTTTGGAGGCAGGACAATCCTGGTTTTCCAGGGCTCCTCAGCAGATCTTGAAAGTGATTGGGGTTGCACTGAATAAATCCCTTTTGCTCTGCTTTTTAAACGTCCTCTGCCTACAGTTTCTCCCTCCACATGCACCCGGATTTTCCACAATTCCAGGTGCTCCAGGCACCCCATCCCGCAGGCAGAGCACATCCATCCTCTCCATCCAGAGGGAAAATGCCGGGTTTTGCACGGCACAGGGCAGTTGAGAGAATTAAACCCCCCTCTGTCTTGCATTTATCCCGCTTAATAAGCAAGGAATATTTGCCTAAGTACATAATTATTATCCTGGGAAATCAAAATTCCTGCTGCCTGCTGCTATTCCAACCTGAGACACTTGGGTTCAAGTGGGAATTTGCAGAATTAGGGGAGGGAGATACAAAATCTCCATATTTTTTTTTTAAAAAACTATTGTTCCGAGATATTCCAAATTTTGCTTGGCACAAAGGCTCACTCCTCTCCTTGGAAATCCTTTGGATTTCCTTCTTGCGATTCCCCAACACCAAAAATACCCATTTATAATAAATTTATTGGTTTTACAGAGCTGGATCACAACAAGGATCCCTCAGCACCACATTGAAGGGAGATTCCCTGCTGCCTGCACCACCGTCAGCACTAGGAAAATCCAACTTTTCCAGCTTTCCCACATCCCACAGGAAACACTCACTCACCAACCGACTGGGCTCCATCACCTGGAGGAATTCACATGATGGCAGCGCTGGGATGAAGGAGAGTCATCCATCCAGACACAATCCATGGGCTGTTCCCCCTCTTCTCCTTCAAGGAAAGGCTCAGCAGCAGCGATGGGAACCAAGTTTTTCCTCGGGGTTTTTACTCCTGGGAGTTTTGCCTGGCCTGGTTGGAGGAGCAGCAAGGGCCCATCCCTCCCATCTCTGGAATTCCCACTAAGCAGCTCGGAAACACCTCTGGATGGTTTCTCCCCAAGGGAATGGCACTGCTCACTTGGGCAGGGTCGGGAATCTCCCAGCCAACCTTTGAGCTGGGTGGGAAGCGGCCAAAGTCCAGGGCTCTCCTGATCCACTGATCCCGCTCCCAGGACACTGGAACAACGCAGAATTGCAGCTTTTTCCACGCTCAAAAGGTTTGTTCTCCATGTCAAAGCCTCGGAACAAATCAACTGCCCTGGAGAAGCTCCCTGGAGAAGCTCCCTGCAGGTGGATTTCCCTTTTCCAGGTGCCTGGGGCGGAGTTTGGTGCTCAGATGCAGCAGGGACAGGCGCTGTCAGCTGGGCAGAGCAGGTCTGGCTGAGCAATGACAGAAATGCAATTTCCTGCAAGCCCCAAGCCGGATTTTGGAAAGCAGAAGTTCCCACACTGACAGCTCCTGGCTGGAACAATTCCACCCTGCTCCCACCCCAGACGAAATCACATCCCTGGGCAGGAGGGAACTCGCACTTCAGGCCAGCTCAATCAAGCAATTAATGTTTCTTTTAAGTGAGAACCAACTCCCTGACCACCTCCAACTAATATTTGCTCCCTGAATGTTCGGGTCAGCGCTCCAAGGTGGATCAAGGCTTCACACCAAAGGTCTGGGCTTGATCCCAGCTCACATTCCTGAAAATCCTGCTCCACCAACACTCCCCCATGGCCTGAACAAGCACCTGTTGGCTCCATTGCTCTCCTCCCTCTCCCCAAGCTGGTCCATACATTCCTCCTTCCATTCTGGCTGCTCTGATCCATGAAAATCAGATCCCTGCCCATGGCCAGTTATGAAATGATTCCAGGATTTTAGCCCATGCTTTGAATTAGTTTCAAATTTTCAGAGAGACACAGGCAAGAGAGAGATATTCACACAGTCTGTGCTGAATTTATCCTGCAGCTTCTGGAATATCCTGGGTTAACCCTGAAGCCTTTTCACGGAATCATTACGATTGGAAAAACCCTCTAAGGCCATCCAATCCAAAAACGAATCCAATCCAGTCTCCACTGATAAAACACGTCCCCAGGTGCCGCTTCCACCCTTTTTCAACGCCTCCAGGAGGTTTCCAGCTGCTCTCAGAGGCAGACCTGAAGCTCTCCCACCCTCCCCAAGGAGAGTTCAGGATCTGGATGCTCTTTGCTGCCTTTCAGGGTCGCTCCGATGGGGCAGCTCCGAGGGAAGCAGGAGCACCATGCCCACCTCAGGACAGCCCGGAGGACCACAGCAGCCTGAAGGACACAAATTTAACTTCCCAAAACACCGGGAATGCAGGAGCCCAAGTGTCTGGACAAATGTGTGACTCCTGGGATGCAGCGCCACAGGGACGGGATAACCGGCACCGATCCGCTTCACAGCACAGGCAGGAATATTCCAGGCGTGAAAAGACAAAATAGAGACTCCAGCACGTCCTTCCCCATCCAGAAAGCTCCTGCAGAAGTCCTGGAAGCTGAGGGGACGAGCTTTTAGCAGCACTGCCTGCGCTAAACCCCGTGGGCAGCAAAATTCCTCAGGCAATTCCATCCCTCCCTCCCTGGCCTGTGACAGCCCAGACTGCCTGAGCCACCTCCCCTCCTGCCGGTGTTTCTTTAATTGACTCCGGAATTCGCAGCTATCCTTCCCGGCCAATCCAGCCTGTTGATTGCAATTATCCTCGGAGAGGCGATGGGAGGAATATTAAAGCCATTAAAAGGCTGATTTGGATTCGATTCGAGCCATTAGAGGCACGGCGAGCGGAGCCTCGCCGCTTCCCCGGCACCTCCGTGGCTCCTGAGGGCCGTAAATCATCCCGTGGCACATTTGGTACCGCTCTGGACGCAGCCAGGAGTTGAGGAAAGGAGGAAAAATGAAAAAAAAATTAAAAAAAAAGAAAGGGAGGGAGCGGCTTCCTGCAGCTGGGCGAGGAGATTGAGCCAAGCATCTCCACAGTGAACCTGCCGAGCACCAAGTGCCTTCAGGAAAGAGGTTTCTCCTCTTAGGCGGAGTCCAGAAAACTCAAGGGTCACCTGACACAGCCCATCAGGCTTGGAGGGACCTCATCCCCTCAGTCCAGGCCCAAAAACAGTCATTTCACCCTTTTAGGGGAGAAAGGCAGGAATATTCTCCATTTCTGGACAGCATCCGCCCTCCCGGCCCACAGGGACCCTCCCCGAGGGCGTCAGGGAGCTGGGGACATTCCAGCCCATGGATATGGAATATCCAGGGTGGACACATCCATGGCCATCCCACCCCGCTGGGCCTCTGCTCCTCTCGGCGCTGGGGCTGCCAGTGCCAAGCAGAAGTTGCCAAATCCTTCCCAAATTTCCTGGCAGGAGCTTCTCAGGCACCCTGAGGGAGCAGCCTTGGCCCTCACATCCCATCTGTGCCAGGTAATCCCACCTGGAAGCTGAACAGGAGCCCTTCCATGCCATTAATGCCATTCACATTCCCTCTTCCAGCCTTTCCAGCAGCTCGGGGCACATCTCTGCTCTGCGGATGTGACCAAAGGTCCCTCGTCATTGAAACCCTTCCTTTAATCCAGCTGCAGCATTCCCAACCCAGCCCAGATCCTCCTGGCTGGGAAAACCTCCTAAAACCGTGGAAGAGCTTCCTTAGGAGTGGGAATTTCCTCCTCCTGTGACTCCAGCATGGCCCACGTCCCCCAGCACAGTCAGGGCGGGCTGAGGGCACGGCACAGCGCTGGGGATCAGCAGAGATCCCTGAATCCGGGCTGGGATGCTCAGGCAGGGCCAGGGAGGAGGGATGGAGCAGGCAGGGACGGGATGGAGAGGAGCAGAGCCCCGGGGAGCAGCAAAGCTGAGGTCACTCCTGTCCCCCTGGGGTGAGCCCTGCCCTGCCTTCACCTGGGGCACGGAAACCCCCAGCAAATCGGGTCCTGACAGCAGAAACCACTCAATTTTAATAACCTAAACAAATCATCTCCATAAAAACCATCTCAATGAAACATCTCTCCGGGTTCCTGGGAACAGCAAGCAGCCGAGGAAACAGCTCCACTCCAAGCTGCTTTCACACTGCACCCTGATTCCCCACCCCAGCCGAGGCCTATCCCACTGAAATTCCCCTTTTCCTGAGGTATCCTGCAGGATACCTCGGAGCAATCCAGGCCATTTCCCTGAATTTGCTCCCTGGCTGCCTCCTCTCCACGATTCCCGTGTTTACAAACACTTGGGCTTCCAGCAGGGCAAGGCAAGGGTTTGTTATAAACACTGAACCGCAGGGAAATGTCAAGGGCAGGGAGAACAAAAATAAAAAGGAGGGATTTTCACTTCAGGCCGGTTCAGCCTTGAAGGTTTTTTGGGTCCACGCAGCTCGTGGGACACGCTGGGTGCTCACAGACACGGCCAGGGAGGGGCAGGAGGTGACACGGGGACATCAAACACCCCTTCCCAGCCAGCCAGGAGGACAAATGTCCCTTCCCAGCAGCACTTTGATCCCGGTGGGGAGTGGAAGGAGCAGAGCTGGAACACCTCCTCCTCCTCCTCCTCATCCCTGGGAGCCAAGGGAAGGGGAATCCTGGAGCAAAGGTGCCTCCAGGACAGCTGGGGAGAGGAGAAAAGTCTCTCCAGGGTCACCAGCAGTGGGAAATCTGCAGAGAGGCAGACTCCAGCTCCTGGGAGTCAGCCCCACCCATGGGAGACGCTCTCCGTGCCCTGGGCTCCTCCATGCCCAGCTCTGGGTGTCCATCCAGGCTCCTTCCAGCCCCGGATCTGCTCAGCACAAGCTCCAACGTTGCCCAGCTCTCCACGGGACAAGTCAGGGCGTGAGGCAGCCTGAACTCCTTCCAGAGCCTCTGTGCCTGCAGGAGGGAATGGGAGCCAGGAGGAGGAAAATCCTGACAGGGGCAGAATTCCTTAGGTGACAGCTCACCTGGTTAAACTCATGCCTGGAGGCAAAGAGTTTCCAGCAGTGCCAGCAGAGCTGATCAGATAATGCTGCAGAGATCAGCCCCCAAACCACAAAAATGAGGTGTTTTTTGGGTTTTGGTTTTTTTCCCCCTTTTTTCAGGCTGAGCTCCCGCACAAATGACTGTAATTAAAGCTGTTACCTGTCAGCTCCTCAAGGCACTGAGGCTCCGGTGTTCAGACTCTGGGAAAAAAGCGTTCCTGCATGGCTGCAGTCCCACTCATCCCTCAGCTTACTCATCCTGCCCAGCACCCACCCAGATTTGTCACCAATTAGTTGTAATTCGAGGATTCGGGGGGGAAATCCCCACCTCCCCAGCGAGGTGACTTCACAGGAAGTTAGGGCACGGGATGCCTTTGGAACAACAACAAAAAAAATCATGGGGGAAATAAAAAAAAAAAAAAATCATGTGTGCCAGAGGCAAGGCCACGGGGAACGGCTGGGGAGGCACACGGCGTCTCTCAGCCATCCAAAGGCTCCTGCAGAGCTTCCAGGGGAGCTTTGGTGGATTCCTTTGGAATTCATCCATTATGGAAGAGCCTCAGCCCTGCCGTGTCAGCGGCGTGTCTGCAGCGCTCGTTCCTCTCACATCGCTGCAGCTCAGAAGTTCTGTGCAATTCCCACAGCACCTCAATAGCGGGATTTGTGTAAAGCAGCGCTGGGGGGTTCAGTCTGACGGACACCAGGGCCTTGGGAAGGTTCTTCCCCTTGGGAAAGGAGGGCACACAGCTCCAGCCTGGGAAAAGCTGATGTTCCTTGGCCTCTCCAAGGGGACGCAGCTCTGAGACAGCCCGGTGGTGGCACCTGGACACCTGGACACCAGCCCCTGCCACATCCCTGGAGCTGCAGGGAACAGCACCAGCAGTGCCCAAAGATGCTCCGGGGAAGTCGGAGAATCGTGGAATGGTTTGGGATGGAAGGGACCTGGAAACTCATCTCAATCCCTGCCATGGCAGGGACACCTCCCACTGTCCCAGGTGGATCCAAGCCCCAGTGTCCAGCCTGGCCTTGGGCACTGCCAGGGATCCAGGGGCAGCCACAGCTGCTCTGGGCACCCTGTGCCAGGGCCTCAACACCCTGCCAGGGAACAATTCCTGCCCAAAACCTCATCTAAATCTACCATCCTGCAGCTCAGAGCCATTCCCTGTGTCCGGTCCCTCCATCCCTTGTCCTCAGTCCCTCTCTCGCTCTCCTGGAGCCCCTTCAGGCTCTGGCATTATCTCTGAGCTCTCCCTGGATCCTTCTCCTCTCCAGGTGAACATTCCCAGCTCCCCCAGCCTAGCTCCAGAGGGGTTCCGGCCCTTGGATTACCTCCGTGGCCTCCTCCGGCCTCTCCCCATCACCTCCACATCCCCGTGCCGGACCCTCCATCCCCGGCACCATCCCCCCGGACCGCAGCCCGCGGCGCCGCTCCCCCCGCGGCGCTCCGCACTCACCGAGGCGGGGCCGGCCCGCGCCTTGCGCTCCTGCTCCCGGCACTGCAGCCCGGCCAGGTGCCTCTCCAGGGCCGCCCAGTCCATGGCCGGGGGCTGCGGGTCCCGGGGGGGCCGCGCCCCTGCGCTCCGGCGCCCCTCGGAGCGGGGCGGGGGCCGCGGGCGGGGGCAGCGCCGGGCAGCGGCGGCCGCGGGGCCGCGGCGGAGCCCATGGGCGGCCGGGCGGAGCGGCGGGGACGGCGGGGAGCCCCCGTCCTCCTCCTCCTCCTCCTCCTCTTCCTCCTCCTCCTCCTCCTCCTCCTCCTCCGAGTCGTCCAGCGCCGCCAGGTCCAGGCTGCCGGCGGACGGCGAGGACTTGCCCTCCGAGCACGGCGTGGCTTTGCTGGAGTTGGATTCCGAGCCGGAGCGGCCGCTGCCGGCGTCGCTGCCTAAATCCATGCCATCCTCCCGGGAATCCTGCCGGAGAGAAGCGGAGGGCGGGCGCGTCAGGGATGCCCGGAGCTCGGCAGCCCGGCGGGCACGGGAAAGGCCGGCCCGGGGCCGCCCCCGCGCTCCGGAGCTGCCGCCGGCCCCGGGCGGGGCGGGCGGGGCGGAGCGGGGCCGGGCTCCGGCTCCGCCGCTCGGGAGCTGCGGGAAACGCCGCTCCGACGGGCTGAAACCGCCGCCTTCTCGGTGGTTTATTGAATCGTTCTTCTCTTGCCTTTATTCATCTCTCTTTTTTTTTGTTTGTTTGTTATTATTATTACTGGAACTAGGGTGTTAGCTAATGTTGCCGTGGTAGGTGTTGTAACGGGGTTTTTTTGGTTGTTGTTATTAAAAATATATATATATATTGTTATTCTTTATTTCCACAGTTGTTGGATGGGGACGGTGCCAAGCGATCCCAAGTGTCAATCCAGAGGATGGATCGGATCAGCCCGGAGGGAAAGGGTTTGGGGGTGTTGGTGGAAGGGAAGCTCAGCCTGGCCCGGTCACAGGCACTGACAGCCCCAAAATCCCGCCGGTGCTGGCTGATCCCGCGGCGTGGGCAGCGGGGATGGGGGTTCTGCCCCGCTCAGGTGAGACCCCACCTGCAGAGCTGCCCCAGATCTGAGCCCAGCACCGCAGGGACCTGGAGCTGCTGGAGAGAGCCCAGAGGAGGCCACGGAGCTGCTCCAGGGCCCCTCTGGAGCCAGGCTGGGAGAGCTGGGAATGTTCACCTGGAGAGGAGAAGGCTCCAGGGAAAGCTCAGAGATAATTCCAGGGCCTGAAGGGGCTCCAGGAGAGCTGGAGAGGGACTGGGGACAAGGACAGGACACAGGGAATGGCTCCCACTGCCAGAGGGCAGCCCTGGATGGGAGATTGGGAAGGAATTTCTGGCTGTGAGGGTGAGGAGGGGCTGAGATGGAATTCCCAGAGCAGCTGTGGCTGCCCCTGGATGCCTGGCAGTGCCCAAGGCCAGGATGGACAGAGCTTGGATCCACCTGGGGCAGTGGGAGATGTCCCTGCCATGGCAGGGGTGGCACTGGATGGGCTTTTTCCAACCCAAACCATTCCATGATTTCCTGACTGGGTTTGGCGAGGGGGTGGCACCATCTCCGTGTGGGGCTGTGGGTGACTGCAGGGAGCCACAGCGAGTGCCACCCTCCCTCCCACGGCCCGAGGGACCACGGGACACCCACCCCTGCTCCCACCCTCTCCCTTTCCTGCCTTCTTTAAAAGTAATTTAAAGTAACTCGTTAAGAGTCACCTATAAATAACTCCGCTAAAAAAAACCAATCTAGTTTCTGCATTCTGGGTCACCGAAGCCAAGTTTAACACTCGAGTGTTCCCATTCCCAAATCCACGGCGAGGAGACCTTGGAAGGCAACGTGGGGAGCATCCACCACGCGGATCAGGAGCTTCCACACGGGCTTTGGGGGATGTGGCAGCACCCAGCTGCCCTCTGCTCCCCGCAATCCCCACCCTCTGGATAAGGAGGGGGGAGTTCAGGGCCAGGGGAGAACCAGCAACTCTTAATTAGAGTGATACTGAAACACTGCACTGGGTTAGGAGCTGATTTTGTGGCGGGGTTTTGTGTGAGAAACATCCTTGTGGTCACCCAGCGAGAATCTAAACGTCTCCGTGGTGTCAGCTCTGACTTCAGCACAAATCCAAAACATGATCCCAGCCTGCCCCAGCCACCGGCAGAGAATTCCCTGGAGCCCAAAAGCAGCACGGGGCGTTACAAATGCCCAGGGAAGGGAAGGGAAGGGAAGGGAAGGGAAGGGAAGGGAAGGGAAGGGAAGGGAAGGGAAGGGAAGGGAAGGGAAGGGAAGGGAAGGGAAGGGAAGGGAAGGGAAGGGAAGGGAAGGGAAGGGAAGGGAAGGGAAGGGAAGGGAAGGGAAGGGAGGCTCCTGTGCCAGGCCTGACTCCACATCCCCTCCTGGGCAGCAGTGACCGTGGAGGGACATCCTAGCAGTTCTGGGAGCACCAAACCCCGCCAAGATCAGATGGGAAAAACATCGGGAACAGGGCACGGGCTGGGGCTGGAAGGTTTCAGTGTCTTGGAGTCATCCCCTCTTCTCCCTGTGGGGTGGGGATCACAGGCTCATGGAAAGGTTTGGGCTGGAAAGGAACTTTAAACTCATCTTGTCCCCACCCCTGCCACGGCAGGGACACCTCCCACTGTCCCAGGCTGCTCCAAACCCTGTCCAGCCTGGCCTTGGGCACTGCCAGGGATCCAGGGGCAGCCACAGCTGCTCTGGGAATTCCAGCCCAGCCCCTCCCCACCCTTGCAGGGAATAATTCCTTCCCAACATCCCTGTGGCAGTGGGAAGCCGTTCCCCCTTGCTCTGCCACTACATGCCCTGGTTGAAAATCCCTCTCCAGGTTTTCTGCAGGAGACTCTGACTCCCAGGCAGAGCTTCAGAGGGATGAAGGGGCTGGGATGCACGGGGAATATCACAGGGTTTATTTGGGATTAACCTTTCCCTTGAGGTGTCTCCTCCAGGTGCTCAGCCCGGATTATCCCAATTTTCTCTCCTGAGCCCCAGGAGCAGCCGGATCCCTCCCTCTTCCCATCTGATCCCCGCTTCCCTCCCAGGCTGCCTGGTGGCTGAAACATCCACAAAACCAGGAACTGCAATGTGCAGTTTTAAAAATATTCCCAGCAAATGGCAGGAAGGAGCCAAAATCCTGGAGATGAATTGCATGGGGGGAAGGTTTCACCACAGGGTTAGGAGGGGGTGGCATTTGACACCATTTGCATGCTGCAATTCTTTATTTGGGGCTGCTCTAACGTCACCACCAGCCTCAGAAGGAATTTTTTTTCCGCTGAGCAAAGGAGGAGCTGCCTGTGGAAAGTTTGATTTACAGGATCCTCTCTGGGGAAGTTGCTTTCCTTCAACGCCACTGATAAGGTTTTGTGGAGGACAGGAGCGCTTCCCCTCTCCCTGAATTTCCCAGTGTGGACATCTGGAGTGGCACGAAACGAGTGGCAGGCGCTTGCCGTTCCCAATTTTCCTATTTTGGCGGGATCAAGCTGTTTCAGCCTTCATTCAGTCCGTGCTTTAAGGCGCCAGTCCCTGCAAATCCCTCCCCTGCTGCCCTGTCCTCAGACAAATTTGTTCTCTTACAAGGTTTATCGCCTCATCCACGTGATTTTTCCAAGTTTCCCTTTTATTTTTTTTCCCCCCACTTCAGACAGATCCAATCATTTTTAACCTCATAGTAAACCCTCCCCACTTCTAATTATACACGGGGAATTATGTTCCAAACACAAACGGCATTTCTCTCTTTCACAAACCCTTTCCCAACACCGTGGAAAACCTGGGATTTGTGGGAATTTCCAAGGGTGTGAGCACAAACCCTTGGAGATGAAAGAATCTGGTTTTCGGCTCTTTTATTCAAAGCACAAAGGAGGCTGAACACAAGCAAGGCTTGCGGGGTTGATTCCGAGGCAGAAATGCATCACAAAAATAAGATTCTCCTTCTTTTCCTGGTGCTGGTTTAAAAGGCAATTTGCTGATTATCGCGAGCTATGAAATGGATTCGATTTTTCTCTTTTGGCGCTGCTGTAACCCCATTCTGAAATGGGTTCCTTGTGGTTCTTCCCGCCAAATTGCAGAAGTTTTTGGGTCAGAGAAGGAGGAAGGCAGGGTAGTCACAACCACCCTTAAAACACCACAAATCCCTAAACACGGGAGCATTTCTGCCAGCTGGATCTTTGTCCCAACACCCTCATGTCCACCCAGAGCTCTCAATTTGTGTTTTTATTTTAAAAATTGGTTTTTTGGTTTTTTTTTTTCTTGAACTGACTCCCACACAGAGCTGAGCATTGTCCCTGCCCAGGTGGGATTTGCCAGGGAAATGATGCTGGGATAAAAATACCCCCGGGATAAAGTAGGAAAGGGAAGTTTCCTCTGGACACAAAGAATTTCCCTTTCCTGAAAGGAAAAGGACTGCACCGAGATCAGGGCACGTTTCCTTTTCCTGCAGCAACCCCACTGTGATCATTCCTGGCTTTTGTTGATTCCATGGGCAGGAGAAAAGCTGTCAGAGTTCACCTGGGACAGTGGAAGGTGCCCCTGCCCAGGGGAGCTTTAAGGTCCTTTCCAACACAACCCATTCTGGAATTCTATGATCTGCTGATTCTGGGATAAATCTTCTGCCAGAGTGGGATATTCTGCAGTTTATCCGTACAGAAAAGTTGTCCCCTCTCCACAAATCCCAGTAACATCCTGCAGTCCCTGTGCATTCCCAGTGTGGATTATCCCAGTCCCTGCCTTTGGGATTAGGAGCACAGGGACACAGCACTGTTCTGGATTTTCCAGCCCTGTGCATCCCTGTGGTTGCAGCAACAAACCAAACGCCAAATTAAGGCAAATTAATTTCCAACAGACACGGTGGGGACTCACCTGCAGCTGCTCGGGGTGCAGGGATGGGATCCATGCAGCTGCATTCCCCTCTGGAATGCTGCATCCTGCCCGGGGAGGGCACCGGGCTGCCAAACACAGCACTCCTGGCCAAAACCCTCTTGGACCGCTTGGATCTGCAGGTTTAACTCTTTAAATTTAGCCAATTAAGTTTAGCCAATTAATCCTTTGCTTAATTTAGAGGGGGGGTGAGGGGGAGGGGAGTGCCAGCAGGGCTCGGTGATGGCACTGCCACCAGAGCTCTCCTGGTGGCACAGCAGGGAGGGGACAGCGGTGCAGGACAGGGACGAGGGCAGCACCCCAAAACGAGTCCCTCTCAGGCCGTGCTCAGCATCCTGGGCTCTGGCAGCGCCCAGTTCCCCAAACTGGGATTTGATGTCTGCTGGGGTGGCTCCACCTCTGCCAGGGCTTCCCTGACTCCCAGAAGTTTCCCCCACATCCTAAAACACCCACAAAGTCCACGTTGTCTCCTTTCCTTTGGAAAAACTGGAGGATGAGAGGGCTGCTCCTGCCCAGACTGGTTTTCCTCTAAATTACCTACTCTGGGATGAAGCAGAAAATCATGGAATGGGTTGGAAAGGACCTTAACGCTCATCCCACCCTCCATCCATGGGCAGGAGCACTTTCCCCTATCCCAGATTGCTCCCAGCCCTGTCCAACCTGGCCTGAAACAATCCCAGGGGTGGAGCTGCTTCCCCTGTGCCTGTCCCAGTCCAGAAGCACAGGAGAGCCAGCAAAATCCTTGGAGTAAACAAAAGGAATCTCCTTATCTGTCCAACAGCCTCTGCAATTCAGTGTAATCATCAAGGCCAGGGGAAAAAAAAAATGCCCTTTAATAAAGTGCTGTGGAAGGCACGTGGGGAAGGAATGCGAGCAGGGAAATAGCTGGAATATTTCAAATTCGTGAATCCACAGAGCCCCGCTGAATCTTAATATTTGTGTTGCTTCCTCTAAATGCATTCACTCCCGAATTCCAGCGTCTGCACAGAAGCTTTTGCGGCGTCTCTCCCCCAAAATTCCTCCCGATCCTTTGGATCAGAGAGGAATCAGCCCCTAAAGGAAATCTCATCTTAATTAAGGGGTGTGTTAATCACCTTGGGGGCCTCTGGTTGTCACCGGCAGGGGCTGGAATCCAGCAGAATCAGGGAGG
Organism: Hirundo rustica; assembly: GCF_015227805.2. Classification (NCBI taxonomy): domain Eukaryota; kingdom Metazoa; phylum Chordata; class Aves; order Passeriformes; family Hirundinidae; genus Hirundo; species Hirundo rustica. The sequence continues at coordinate 24,253,639 of NC_053459.1, forward strand.
AGCGTGCTCAGCTCCAGCAGGATCCAGGGGGATTCACCCCACCTGCCCGGAGCCGGGAATGTTCGGAGCAAAACCAGCGTTCAGGAATTTCCCCCAAGCTTTTGTTGCATCCTGGACGATCCAGCTCGCTGCCTGACTTAGGGCTGAGGATCGTGAATTTTGAGGGACCGTAAATATTTTACAGTGAATCATTTCTTTTGTGCAAATCAGCTGGAGGAGAGGCACAGAAAGTGGTTTGGAGAAATAAAGTTTGGATATTCCTCCCACGATCCGCGACCCGGCGTTGAGTCAGGTTACGGGTCATTAATCCCAGCCTAAAGCCGCCGGAGCCTGGCACAGAGCGAACCGGGAGAGGGGAAGGTGCAATCCCGGCTGCAAAAGCAATTCCTGCCTCAAAGGGTGGGATCAAATCCCAGCAATCCGCTGCGTTTCCAGCGGATTTTGAGCCAACAGCTGGTGCTGATTCCCGGGTCCCGTCAGGGACAATTCTCCTTTGCAGCACCTTCAGGATGCTGTTCCCACCTGGATGAGGTCCAGCCCTGCTGCAGGGAATGCTGCAGCTTTGCTGTGCCCTCCTCCTTCCTGAGATCCTCAACCAGCCCTTCCAAGGAGCAGCACGGCTCAGTAATCGGGCTCGGAGCAAGCTGCTCTGGGTTTAACTCCTGGGTTTTATCCTAAATCTCAGCGCCGGGCCCAAACTCCCCGCGCTGCCTTCTCCGGGGTGTGGGACGGTCCCGGGACGCCCACGGCATGCCCTGGATGTGTGTGTGAGTTTCCCTGGCTGCCCTCCTGCTCTGGGGGATGAAAATGTTGGATTTGACGGGCTGGGAGGGCTTTTCCAACCTTATTGATTCTGGGATCCCTTTTCCTTCATGATTCTGGGATTCTTTTTCCTTCGTGATTCTGGGAATGTTTTCTGTTAATGATTCTCGGATTCCTTTTTGTTAATGATTCTGGGAATATTTTTTGTTAATGATTCTGGGATTCCTTTTTGTTAATGATTCTGGAATTCCTTTTCCTTAAGGATGCTGGGATTCCCAGAGCTGGTTTGGGGAAGATATCTCTGTGACCCCTGACCCATTCCTGGTGGCCTCCCCGAGCATCTCCCAGCAGTTATCCCCCAAAGCTGGGGTGCTGCATCCATGGGGCAGCCCCAAAGTCACAGAATCATGGAATTCTTTAGGTTGGAAAAGACCTCCAAGATCATCCAAGCCGGGCCTGATCCCTACATTGTCCCCAGCCCAGAGCACTGAGTGCCACATCCAGGAATTCCTTGGACACCTCCAGGGATGGGGGCTCCAAACCTCCCTGGGAGCCCCTTCCAGTGTTTAAGAACCTTTGCATGAGGAAATTCCTGCTGATTTCCTCCCCTGGCCCAGCCTGAGGCCGTTCCCTCTCCTGCTGTCCCTGTTCCTGGGAGCAGAGCCTGATCACCCTGGCTGTCCCCTCCTGTCAGGGAGCTGTGCAGAGCCACAGGTTCCCCCTGATCCCCCTTTTCTCCAGGCTGATTCCCTTTCCCAGCTGCTCCTCCCAGGATTTGCTCTCTGAGGAAGCCGAGGAGCAGCGCAGGAGCCCAGAGGGGCAGCGAAGGGAGGCACAAGCGCAGCTGCACAGGCACAGATTCCTTTCAGGCACTCCAGAATTGCTCTCCAAAACAGACGAGTGTGGAACAGCCACCTGGGAGGGGGGAACTGCTGCGGGAAAGCTTTCCCTCCTCCGTCCCTTGGGATGCAGGCTGCACTCAGGGAAAACCGGGAAGGCCATCCCTGTTATCCCCCCAAACACCCTGCACCATCCGAAGGCTTTCCCGGCTCTTCCCTGCTTGCTTTTCCCAAATACACGGATGGCCAGAGATCCCTCATGTGCCGCATCAGGAATGCGGTCACCCAGCTCAGGGAAGTATTTTTATACTCATTTATATTCAAAGAAAGAGAAATACAACTTCAAAAAAAACCCCAAACTCCTTTATGACACACAAACCCAGGGAAAATAAAATCTGTGACTGCAGCAAATGGAGCAGCGAGGAACGAGCTCTGCTCCCTGATGAGGAATTGTCCTTCACCCACAGCAGATGCAGCTCTTGATATTTGTTTTCTGCATAAATCTACATTTTAGGCTGAAAGCAACTGCTCGGGCTTTGTCTTGCTCCGTTCCATCTCTCGCTGCTCTTTTCAGCCCAGCGCCTCACACAAGCAGCTTTTGCAGCCCCAGATCCCAACCAGGGAGACTTTGGCCAGGGAATGAGTTTGCCGCAGGCGCGGTGGCGTTCAGGATGTTCCTTTCTCCCTGGTTCTCCATTCCTGCCAGCAGGGATGGTCCATCGCAGCCCCGAGTGATGGGCAGAGCCCCCAGGGCTTGTGGCACCCGGGGGAGCAGCCGGGGAGCTGCTGGGGTGGGAGATGTGCCCGCAGCATCGGAGCTGGAGATGGGAATTGCTGCAGGGCATGGGAATTGGTAAAGGATACGGGAATTGGTAAAGGACACGGGAATTGGTAAAGGACACGGGAATTGGTAAAGGACACGGGAATTGGTAAAGGACACGGGAATTGATAAAGGGACATGGGAATTGGTAAAGGGACATGGGAATTGGTAAAGGACACAGGAATTGGTAAAGGACACGGGAATTGATAAAGGACACGGGAATTGGTAAAGGGACACGGGAATTGGTAAAGGACACGGGAATTGGTAAAGGATACGGGAATTGATAAAGGGACATGGGAATTGGTAAAGGACACGGGAATTGGTAAAGGACACGGGAATTGGTAAAGGACACGGGAATTGATAAAGGACATGGGAATTGGTAAAGGACACGGGAATTGGTAAAGGACACAGGAATTGGTAAAGGACATGGGAATTGGTAAAGGGACATGGGAATTGCTAAAGGACACGGGAATTGCTAAAGGACACAAGTATTGGTAAAAGACACGGGAATTGGTAAAGGGACATGGGAATTGGTAAAGGACACGGGAATTGGTAAAGGACACGGGAATTGGTAAAGGGACACAGGAATTGGTAAAGGGACACAGGAATTGGTAAAGGACACGGGAATTGATAAAGGACACGGAAATTGATAAAGGACACGGGAATTGGTAAAGGGACACGGGAATTGCTGCAGGACACGGGAATTGCTGTGGGACACAGGGCTTGTGCTGCAACTTCATAGAATCCAGGAATGGTTTGGGTTGGAAGGACCTCAAATCCCATCCAGCCCACCCCTGCCATGGCAGGGACACCTGCCATGTCCAGGCTGCTCCAGGCCCCGTCCATCCTGGCCTGGGACATTCCTATTCCTGCTGCAGGCACTGTTTAAATGGGAATAGCTGGGTGCTGTCAGGCTGTAACTCCCTTGGAGCTGCAGCTGTGGCAATGTCACTGTCACTGTCACTGCTCCCCGGTGTCACATGGACACAGCGGGGCTGGGCTGTAGTATCACACAGGGACAACATCCCGGATCACTCCTGGATTAGGGAAAGTTTCCAGGTTTTTGGGCAGGTTGGGGGCTCTTAGTGCCAGCTCTGAGCTAGCAAAGCTCCTCCCCAAAGCTGGGGACAGGGAGCTGGAGCTGGGAAAGACCCCCAGGGGACACTGGCAGGGCCCAGGGGACACTGGCAGGGCCCAGAGGACACTGGCAGGCCCCAGGCACAGTGACAATAATCCACTCCTTTAACCCCATCTCAGCCCCTGGGGCATGGATTGATCCCTGATTCCAGCCACAAAGGGGATTAGCACCAACAAACTCGCAGTGCTCCCTGATGGAGCTCTGTGACGCAGCCAGGAAAAGCATCAGGAGGATGGGGAGAGAGGTTATTGCTGGAGGAATCTCCCCCAGATCCTGTCCCCAGAGAGGTTTCCAGGTGGGGATGGGAATTAAGGGACATTTGGGGTTTTTGGGCTCAGCTGCGGCTCTCAGGAGGGCCTGGCTCCCAAAGTTCCCTGCAGGATCCAGACAAACCAGATCTGTTTAGATGCCTCCAAAACCAATGTACCCAGCTCAGGAGAGGTTTAATCCAGCTGGATTCTTTTCCAGGACCCTTGGAAGGCACAAACTCCACCTGGAGCTGCTGCTCATCTGCAGAGTGGCTGGGTTGGGCATTTCTGATTATTCTGCATTGACCCAACATTCCCATTCCCCTGCCAGACAGCCCAGGCAGCAGGAATAAGGCCCAGGAGCAGCTTTCCAGGGAATCAAGCCTGATCCCACATTATATGGAAGGAAAAACCCAAAGCCAGCTCCCCAAACCAACCCAGACTACATTATAAATATATAATGTGAGATATAAAGTCACTTCCAGCCTGAAGCATTCCATGATTCTTCCCATGGCTCCGTGATTTACAGCTCATATTGCAGCCAGGGCTTTGGGAATGGCCTCGTGCTGCTGGATTTCTCCCTGGAATGGGAAGTCGGGGAAACAGAAAGTGGATAATCCTCTTAGCGGGGCTGGTGAGGCTGTGCCGGGCTCCAATTAGCACCGGAGGGTTCGTTATTAATTATGGGAATGAGGGAAAATCGAGGATGTCAGTGCTGGGAGAAAGGACTTGGCCCAAAATAACTGCCAGGGAGGGAAAAAGGAATGTCTGGAAAGCAGCACTGGATCAGGGATGGAGGGTGGAGCCCTGCAGCCACCCCGGTGCTGTCTACAAATTCCCAGACACCCAGACCTGGGACACCCCTGAAATCCCAGAGCTGCTTTTCCCTGGAGCCAGCGGGTCTGGGAATATCCCAGGAGAGGGTGCTGGAGTTTGACTCTGCTCTGCCCCCAAACCAAATCCCTCCCCATCCGGAGTGTCCAACCCTCCCCAAAACCTGACCCAGGCAGGGATTTGAAACCCAGCCAAGGTGAGTCTGAAATCCAGGGAATTTCAGGGAAATTGTCCAAACCTGTGAGGAACAGATCCCCAACATCTCCAGAGGATGAGGGGGGGTTGTTCCTGGGGCGGACACCCCTTCCCCAGGCTCTGTGTCCCCAGTTCCCATCCCTATGGATGGATCGTGTCCTGGAGGGGCAGCACATCCATGGAGCAGCTCCTTCCATTCCCTTCCCTCCCAGGGGTGGGAAACCACGGCTGGAGCAGCTCCTGAAACCAGGGATCACCCCAAGGGATCCAGGGAGGGATCCTGGATCCACAGGGGCTGCAGAGGGGCTGCACATCCCACCAGATCACAGAATTCCTGGACACCAGCCCCTGCCTGTGTCTCCCTCCTCCCAGCACATCCATCCCTGAGCTGAAGGTGCTGAGTCACAATCCCAGCCCAGCATCCCAAATTCCCATGAAATCCACAGCTCTGCTGGCAGAGTCTCACACCCCCAGCCTAAAACGCCTCCTGGAATAATTCCCTGTAAAATCCCCAGCCCCTAAACTCCCTTTAGGTCACTCCAAGGAATTTGTCACCTGCTCTCGACGTCCTCTTTGAGAAACAAAACCGTAAAATTCATCAAATAAATCAAATTAAGGTTAAAAAATAATGACTTAAGATCCATTAGGATCCCTCCCAAGGATCCAAGATTTGCTGGTGGAGCTGTTGCTCCTGCAGAAGAATAAAGTCCTTGGATATATTTGGCTGCTGAGCTCGGAATGGAGCCTGGGGTGTGGAGAAGGAGCCAAGACATTATTATTAATAATAATAATAATGTTGTTGTTGTTGTTATCCCTTAGTGTCTTAATAAATAAATAAATGTCTTAATAAATAAACAAATACATGTCCAAATAAATACATAAAAGTCTCAGTAATCAATGTCTTTGTGAGCTGCTGAGGTGGATCCAGCCTGGGCTGGGCTCCGGAATCAGAAACCTCGGGGTTCTTCCCTATCCTTCAGCTCCTTCCCCGGTGCCTATAAAATCCTCCTCAATTCCAACGAGGCCCGGGAGAGGTTTTTTGGGAATTATTTAAAGGATCTGTCCCCCAGATTGTTCCCCGCAGAGGGGACTGAGGTCAGAGCGAGCAGGAGAGGCGAGCTCGGGCTGCAGGCAGCCGATCTCCAGGGTACTCACATTCATCTTCCGCTCCCGGCTCCTTTCAGGGCATTTTGGGAGAAATCCCAGGGATTGGGATGTCGGGATCCCGAGTCCCGCTACGGCTGCGCTCCCTCCTTCCCCTTCCCGCTGCCCATCCCTCCGGGATTCGCTCGCGGGGTTGAAAAGTCCACTTTGAATTCCTTTGGCATCCGCGATTCCAGCCGGACTCCGTGTCCCGCCGCCGGAGCCGCTTCCAAAAGACCGTCCCAAAATCCAGGCGGTTCCTCGGAGCCGCCTTAACCCTCGGGATGGAGGGAGATCTCTTCCCAAGGGAAGCAGGACGCTGCTCTCTCCCAAAAATCCTCCCCTTCACAAGCCTCGACCTTGCCAGGGAAATCCTGTCTGCCTTGAATTATTCATCCCTCTTCCCGTGCTGCTCCAGCAGACAATTCCAAGCATTATTAACATGCCATGACTTTTTATCCTTTTGGGGTTATTTATCCCCCCCCCAACTGCTTCCAAACTCACGCCACCCTGGAGGCGTTCATCAGCATTCCTGGGATTTCCCAGATCAAATCGGCGTCTCCAGCCTCTCACACGCCCATTCCCGGTGGGAATTAGCACAGGAAAAGCCCTGGGAACAGGGGTAGCAGGGCTGGATCCAGCTGGAGCTCCTGCTTTTGGCAGCACCTCCCAGCCTGCCTGGGCATGGAATGCCGGGGAGGCTTCCAGCCCCGCAAGGAAAAACCCGGAGCAAGGAAAAAAACGTGCTGGGAATTCTAGGGAAAAAAAACCGTGGAATTATCCTTTTTAAGGAGTTCTGGCGGCAAATCCTGGTGGCGTTGAGGGCGGTGGCCGGGCCGGGCTCTGCTCCCCGTGTGACTGCTGGGTGCATCCCTGTGGCTCCCGCCGGGATTTGTCCCTGGAATTTCGCGGTTTGTGGCCATCCCAGACTTGCTCCGAACTCTGGAAATGAAGTGTCCAGAGGATCCTCTTCCCTTCCTCATGGAGATCAGCTGGAGTCTGGGGTGCCTGAAGCTGCTCCACAGTGACCAAATCCCTAAATCCGCTCTTTCCCATGGAAAACCCCTTTCCATTGGAAGCGGGATAAGCTCATCACTAACACTTCCCTCTGCTCAAATCAGGGCTGGAAAAGTTGGAATTCCCGCCCTGTTACTGAGCTAAACGACATTCCAGCAGCAGGGAACTCCAGCCAGTGAATTCCCAACCTCAATTCCTTGTGTTTATCATCCACTGGATCCTTTTCCATATTTAAGGTGGGCTTGTTGCTACCCTGGGCTGTGTCTGAGAGGAGAAGGGTGAAGAGTACCGCGAGCCATCCCAGCACGGAATTCCCAGGTTCCTGCAGCTCCAGTTTATCCAAAATAGGAACAGAGCGATTCCAACAAAATCCCCCTTTTTCACAGATTTTAGAAAGAAGGGAATATTGGAAATGTTTTCCCTACATGAAGCTGCGCTTTGGGATGGGCGGTCCTTGGCTGGAGCAGGAGCCAGCTCTGGGATTGTGAACTCTCAGAATGTAGTGGGATTCCAAAAAATCCCTGATTCCACCTGGGAAAATAAAAAATCAAATCCCTCAATCCAGCATTGGTGGGAGCTGCATCCTGATGCAACCTGGAGGGATTTCCACCGCGGGGAACTGCGAGGAGCTCTTTTAGAAACAGCCGGGAACGAAATTAACCCAGACGAGGTTTAACATCGTGTCTGAGAACAGTTTATTGGTAACGAAAATAATAAATAATAATAATGATAATGATAATAATGATAATGATAATAATAATAATAGTAGTAATAGTAATGGAGTCACCCTGCTAAAGAGGGGTAGAAAAGAGCAAGGGGGACGAAGATGGGAGGGAGAAAGAGAGAGGGGAGACAGAGGGAAAAGAGAGCGTTAAAAGCCAAAATATAAAGGAGTTACCTTGCTAAAGAGGGGCAGAAAGGACAGAGCGAGGGGGAGAAAGATTGGAGGGAGAGAGAGAGAGAGGAGACAGAGGGAAGAGAGGGCGATGCCGGCGGCGGGCGGGGAGCGCCGGCGGTGACCCCGAGGCCGGGGCTGTGCCCGCTGCCTGCCCGGGGATGGCTCCTGAGGCCAGGGGACACGAGGGGAGGGGACATGAGGGGAGGGGACACGAGGGGAGCGGACACCGGGGCAGCCTGGGCAGGGTCTGGGCACCGCTCGGGCTCCGAGGCGGGCAGGGCTGGGCAGGGAGCAGGGACGGGGCAGGCAGGGACACGGGGAGGAGGGAGAGCCGGGAGGGAGACGGGAGAGGCGTGAAGGGAGGCAGGAGAGCCGAGAGGGGAGGCAGGAGAGCCGAGAAGGGAGGCAGGAGAGCCGAGAGGGGAGACAGGAGAGCCGAGAAGGGGACAGGAGAGCCGAGAAGGGAGACAGGAGAGCCGAGAAGGGGACAGGAGAGCCGAGAGGGGAGGCAGGAGAGCCGAGAAGGGGACAGGAGAGCCGAGAAGGGGACAGGAGAGCCGAGAAGGGAGGCAGGAGAGCCGAGAAGGGGACAGGAGAGCCGAGAAGGGAGGCAGGAGAGCCGAGAAGGGAGGCAGGAGAGCCGAGAATGAGGCAGGAGAGCCGAGAAGGGAGGGCCTGGGCCCGGCCAGAACGGGAGAGCTGAAAGGTTCCCAGGGCAAAAAGGATAAAACACGGGCTGCGGCCAAGGCAAAAGGGATAAAACACGGGCTGGGGCCAGGGTAAAAGGGATAAAATACGGGCTGGGGCCAGGATAAAGGATAAAACACGGGCTGGGGCCAGGGCAAAAAGGATAAAACACGGGCTGGGACCAGGGCAAAAGGGACAAAACACGGGCTGGGACCAGGGCAGAAATCCTAACACCCAAAAAGACAAAAGCATAAGCTCCAAAAGCCCTGGGGCGAAAAAGCCGAAGGCGCAGGGCCCCACAGGCCCGCAGTCACACGGCCCGTCGGGAAAGCCGCCGGGGTTTGTGGCGCAGTCGCTTTTTCTGCCCCTGGCTCCTGGCTGGCAGGAGAGCGCTGAGGGAGCTTTTTCCGTCTGCTGGCAGTGACCCTGCAGGGAACAGTGTCCCCGGTGTCCCGGGACACGGCACCTGTCCCCGGTGCTGGCTGTCCGTCCGTGTGGGACACGGCCTGGCTGCGTCCCCTCACACAAACCCCTGCCTCCATCTTCTCCTCGGGTCCCCCTGGACACGGCGCCGGTGCAGCCCCATCCCCTCTCACAGCCATGGAAAAATGATAACAATAAAAATGTAAGCTGGCTCCTCACAAGGGGATTCAAGGGAGCGGTGGGAGCGGGACCGTGCGTTTTGTCCTTAAAAATCTGCTTCTCTCCTCTCAGATCTTCCCCCCCCCACTTAACCAGGAGGAGTTTGTCCCTGACTCCCTCCGAATTAATTAATTAACGTTCTGTTAATGATGTGCTGCAACTCCAGGCACGGACAATTCTTTGGGTCCCTTAATCCCCCCTTTCCAATAAGGGATTAGGATTTTCCTTAATGGGTTTCTGCTAATTTCTTATGAGATCGGGGCACAAACAAACAAACACAGCCCTGATTCCACCTTCCTCTTCCCATTCCCATCCTGTGACCGCATCCCTTGGGAAAGGACAGGAAAAGGGCGATGGCTTCACAATGACAAACTGGAATTTAAAAGGCAGAATGGAATTGAGGGTTGGAATATTGGTCTGGGATTGCTCTATTTGTGGCTTGACTTGGAAAAAAGGGGGAATTTTTCCTGCCTTTCCCCACCATCCACAGAGCCTCTGGAAAGGAGGAGTTCACGGACAGATGTCAAGGATTGGTGCTCGGAAATGAATCCCCATTTTTGAGCTTCCTGCAATTTTCTCACTGCTAGAAGCATTCCCATTTTTTTGAGGGATGGATGGGATATTGGGAAGGAATTTCTCCCTGTGAGGGTGGAATGGATTTTCCCAAGGATGTTCCGTGCCTGGAAGTGTCCAAGGCCAGGCTGGAGCACCCTGGGATAGAGGGAGGTGTCATAGAAATGTAGAGATCGTCCAAGGGGAAAAAAAAAAAAAAAAAAAAAAAAAAAAAAAAAAAAAAAAAAAAAAAAAAGGAATATTTCTATCAGAGAGAAAATTGCAGGAAGCTCAAAAATGGGGATTCATTTCCGAGCACCAATCCTTGGAATCTTTCCATGAGCTTCTCCTTTCCACAAGCTCTATGGATGCTGATAAAAGGCAGGAAAAAAATCCCTGTTTTTTCTAAGTCAAACCACAAATAAAGCAATCCCAGACCAATATTCCAACCCTTAGTTCCATTCTGCCTTTTAAATTCCAACTCATCCTAATTCTCTTTCCCATAATAAAGCTTGGAAATCTCACCCCCATCAGGGGTTATTCCCTTAAATAACCTGTCCTGACTTTTAAAATTCCCTTTCTTAATGGACTAAAAGGAGCTGGGAAGGTTCCAGCAGCAGCTGTTGGGATGTTCTGCATCCTGACAGGAAATCCAGGCTGACACGTGGAGCGGGAGAATCCCAGGAGAGGCATCCTCAGCGCCCTCCTTGAGCCTTTCTTTAGGTAAATTTTAATTTTTTCGTGGATCAGCACAGCTGGAAAATGGGCACAAAGTACTCCCTGCAAGTCTCCCCCAGGAAAAGAATTTTTAAAATAAAAATATATTTATTTTCCATCTTTTTATCTCATTGCAGTTCCTCAGGGATGTGTTAATCCTCAGGGGATTCCTCCCAGGAAGAGCCACGAGGCAAACAATTCCTTCAAGGTTTAAAGAAAAAAAAAAGGTGAGGAATGTTCAAGAGAGAATTTTTCCTTTTCAAGGATGAAATTATGCCTGGCTCAAACAAAACCAAGAAAAATAAATCCCAGAAAAAGGGGAATAAATCCCAGAATTTGGCATTCTAGGTCCATCTGCTGTTGGAAATATGGAAAGATCATCAATACCTCCAGCAGGGGCAGATTGGGGGAAAAACCCTCCTGAGCAAAGCTGGAATGAAAAACGCCCAGAGAGAATGGAGGAAAGCGCTAAAAATGGGGTGAAAATTATTAAAAAGGAAAAAAAAAAACCCCACAAAAAATCAGTGGGGGTGGTGGCAGAGAAGGCAAAAATTGGAAGGAAAAGCCCCAAAATTGAGATTAAAGGGAAGAAATTGAGCAGACAGGAAAAAAGGCCTAGGAGAGGTTCACGTTGGAGCACGGTGATGGGAAAAATACAGCAAAAAGGGGAAAAACACACCAAGAGCTTAAAATATTTTACAATTTTAAGTTAAAAACTGAATTTACTTCCAGCCTGGACAGTGGTGGAGCCTGAGCAGAGGCAGGATCAGCCTCATTCCCTTTCCCCGAATCCCTGCTTGGAAAAAAAAAGATTCCAGAGCAAGTGAGGCTATTAATTATTAATTAGCAGGTGAGGATTAAAATTGGAACGAAAGCTTGGATAATTTAAAACAAACCTAAAGCAGAGCTGAGCTGCAGAGGGGGAGGGAGGGCTCTGGAAAGGCTGGGAAGAGCCGCTCCAGAGGGATAAATAATTCACAGGGCTTTTCATTTATTCAGCTTTCTTTACTTTCCTAATGTTCCAGCGAGGGAGGGAGGGAACGTGGAGAGCCCAGCAATCCCTCTCCTGCAATTCCAACATTTCAGGGCATGTTTCAATCCCTATTTTACACTAAAAGTGGGATTTTAAATCCATTTATACCCCCGAGGTGGCTGAAATCAGCTCTCATTAATTCATTTATCCCTGGAGCCGCAGGGCCGTGCCTTTCCCGGTGTCTCTGGGATATTCCCAACCTCCCGCTCCTCATTGATTCCCCATCCCATATTTGTTTGTCTGGCTCCCTAATCAGGAGGAAACAAGTGATTAGCGCTGATGGGAGGCTAATCAAGAGATTATCAGCGAGGACAACAAAATCAGCACTGGGAGACAAAAGAATTCCCTCCTGGAAATGCGAACTCCGGCTGGGGCTGCAATCGGATTTTGGGCTGCGGCAGAGGGATAAATTTGGGTTGGGAGGGGCTCGGGTGGGCTCGGGAAAGCGGAGTCAGCTTTAATGCCATGAATTAATTTGCATTTTCCCGGTGACATCACTCGGCAGCGGTGACTCAGCAAAATTAGGGATTTATTCACGGGTTTGGGAGAACTCTTCTCTTCCTGGAGTGTGGTTTTATGTGAGAGTGGGATGGGAAGGATGGAGCTGAAGCCTGGAGCAAAGGGAAGCTTTGGAATCCACCCCAGCCGGGATTTCCCCAGCGACAGGAAGAAAACCAGCGCCGGGAATTGCTCAGGGACCACAGGTGCCGTGGAGCCGTCCCCAAAGCAGGAATCGGTTGTGGAAAAGAAATCATCCCTCGAAAACCATCTCCAAAGCTCATTTCCTGTAGGATTTCCTGAAGGGTCCCACAGCAGCGCCCCAAATTCCCTTCGCTCCGTGCCAGAGGGGCAGCTCTGATCCCAAGGACAAATCCAGCTGGGAAGAAGCAATTCCTGGCTTTGAAAATGAGAAATTTTTTTGAGCACAAATAATTCCTTTGTGTCATTTTCTGCATTTCCTGTCAGGGAATTGAAGGGCTGAGTGAAATTGATGGAGACCAGAACCAAAAAGTTCCCCCCAGCTTTGATCTGAGGCCAGCCCTCAGCATTAAAACTGCAAATTGAGCCCAAAAGTTCTTAACTGGGGTGGCACTTCTTACATTTAATTTTTTTTTTAAATTTTTATTTAATTTTTAAAATTAATTTAAAAAATTTTAAATGCTTCAAATTTTCTTTTTAGTTTTAAACGTTTTTTAAGCTCTATTTTGTTTTCCACCACACAGACATTGGTTCACCCCTGCTCACAGGAACAAATCTATCCGTGGACACCTCGAGGGTGCTCCAATCCCACACCTGGACACAGCTGGGTTGGGATAAATAAAAACCAAGGATTTCTTTCATCCCATCGCTCCCAGTTCAGGAACAACAGTGCCAGGATAAATTCCCTGGCAGCAGCAAAGAATTTAATGAAGAATAAGGAATTTTTCAGAGCAGCATTGCTGAATATTTTTTTTATCAGTGGAGAGGGGGAAAAAATCACAATTTTCTTTGCTGGTTTCCATTTCTCCAACTCCTGTCAGCCAAAATAGTGAGTGGCACAGAAATTTTTCCAATGAGATCTGGCAGATTGGTGGGAAAGTAAATTTGCTTGAGTTCCACACTTTTTACTTGATGCTATTCCTGGGAAGAGGATTTACTGCTGGATTTGCAGCTTCCCAGTGTCAGTCTTTTCTAGGAATTGTTAATAAAAGTCAGATGTCCTGGGGGCAGAGGGAGGGGTTGTTGTTTAATGCTTCAAATCTAGAATATTGTAATAATAATCCCTCGTTAATTCCCTCAGCTCCCCGGCAGACGACTGAAGGGGAAAGGATTTAAAGGAGGATCCTGGCAAAGTGATTTAACACCCAACCCATCCCAATGAAATCACAACCCTGGGAAGAAAATTCATCCGAAAATTAAAAGTAAATGCCAATGGAAATGTCTTAACCCTTCATATAAATCATATTTTGTTGTTTTGTTTGGTTTTATCAACCTCATTTTCTTTGTATTAAAAAAAAAAAAAATTGATCCAGGTGTACATATTTTGTAGGATATTTTAAATTCCATCTTCTTTAAATTCTCTCATTATTTAGAAGTGAAGCAGAGCTGAGTATTACGGGCATTCATTAATATTTCTGTTTTAGCTTTTGTTATTCATTATGGACAAAAGCCACTGCAGGAAATTGTTGTGTCCCCACCTCTGGTTTTTAACTGTTCCTTTGGGATTCCTGCTGGTTTGGATGGAGCAGGGAATGGAAGAATTGGGAAGGAATGCAGGAATCTGGATCCTTGCAGGGCCTGATCAGCTTGTTATGAACTCATTTATTGAATAAATTTGTGATAAGAGATAAGAACATCATGGCAAATAAATATCTGCCCACAAAGGTTAAACTTCGGGCTGCCTCATTTGGAGAAAATCATTGTTTTCCTAAAATAAGCAACCCATTAAAGTGGGAAATAGCAGGAATAACTCCTGGAAGAGCCTCCATAGCTCTCCTGAGACTGATGTTATTGGCAGCCAGGGGAGCGTGGCCCCCTAATGGGACAATTTAAATGCATAACAGCTCCAATAAACTCCTTAAAAGGTGTCCCCACATTCCTTATGTTGATGTGGCTGTCCCAGAAAATCCTGGATAACTCAGAGGCCTTTAAAGCAGGAGAAAATATTGTCCTGCCTGTCTCAGGCTGGGCCATAACCAGTCCTGCCCTTAAGCGTAGGATGGATTGTGTGGAAGGCAAAACTCAAATTCCCCTTTCCTTCCACAGGGCCCTGCTTTAAACAAACCTTAAAAATCCCAAAGACCATTTCTGTGACTGCATCAGCTCCTCCAAAATAAAGCAACAGCAACCTGCAGTGATGGGGAGAAATGCAACGTTTGGGACAGCGTCTATGAGGGGAAAAAGCATGGATTTCATATTTTGGGAGAAAATTCCTTGGGGGCAGCTCCTATTTGTCTGATTTGATTGCATTGAATAATTTGGGTGTCCAGACTCTCCTGAACACCAGGAGGTTTCAATTTCAGATTGTCCAAAACCTGTTCAGTTTTTCCTGATCCAGCTGTCCAAATTTCCCTGAGGGTGTAATTAATCTGTCAGGTTAATTAGGCTCTGTTTTTACGTATTTAATTTTTTTTCCCAATTTTTGTGTTGGGGTAACACTTATTTGAAATTTAACTTCAAGTATTTGATCACTCCCAGTTTTTCCCTGCTGGGATTTTGCTCCTCACAAATTTGGGCTCTCTGAAACCCGTGGCTGAAATGCCCAATTTTCTCCTGGAAAATTAAAAAGTAGGCCCTGGCTTTGCTCAAGAGCAAGACTGGAGGTAAATTAACTTTCACTTTGGGTTTTGATGGATGTTTAATGAACCCAGCATTGTTCAGCTGGAAATCTTGGAGCTATTTTTCATCCCAAACCTCTCCTGAGCAGCGCCTTTGACAGGTTATTAAGATTTTAGTGTCACTGTGGAAACATTTTTCCAGGCGTCTCGGCTGTGATCAGGAGAGGTTCACTGCTCCTTCTCCATCTGCCGACCTCCCAAACCAGCTAAATTTAAAAATCCAGCTTTTCTGGGGGGGAAACATTTAATAAGCAACAATTTCCAGTCCTGGATTCTTCATCCTAATGACCAAGCAAGGCTTTCCCGTGTTTAATTGAGGTGCTGAAGGGGAGGAAGTTGAGTTATTGCTCTGATAAATCCCCAAATTATGGAGGCAGGGAGAGACTCATTTAGGGAGTGATCCCACAGCATCCCTGTGCCAAGGGACCCAGGAATTGGGATAGCAGATATTTGTGTTTTGGACGTGTCCATCCAGGTTTTATGGATCAGGAAAACATCTGGATCAGGCAATTACAAGTTACTTCATATATGGAAATATCTATATTAGGATACAGCTACATTTCCCATTTGCATCAAGGTGAATTCCCAAAACCTCAGGTAATTTCCGTGGTTTAAGTGAAATTCCACAGGAACTAAATTTCTCTGCAGCACTGATTTAACCAAGGAAATAGACAACACATTGGGGGACATTCCCCATCCCTGGGGGTGTCCCAGGCCAGGCTGGACAGGGCTTGGAGCACCCTGGGGGAGTGGAAGGTGTCCCTGCCCACAGCAGGGGGTGGGATGCGATTTAAGGTCCCTTCCCACCCAAATCATCCTGGGATTCTGGGAAAACACAGGAGGAGCAAAAAAAATCCGACACATTGAGAGTTCAGTTTTAGACATCTAAGTTTCTGACATGGATCAATCCAGAATGTGCAGCCCTGCAGCCAAAGCAGTGCTGGAATTACGAACACAGCTCATTCCCACTGCTTCGGCTGCTCCACGACTGGAGCAGACACTAAAATAAGGAGAACACACCATGGCCAATGTCCTACTCAAGTTCCTGTTCAGCCCTAATTAAATGGGAAAACCCCAACATCAGGTTATGCTAAAAATTACTTTTAATTCAACTTAAAAAAAAAATTACTTAATTAGAGTTTATACTTGCACATTTTTTAAAAAAACCCTCTTGAAAGCACTCCAGTTTGGGACTAAACCCAGATTTACCTGAATTAAACCTGCCCCAAGCTGATTTGTTCTGTCGTACTCTAAGCAAGATTCTTCTCCAACCTTCCCTCTCTTTATGCTCCTGTTGCTGCAGTAAAACATTTACTGAGGCTCATGTATCCCAGAAGGAATTCCATGAGTTTTTAGGACCTTTTCCACCCTTGGCATCAGCCCTTCCAGCAGACAAAGTTCCACTGTGTGGCAAAGGCTGGAAACAAAGGACAGTGGTTCTGCAAAAAGCCAAATAAAGCCCTTCAGTGCTGCTGGAAAATGCATCCATTGACAGCCAGGAGCTCTGCAATTCCTTTTTCATGGAGAGAGGAGTCGGTGACAGCCACTCATTTCTTTGCCATGATTATCTCATGGTGGGCACAGCCTTTAATAAATGAAATAATTCTTTTTTTGTGTGTCAAAGAGCAGGGTTTAAAATAAAAGCGTGGAAAAGATAAATCCCCGCAACAAGGACAGCTGAAAGGACACTGACACGGAAGGTCTGAGTTTATGCTCTGAGGGAAATTAAGTGGGAACATTTGGAATTAAAATATCTCCTCGCTGGGGGGAAAAAAAGTGAATATTCTTAATTTTCTGGATCATTAAACTCCTCCTGGAAAGTGAGTTAAGGAACTCTGGGATATTTTTACAGCATCGAGGGTTTGAGGATTTCTGATGATGTGATGAGTCAGGCTCAGATTTGCAGGGAATCAGAGAGCATCTCCCAGGAGGGAGCAAGAATCCATAGGGAAGGGTCACAATCCAGGCACAAAGCTGTCCAGTTCCCTTTCTTTTGGGATAAGGAGCAGCAAAGGGTCTGTTGCATTAGTGGGGAATGAAGGACTTCCTGCCGATGGACTTAACAGAGAAGTGTATCAGGATCAAAGGCATGGAATGGGAATTGGGACGTGGAAAAGCCAGGCTGGGATTAGTAGGTGCTTATCCCAAGCCCCTCTGGGCCCCAGTGTTGTCCTAGAGGAGATTTAGGATTCAGTCAAAGGTTTGGGGCTTTTTTTTTCCCAGAAATGGGAAGGGACAGACAAAGGTCCAGCCCTGCCTTACAGCCACCCATGGAACTGCACCCCAAAAACTTAATTTAGAATTACTTTGGAAGAAAATCCAGGAAATATTTGACCGTCAGGAAGAGAAACATCAAAATGACCCCCAAGTGGGCAGGGAGCCACGGCAGGATTCCCAGTCTTGGGAGAGACACCAAGGCCATCATTTCATGGAACCACAGAGTCCTTAAGGTTGGAAAAGACTCCCAAGATCAACTCCAACCATCAACCCACGTTCCCCATGAAATAATGTTCTCAAGTGCCACATCCACGCATTTTTGGAACACTTCCAGGGATGGTGAATCCATGAATCCAGCACTTGCCTGGGCAGCCTATTTTAATTTCTCTACATGCCAAAACCCACAGCTCTGGACTAAAAATACGGAATTCTCCATGGCACCTCCATATTTCCTTTCCATTTCCTTCGAGGTAGGAAATCTGCTCCTGAAATTTGGCTTCAAGATTTCGTATTTAAGTTTGCATCCCAATTTTGCAAAATTAAACACAAGAGACGAGATAAATCCCTGGCATTCTGGGAAGCACAGCAGGTTTTTATGGGAGAGGGGGAAACAGCTCTGCAGTGTTCATAAATACCATGAATTCAGCATGGGAAATATTATGACATCTTCATCTAATTTACATAATTTGCATAAAAATAAAATTACAGAGGAATATTCAGTTCCTGCATGCAAAACCTTCTCTTCCTTTCCCTTCCTGAATGAGATTCTCCTTTTGCTTCTCAGTGGATTTTATCCAATATCTGGGATTTCTGGACACTGACATAATCAAATCTAACAATAATTTGATTTTCTTCCGAGCTCCTCGGAGCACCAAAGCGATTTTATTATTCTGAAAATGGTTTGAAAGCATCTTTATTGAAGGCCCATAAATGTCTGTAAAGCTATCTCGGTGCCAACGGATCAAGAATACTCCTGAAATTCCTTGTTATGCCTTGTACCTGAAAAATCCATTTGGAACAGCTTCTCCTGTATTGAATTCCTGTCTGGAGCAGCTGATTTAAGCAGCTGATAGAGGATGGCAAGTGGCCCATTCATTGTGTTATCATTTTATACACTCTGTCCATAAAACCCTCAGGAGAGGGATGGACTGTCTGTCCATGAGAAATAATCCACTGGCTGAGGTTTATTGGAACAGCGATGGAATTTTAAATACCCTGGAAAAGCCAAAGCGTGGCTGCTGACATGATTGGAGCAGCGTTTTCCAAGCTCCGCGTTCAGGCTCAGAATGAGAGGAATTAATGCAATTAAAGCAGCGCCTTAATTAGGAACTGGAAACAAGGGTTTAGTTGGAAAAACAAGAGCTCCTAAATTTTCAAATGATGAAGGACTGGTGTACACAAGGTGTGGGGAATGCGTCATCAGAACAGCAGGAAAAGGTCAAGTATCATAAACCACAAGAATATTCCACAGTTCACCTCTGGCTCTGGTGTTCCCAGGTGGGAGCTGCTCAGCTCCCAGCATTTTCCTGTCCGGGCCAATGGGAGGAAAAATGTTTAATTCAATGTCATCAAAGAAGGGCAAAATAAGGTCAAAATTTCAGAAATCACCAGCGAAGGAAAGTTTAAAACACAGCCCAAGGGATAAGGACGTAAGTAGGGTACGAGGTGATCCTGTCACTGCTAAACAAAATCTTACTGGAGAAAAGAGCCTGGGAAATGGGAAACCCCTCCAAAATTCACTGCTACATGGGTAGGACAGAGGAATTTGGGGGAATTTGGGAGTTCATAAAAGCTGACACTTTAAAGGAAAGGGAGAAAGAGCAGCAGAAGTTTAAAAAGGGAGAACCAAGTGATGCAGTCAAACAAATCATGGAAGTAATGAACAATCCAGAATAAACCCCAGCTGCCTGACTTAGATCTCTTAAAGGCCTTTGCTGAAGGGTGGCTTTGCCAAAAAATATTCATATGAGAGACAGGGTTGGGCGAAAATCCGAAGACCTAAATAACTCCAGCATGGGAATCTCCATGAAACAGGATTTAATCTGGTTTTGTTGAAGACCTGAATAACTCCTGTGTGGGAATGTCCATCAAAACTGGATTTAGGGAGGTGTTTGTTGAGGAGCAAAGCTGCCCAACCTTCTTTCCAAAAGCGTCACCCGTGGTTGGGCTCAGCTTCAGGATGGGCAGAGCAGGTGGGACATGAACCACCACCACCAGGGCACCTCCCTGCTGCTCGCTTTGGGTTCTTCCTTAAAATTAAAATGGCTTTTTTTAACCCCAGTGTGAAATTTTCACTGCCTTGAAGTAATTCCCAAAGAAAATATGTTTTTTTTTTCTTTAAATGTTCCCTAAAATGTAATTTATGTCTTCCTGATGACCTTTAGCTGACCCTAAGAAGTCATTTCCCAGGTGGAAAATTGCCTCCAAAAATGGACTTACTGAAACAGAGTCAGAATCTCCCAAAAACCAGAATAATTATTATTATTTGTTTAAATTACTAGCAGTGAAATAGCTCAGATCATATTTATTCACACCAAAATGTACTTTCCCGGTGTATTTACCCTGAAAATTCATTTTACGAGCAGAAATCAATACCCTGCCCTTCGGGAGGAGATAATCTGGATATATTTGGGAAGATCCACTGTCCTGTAATAGACCCCATTAAAGTGCTGCTGCCACATTTCAGTGGTGATAGAGCCACTAAAATTATTTAATGGCCCAGGATGGGGCAATTTCCATTGGATTTTCCCTCCATCCCAGTAAGTTTCTATTAAATGTATTTTATACATCTAATTCCTCCTGGTTTAATCATGGGCTTTATTGTCCATTACTTAAATTTCTTACATTTCCAGGAAAATATAATTCATTCCAGACAGTGAAGTAATTCCTTGTGGGAAACACATGATTGGAAATCTCCCAGTCTCAAATAATTCCATACTGGAGACATGCTACCATTCCCACTCTTGGCTTCCCATTCCAAATCCATTCCAAATCCATTCCAAATCCATTCCAAATCCTTCACTGCTCCAGAATTTCACTCTGGATTGAGCTGTTTGATCTCTGTCATCGGCAGCGCTTGGGAAGGGGGACAACAAAAGGCCTCGTAATTTTGGATTTGCCAAATCCTGGTATTCCCAATAATCCCTTGGAATTATTGGTGTGCTCTCCTCATCCGTGCCCAGCTCTCAAAGCTGTGATCCCAGGGGGTCTCATTGGAAA
Source organism: Hirundo rustica (assembly GCF_015227805.2). Classification (NCBI taxonomy): domain Eukaryota; kingdom Metazoa; phylum Chordata; class Aves; order Passeriformes; family Hirundinidae; genus Hirundo; species Hirundo rustica. The sequence goes on from NC_053459.1 coordinate 24,273,917, forward strand.
CTCTACATATTTTAGGATATTTTAGCTGTGCATCCTTAACAGCAGGAAAAGATGGGATCTTTTCCAGCCTAAAGAAATCAGGCCATTGTCACCATTCCCAAAGATTGCAAATGCCATCAGCAAAGATCACTGGAAACAGAGTAGAGAGTCATATAATTGTTTGGGTTGGAAGAAACCTCAAAGGTCATCCAGTCCCACACCTTCCACTGTCCCAGGAGGCTCCAACCTGGCCTTGGACACTTCCAGGATTCCAGGGGCAATCCCAGCTTCTCTGGGAATTCCATCTCAGCCCCGCCTCACCCTCACAGGGAATAATTCCTTCCCAATATCCCATCTAACCTTGCCCTCTGAAAGCTCCTCAGACAAAGGAAATTCTGGATTTTCGGTGTGTTGTCACAGGGCAGGAGAAAAACCCCCCTAGAACTTTTCTGTGATGGTGAAAATCTGCTCTGCACCCTCCTGCTTAATTCCGCATTTAAGTCTTCATTAATATTGTTTTCATTTTGGGGCCTGGCTTTGTAAAAAGCAGGCTGTGGAATTTCCCTGCTGTGGGAATAAATAAGATATAATAGATAGAATTAGCTTAGAAAAGATTTATAAAGGATTCAGCCAAATCTACTGAAGTGAGACATAAATAAAAGTATTTCTGAGACCTCTCATCAATACCTACCAGAGCCATCTCATTGTGAGGCTTCACACAGCTAAACCCACCCCAGAACTCCAAAAAACTGTTCTCAAGTGTCTCAAGCAGCCGAATATTCCCACAGAAACATCATCAGAAATGTTTTATCAGTGGTTTTAGCATCAGCCAGGATCATTTCTGGATTGATTTTGCTGCAGCTAAACCACAAGGACTCAAATTGACATCAATAATCACATTATTGTGATGATGTGACCCAACCTTCAACACACACAGCACAAAAAAAGAAGAAATTGATGTTCTGCTCCCACCAGCAGAAAGGATCAAGGGGGCCCTTTTGTATCCCAGCAGTTAAAATCCCATGGGATAATATTTGTAATCATTGGATAATCATTGGGGGTGATTATGTACACAAATAAACACAAACTCAACAACTATTTCTCCATGAAAAACCCATTTAAAAGACAAATTCCATGTTAGGCCACAGCATTGTGAATTCCCTGCTCACACTTAGAACCGAGATTATCCAAAACCAAAGGCAGGGATTGAAAACAACATTTTTTTCCCATGTTCCCTTCATTCCAAGTGTTATCTGACAGCCACATCAGCGTTAATGCTTCTCCTCAACCCATCAAATATTTGATTTCTAATTAAGGCCTTTTCATCTCAGTTGGATTTGTCTCCCTCATCTTTAATTATGTTTCCATCCACGCTGCTCGAGAGCAAGGATTTGCATTTTTACATTGTATAGAAATCACATTGTAAATATTTATCAGATGGTTCCCTCTCTGCTGCTCATGGATTTGGGAATTCAGGCTCACAGGAAAGAGGGAATGTTCCCCATGCTAACACCCCACTGCTTGTTAGGATTTCACAGCTTCCCATACATTGATTTCCCTCTCCCTCAACTTCTCATCGCTCCTGCAGCTGCAAAACACACCTGGGAATGTCACAGACACCAGTGGAAAAAGGAATTCTCCTGGGAGACCTGGGAACCCACAAAGGCTGCAGAGAGATTTGGTCCTATTTTAGAACCAAACCTTAATAAATCACAGAGGAAAGTCCCAGCTTTGAAGGTACCACATGGGGCAGGAAGCACAGACAAACGGGTTTGGGGCAGAGGAGTTCAATCCCGGCTCTTTCCCCACTGGATATTTCTGTGGCACCAACCGATGGAGAAGGGGTGGGGAAATGACCATTCCTGTTTGGAAAAGCAGCTTTTGTGTGGTTACACCTCTAAAAAAAAAAAGGCATTTCTTGGTAGAAGGTTGTCTATTGGAGCACTTGGCTCCAGCAAAGAAATGGGAATTTCACGGAATCAGTTCGTGCCATTCTCATGAGCAGCCCAATGATTTTTAGGAGAGGACAGGAGGTGCTGTGCCGGGGTGGGAGGTCAGGAGTGGCGGGGTTGGGGTAAGATCCGCATTAAAGGACACGAGCCCCGGCCGAGGAGCGAGAGAACGGCTCCGCTGTCCGCGGTGCTGAGCGGCCCCGGCCCCGCCGCTGCCCGCGGTGCTGAACGCCCGAGCCCCGACGCCGCTTCCCGGGAGATGCCGCCCCTCTCCCGGGCAGCCCGGCAGGGTGGGAGCAGGGCTAACACGTCCCCCCGGGCACGGGATGCTTCCTGAGACCCCGCCTGGAATGCCGCACCCAGATCTGGTGTCCCCACCAGTAAGAAGGATGTGGAACTGTTGGAGCTAGTCCAGAGCAGGTCATGAAGTTGCTAAAGGGACTGGAGATCTTCCCCTATGGAGACAGGCTGGAAGAAGTTGGAGTGTTTCAGCCTGGAGAAGAGGAAGTTGTGTGCAGAGCTCAGCGCTCCTTCCAGGATCTGAATGGGGAGACAAGGAAGATGTAGGGAGACTTCATTGGGAACTGGAGTGACAGAGCAGAGGAATGGCTTCAAGCTGGAGGAGTGGAAATTTAGATGGGATGTTGGGAAGGAATTACCGGCTGGGAGAGTGGGCAGGCCCTGGCACAGGGTGCCCAGAGCAGCTGTGGCTGCCCCTGGATCCCTGGCAGTGCCCAAGGCCAGGCTGGATGGAGCCTGGAGCAGCCTGGGAGAATGGAAGGTGCCCTTGCCCATGGCAGGGAATGAGATGAGCTTTAAGGCCCCTCCCATCCCAAACCAATCAGTGATTTTGGGGGAAAAAAAGCAGAAACCCATCTAGGAAGGGAAGTTTTGGTGCTTTTTTACACAGTAACAAAAAAAGAAAACATTTACAAGGAAGAACATTATTTCAAATCTGTTATACATCTCTCTTCTAATTTCTTTTTAGCAAAAATTAACACGCAAAAGGAAAACAAAAGGAAGTGAAGATAACACAGCTCCAGCCTGTCTGCTCCCCATACCGTAATCTGATCAGTGATCAATAACAGATCATTCCAACGGTTAAAAAAATCTTTGTACTGCACACACACAAACCTTGCCTCGCTACAAAGCAGCAGCCAAACAAGAATTTTCCGTTCCCCATCTCATCCCTCAAGCTCTGACGTTCCACCCGTTCCGTCAGTTCTCTCCATGAGGGAGGCCCGGGGGAACCCCGCGCTCTACCCCACAAACACTCGGAGATGGAGCCGTGGCTTTCTCCCCACAAATACAGAACTCCAGATGCCCTTACGGAACTCCCCGACATCCCCAAAGCATCCATTTCCAAACGAGATTCGTGCTGGAAAAGCTCTGGAGCACCCGGGAGCGTCCCTGCGCAGGGTACGAGGGACCTCTGGTGGAAGCGGATTCCAGCGGCAGATAAATATTTATATCCTCATTTATTTCTCTAATTACAGGAACCGAACCTCTTTAACCCATGGAACATCAGTGTCTAACACAATATTCCAATCCACTTTATCCTCCCGCTCTCCAGCTCCAAATTAAAAATAAAGCGGTGCCCTCAGGAATATTTTACTAAATTCTGTCAAGCACCGCATCCCAACCTGCTGGAAACAGCTTCACTTTGGGCCTGGATCAGCACTTGGATCAACACTGGAAAAAGTCAAATTATCCCCAGAATTCCAAGATCACAGGTTTTAGTGGGGAAAAGCTCTATTTGATCAGTGCCTCAGGTTTACAAGACAAATATCTCTCCAACTTTACAACTCGTGACAGAATTTAATTTCTTCAGTGGGAAGAACACCACTAAAACTGATTCCCAGATTTTTGTAGGGTTTCAGAAGCACCAAATACTGTCCTGTGAGTGGCAATAGCCACTGGCAGTGAGGATCCAACCAACCTGTTCCCTGCTCAGGGACAGGGAGACACTTCCTGCACCTCACACCGCGGCAATTCCTGCTCTTGGAATTCCTGAATCATTCCGTGCACTCCAGTCTGTAATTCCCTCAAATCTTGTCTTCTGTCACAAAACTGAAGGCAGCATTTCCAGACTCTGTATTTATTTACTTATGGACCTAAAAATCCCAATTCAGAGACAGTCACAGAGCTGTTTGTATTCCAAAAATGGGATCTGCGTTTGGGGTTTATTTAGGGAGACCTTAGAAAGAGAAATGCAGCCTCCAGCTACTGGTCAAGGTGCAATATTTATTCCAAAATCAAATTTAATTTTGATCCCCTAAATCAACCTCTCAAAGTCTCTTTTAGCAAATATAAAAATCAACCAACAAAACAAAACCAAATATCAACCAGGAAACCACATTTCTTTGCATGAAAGGCGCCACAAATTGAAGTTTTTTGGGAACACAATATCCTAAACACACAGCACACAAGACCACTTGGAAAAGCCTTTTTTTTCCAGCAAGAACACCTCCAAAAACTGCTGAAATCCAGGTCTGATTTCCACAGTCACACATCCTGATGAGGAATCTCTGCCTGGAGGTCATTTGAGACACCGAAAAATCCCTTTTTAACCCATTATCCACCCAGCGAACCCACAGCGGAGCTTTCACTTATCCCAGATCCCAGAGAGAAAGCCAACAAAGGCAAAAGAAGGAATTCCCGCCGGACTCACGGGGGTGCTGCTGTCGGAGAAGGTGTTCATGCTGATGGACCTGCTCATCTTGCCCGAGGACGGTGACCTTGGCGACACTGGGGACGTTGGGGACGTTGGGGACGTTGGGGACGTTGGGGATGGGCTGCGCCTGTCCCGGAGCTCCGGGGACGATGGGGACGGGTCCTGGCGCTGCAGGTGCTCACGCCATGCTCGCTGGATGCTGAGGGAACAAAGGGTTTCAGTGCAGATCCCTGGCCCAGAACATTGGGATTGGGGGGTTCCTGCATTTTGTGATAAGGGTCACGTGGAACTGCCTCTGTGGGGTTTGTATAAGGCACCGCTGGGATAATTTAGGATATTTATTAAGGAGAATCGAGGAATTCTGGAGTGGTCTGGGCTGGAAAGGGCCTTAAAGATCATCTGGTTCCAAACTTCTAACACGTTACTCAGAGTCCAGCCCAGCCCCAAAACCTATGGAAGTGATTCCAGTTGAGGCCATCCAGGACTCGGAATTTCTCCTGGATCCCGCAGTCAAAATAAAAATATCCATTTGTCCATTTAAAGGAATTAACAACCTTCTAAATCTTATTTTCATGCCACATTTCAGATTATAATTCAGATACAACTGGAATTTGAGAGCCAGAGCAGTATCATGGAATTATGGAATTCCAGATTGGTTTAGGTTGGAAAATGTCACCTCATTCCATCCTCTGCCTTGGGCAGGGACAATTTCCACTTGCTCCAAACCCCATCAAACCCGGCCTGGAACAATTCCAGCATCCACAACTTCTCTGTAGGATTAGCTCCTTGTAGGATTTTTAAGCAATTGAGGGTTTGTTCACTGGGATGAGCAGTATTTACATATTTATATTTACATATTTACATTTACATATTTATATTCACGTATTTATATTCACATGTATTTCTGTTTTAAAGCCAGAAAACAGACTGAGCTTAAGTCGTAATTACCTTCCTAGAAATCTCCCTGAAAATGGATTCTTTCATCTGTTTTTTATTTGCATGACTTAAAAGCTTAAAAGACACTGGGTTTTAATTTGAAACTTCATGTTCTTTTAATATTTTAATATGCATTAATATTTGAATGGCCTGTAAGTGAGGCAGTGTTTGCTGGATGGAGGCAATTCCTGCACCAGACCTGGAGGATCCGTGCTGGGAGAGGCTCCAAAGGGAATCCTGGACTCTGATAAATATGTGGGGAAGTTTTAATTATTCAAAATCGAGACTTCTAGAATAAACGACCCCAGGGGAAACTTCATATCATGTAATGTACGGCAAAAATTTAAATTATTCTATAATTCGAAGAGAGGGTTGTCTCAGGATATGAGGAAGGGTTTTTTTCATAAGGGTGGTGAGGTGGGAGATGGCCCATCCCTAAAAACACCCCAAATCAGGCTGACAGGTGACCTAACTGAGGCCATCCCAGCTCAGGACTGGACTAAAATGTCGTGAAAGGTCCCTTCCAACGCGAAGCACTCCATGATTCCCTGGTTCTGCGGCATTTGGAGCCCCGGGATGCGCATCCCTCCCTTCCCGGCGGTGCACTAGGTGTCAGCCTGTGCCTTGGCTGAGTGCTGGCAGCTGCCCGGCTTCCCGAGGAAATCCCGCTTTTCCCGAGCCACAAGGGCTGTGCTGCACCCCCAGAACAGGAATTCTGCACTTCCACGGCCTCTCCTTCCAGGGCATCCATGGGAAACGGGTGTTGGATGGGAAAAACGCCACGGAAAAGGCTCTGTGCTGCCCTTCCCTCCTCTCACACACGGGAAAACCCAGCAGATTCCCAAAGATTCTGTAGTTACACGGGGGACATGACACAATTACTGCAACACTGACGTTTAATATTTGAAAGTCGGTTCAAAGGGAACCCGTGTGATTCTGTGATTCACCCCAGGATGGTTTGGGTGGGAAGGGAATGTAAATCCCATCCCATTCCCACCCCTCCCACAGCAGGGACACCTCCCACTGTCCCAGGCTGCTCCAAGCCCTGTCCAACCTGGCCTTGGGCACTGCCAGGGATCCAGGGGCAGCCACAGCTGCTCTGGAATTCCATCCCAGCCCCTTCCCACCCTCACAGCCAGGAATTCCTTCCCAATCTCCCATCCATCCATCCAGCCCTGCCTTCTGGCCATGTGAAGCCATTCCCTGTGTCCTGTCCGTCCAGCCCTGTCAGTCCAGCCCGACTGTCCCCAGTCCCTCTCCAGCTCTCCTGGAGCCCCTTCAGGCCCTGGAAGGTCACAATTTGGTCACTTTGGAGCCTCCTCTTTTTTTTCCAGGCTGAACAATCCCAAGTTTCTCAGCTTCACATTCTTAAACATAGACAACTTAATAATTTGCTAATCGGAAGCTCTTTTTTCCAGTTACATCCAGAAATCCAGGATGGATCCAGTGTGGATCCTGCAGCTCAGGAATTGGCCACCCTCAGCTGCATTCCAAGGCAGACCCAAGACTGTTCCTTACTCACATTTTCACTTTGGATTCCAAGGGTTGGAGGTTGATAGGATATTCCTGGATATTATTTTCTTCATCCATGGTGAGCTGATGGCTACGGGAAAGAAAAGGAAATCAGTTTAACGTGTTCCAACCTGATTCCTGCAATCCTGTGTATGAATTCCATAATCTGGACAAGAACAAACAAGGGCTGCTGATCAGAAGGTGTTGCTGACTTTGGAGGAAGTTGTCTGGATCTCTGTGTACAGCTCCCAACAAAAAAAAAATGGGAATTCGGATCCAATTTTCCAGTGGGAACCTGCCTGAATCCCTGTTTTAAATCTTCCAGCTGCCGCAGCTCCAGGAACAGGCACAGCCAGCAAAAGAGCTGCTGCAAATAAAAAAACCCCTGGTATATCTAAAAGATATTCCTGCTCAATTAACTTCCATCCCCATGGCCACACTGGAAAAACTGGAGAGGGAAATGGAAAGGAACAATGGGAATGCTGGCAGCAAATGAGTTACAGCAGCAAAAGCCACAGGGGGATGAAGAATAAATTCTTTATAATAAATGATGGCCGAGGAGTTGCTGCTGGGAACTGATGGCTTGAAGAAAGCAATTTGAAAATGCTGGGATATCCAAATCCAGCATCTGGGAACACTGCCTTGGATGGGTGCAGCAGCATGGATTGAATGGCAGCTCTTGGCTGTGGATTTGAGACTTTACTGGGCACTCAATGATACTGTTGTCAGAAATTGTCCTCTTGTAACTAAAAATAGGGAATGTTTATGGGAGAGAGGCAAAATTTGGGATATTGTCTGTGACAAAGAGGATCCCACAACGAAGGAGGGATTTTCACACCTTGGAAAATCCATTTCACTTTCTCATGGGTGAGATATTTTGGAAAAGGCACATTTACCTTTGGAGCGAGTCTTTGCCATCATTGACCTGTTCCAGGGTGTGCTGGAGTCTCTTGAGTTCTTCCTGCAAGGGGAGAGAGAAAAAATTCATTATTTTTATGGGAAGCCCTTGGAGGTTCCCTCTCAGCCTCAAGACAAACCAAGTTTTGAGTCAACCCCGAAACAAAAACAACCCCGAAAGTGCCACCTATGAGATTTTAAACTTAGAAATCCATAATAATGACAAAAAAACCCAATATTTCATTGACAATCCAGCACAAGTTTGAAAGGAAACATCAGAGCTACAAAAATAATACACAGAGTAAAAGGGAGAAGTTTTCTTTCGCATCTTGGGTGTCTTTGATTCCAGAGACGCTCTTGGGAAGAGCACCAGCTCCTGCTCCCCTCGTTCTGCAACCAAAACCTATTCGGGTTCTTCTTCAAGAGATTTCCAGCCTGCACCAGTTTAATGTGGCGGATGTGGAGCTGGGAATCCCCACATCCATGGTAATTCCCAGGGAAAATCCATCACTGGCCTTCAGCACAGACGTTTGGCTTAAGAAATGGAACTTTTTTGAGGCCCAGCTCAGTTCAGAGATAACCACACAACCTTTCCTCCTCCCACATTTTCCCTCTGGCGGTTTTTCCAGCCTCCTCCGGAGCTGGGTACAGTAATTTAGAATGTGAAAACAATTTGCAGTTGACTTTATCCATAGCTCAGGGTGCCAAAAGCTGCCTGACTTCCATAAATCACTCCTGGTGTTTGACATCATTTTCTATTAACCCCGGGGTGAAGACTGAACAGAGAACAAAAAAGCAAAAGCCAAAATTGGTCGTGACGTTTTTGACTACTCTGAATTAAACATCACCGGGCAGTGCCTCTAAAAGCTGGGATAAAAGGCAGCTCTGGAAGGGGCACGGCGGAGTTTGCATAATTGGGAAGAGGAGGAGACAGGAAATCGATCCTAATTTCAGCCGGGCGTCATTAACCATGGAATATCGATCGGCGCTCCTCGCGGGGGGATTTATGGAGCTGCCCGTGGTGCTGAGCCCGTGGAAAAGGGGTTGGAAGCTGCAGGGGCACTGAGGGGGAGAGCGACAGCCAGGACGGGGCCACCCCCAGCTCCACATCCCGCCTGGAGCCACCCGGCTCCGCAGTCTCCAGGGAATGAAACTGGAAGGGATCCACGCTGCTGTTGGAACCCAGGATGAGTTACGGTGCCTCTCTGAGCCTGGATAAAACAAATATATTTTGAAACTTCCTGGGGTTTTCTTTTCCTTCCTTCAGCTGGATACAGACGTGGACAGGGATTGGGCAGCTCCAGACATGGAGACACCGAGGGAAAAAAAAATCCAGGAAAGCTTGAGGAGCACATTCAGAGCAACCTGACGTGTCTCTTCCTAGTCCTTAACACGCACATTTCATCTGTCCATTAATTGTTTTTTAGCCTGAGCATACCCAGCATCCTGGGGTTCGTTAATTTTATATGTTTTTCATTTTTTTTATTGCTTTAATTGCACTACACACTTGAGTCTGGATTACTTTGGAGAGGAATTCCAGGAGATTGGAATGCAGGCAAGGTGAATTCCAGCACGGCAGGGGAAATCTCACATGACAGATCCATTTCTGAATTCCCAGAGGAGGGGTTTTCCCCAGAAAAATCCGGAAGCTCTTTTTATAGCTCCTGAGCCTGTTAATTTTAGTGACAACAACAGAGGCGTGTTTGAAAACTGAAAGGAAATCTATTAATCCAATTTTCAGCTTTTTAGCATGGAAATGTCTGTAACTCTCACAAAAGTGCGATGAACTAATTTGGGAATCAGAAGGTTCCTGTAAAAAATAACAATCCCATCTATGAAAAAAATATTATTTCTACATTATTCTCTTTCTGGGATTTTAGGAGGAAACCTGAGGAGTCTTGGGGGGTGGAGGAGGCTCAGGGGGGACCTTGTGGCCCTACACAACTCCCTGACAGGAGGGGACAGCCGGGCTGGGATTGGGATCTACTCCCAGGGAACAGGGACAGGAGGAGAGGGAACGGCCTCAGGCTGGGCCACGGGAGGCTCAGGTTGGACACCAACAGGAATTTTTTCATGGAAAGGGCGCTCAGGCCGTGGAAGTGCCCATGAAGGTTTGGAGTGCTCATCCCAGGAGGCGTCCAAGGAATTCCTGGATGTGGCACCCAGTGACAAGTTGAGCATCAGGCACTGGTTGGATCCTGGAGGGCTTTTCCCGCTCCCGGGATTCTGGGCATGAGAAGAAAATCCCTGCCAAGCCTTCCAGGTGAAGCAGCACAGGTGGGAAGGAGGAGGCTCGGGAGCTGCTGAGCAGTGAAATCTCCGCTCTCAGACGCTGCCGATGGCTCCGAAGATGTTTTTAATTGCGAGTGGTTACTCGGCAACTGCATCCCGTGTGCAGCAGCGCCGCTCTTCACCTGGAGCAGGGAAACACCGGGATGGCTCCTCAGGAACACCGGGATGGCTCCTCAGGAATAAACACCGGGATGGCTCCTCAGGAATAAACACCGGGATGGCTCCTCAGGAACATTGGGATGGCTCCACACAGTCATTGGGATGGCTCCTCACAAACCTGGGCAGGGCCAGGAAGCAGTGTCAGCAACAAGCCACAAGTGCTCCTCCTCAAGTTGTGCTTCTGGTGCCCAGCAGCAGGAAAAGCCATGGAAACTCAGCTGCAGGTGGAATCATCTCTCCTCCACCTCCTTCCCAACAAACCAGTCTGGAATTCCATGGCATGAGGCTGCCTCCAGTGTCCATGGGATGTGGAGATGCTGCTCATGTTGGAGGCTGGTGGGGCATGGAATTCCAAGGAAGCCTTGGAGTGTACACTGGAGTTCATCCCAATCCTGGATCTGTTTTCCCAGTCCTGGGTCTGTTTTCCCAATCCTGGATCTGTTTTCCCACTCCTATTTAACACAACCAAACCTAAGTAGGTTTCAAGTGGCAGCTGAAGCAGAGAGTTTTGAACTGGGATCTTAAATCCCATCTCATTCCATCACCTGCCACGAGCAGCGACACTTCCACGGACCGGGATGCTCCTGCTAACCTGACACAGGGATTGGGATGCACAGGACCCTTAAAATCAACCCAGAGCTGAAATAACCAAAGCTTTTCCCTCAGAGATCGCACTCCAAAGTCAAAGCAGAACCATGGCACCATTCCCAAGGTCTCTCAGCTCCTCAGTTATCCCGTTCCCATTCTCATTCCCATTCCCATTCCCGTTCCCATTCCCATTCCCGTTCCCGTTCCCGTTCCCACAGCTGCCTCATGTGCTGTGGGAAGCGCTGGGCATTGAGCGCAGAGCAGGTTCTGGATGTTTGACTGACAGAATCCCCAGCACCCAGCAGGGCCTTGGGATAAAAAAAGGACATCCCAGGAAAACCTGAAATGCAAACCAAGGAAAGCAGCACGGGAAGGCCTGAGATGGAAACCGGTCACATTCAATCTGGGAAAGCAAAGGGCTGCACTTGGTATGAATAATTCACAAACAGCCTCAGACAAATGATCTCAGGTCTAGGAGGAAATGGGAAAACCTCTGGAGGCTGCAGCTCTTTTTTATTCCTGCCTGGTTCCTGCTGAATGCTATTTTCTCTGGGGTTATTTTCACTCTTAAAAAAAAAAAAAATATATATATATATATATATATATATATATATGGATATCTAAACAGTTATCCTGGATGTTCAGAGAATACAGCAGTCCCCAGAGAAATCCTTTCATTTTATATTCATCACTGCTAGTAAATTATTCATTAACAAGGATCACGCAATGGGGGAAAAATTAAAAATTGGCAAATTAGTTTTCATTTGTTGACGTTAATTATTTAGTGTTGTTCCCTTTTATTAGAGAAAACACAGAGGGGGATTAGTCTTGTTCTGGCACGCCGAGTTTGCTCCCCAGACTTCTCCCAAATTAGCATTGCTGTGGCTACTTCTGTGGAAAATCCACAGGAATGCGGCTCCAGCGCTGAGATGTTGGGGCAGATTTGGATTTCTGAATTCCAGATAAACCTTTGGATATTTTTCAACAGCACTTTGGAAAGGAATTGGCAGGTGGGGCTTTATTTCCAGATATCATGCCAGCCACGGCATTAATGGAGATCCCATTAATTAATCTGTGGCTGAGCTCAGCCACAAACACCCAACATTCCCATCAGCCTCATTCCAACAAAGAAATATCCTGATATTTAACAGGCAGTGGAAATGAAATTGTCTCCGCAGCAATTTGGTTTGGATTTTGCGGCCTCGCTGCCCTGAAGAACAAGAGGCAGGAGAAGTTAATCACAAGTGCTGGAGGCAGACTCACACTGAGCTTTGCTTCCCAAATCTCCGGCTCTCCCTAATCCTGCTCCTGAGCTCACAGGAGCGGCCAGGACAACTTGTTCAACACCTCATCCAATTTTTCTTCCTTCTAATTTCCCTGGCTGCTCCATCCTGAAAAGCTGGAAAAGCTTTGATTCCTCCCAGCTTCAACTCTGATTTTTCTGGAATACTCTCCGAGTGAAACCCACCCCTCATTTATATAAATATGTATAAAATAGCTATAAAATAATGATTTAAACCCCACCTGGCTTTGTGGGAGTCCCCATTATGACCAAACTATACCTATTTCAATATTTTCAACAAGTTCCTGGGAGATAAAACTGCTCTTGGTGGTGCTCAGCTGAGAGCCTGAGAGGAAATAATCCCAGCTGAGCCTTTCCAGGGAAGTTCGATTCTTCAATCACAGAGCCAAAATCCCGGTTTTCTGCAGCAGCTGGTCCTGCTCCTGAATTTCTTTGCTGAGAAATCAAAGGTGACACCAGGACCTGCAGCATCATCAGTTAATTCAGTCAGATGGGGTCAGCTTTTAATGAACTGAATTAAACAATGTTGCCTTGATTGGGTTGTTAATTTTGCCCTCCCTGGCTGAGGCTTTTGGTGCGTCTTTGCAGAGGGAAGGGGCCTTTCCCCAGTCCCAGTTTCCTGCAAACAACATCCCTAGGAGGATTTCAAAGACAGGACAGGAAATTAAAGGTCTCAACTCCCAGACATCACAAGATCAGACCAAAAACCAAATCAAATCCCAGCGTTCACAAACAAAACCTGGGATAATGAAAGGAAGCCCTGGCCACGGGAAGGGGGTGGAATTACATCAGCTTTGTTCCTTCCAGGACCTTTCTCCAAACTAAACCAAAATGCTGAATAATTATTCAGAGTGAAAGAGCCCCCAAAAGTGACAAGGACCCCCCTTCCCTCACTGCCTGCTCTCCCTGCAGTCTCTGCCAGCAAGGAGCCTGTGCTTTGTGTTTCCAAGACCAAAACCGAATTCAAAGGTCAGAAAGAGTAACAACAAAACCTTTCCTTTAAAATGTCTCCATCCAAGGGGCAGAAAGGACAGAAACTCGGTTCACCAGAGCTTTGAACTTTTCTGTCTTCCAAAAACAAGGCAGAGCCTTGGGCTCACGGGCTCACGGGCAGCGTCTCACGGGTTAAACCCCTTCTTTTCCAGCTGCTTTTTGAGCACCTTTAATTTTCCGAGTTCACAGTGACGCCAAAGACCTTTCACAGCCGAGCCTGAGAGTGAAACATCCCATTTTTTTCCAGGTTTAATGCTACAGGAATGTCAGGAACACCGCTGAAACCACACACAACCTCTGCCCAGCTGCGCCGAGGTCACAGGAGTGAACTTTATCAACTGCAAAGCAGCAGAAAAGGTCAAACGGGCACGAGGAGTCACATCCCTGCGGATTCTGCGTGTGTGGAGGGCTGAGGGGAGAGCTGGGAGGAAATGTTCTGGAAATGTTAGGCTGGAGATGCTTCTTTAGTGCTGTGCTTGGACCTCTGGCAGCTGCAGCATTCACGGGAGGGATCTGTCACAGTCTGGCTGAAAGGGAATACGAACGTTGGCGCTGGTGTTCTCCTGCTGCCTTTGTCAGGGATTGCTGGAGCTGGTAAAGGTCAAATCACGGCTCCCACAGGAAAGGCTTTCCAGGGAGATCAGCTCTGGCTGTGGGAAGGAAAGGGCAGGTGGGTGATGTCTGTGATCTCTGTGAGCCAGGCAAAGCCGGGGTGTTTGGGCATGTTCCTGTCACAGGAAAGAATTCCAGCCCTTCCATCCCTGTGCCGGGCTCTCCGGTGGGACACGGAGCTGGGATGGGGGAACTGGAAGCACGTGGCTCTCCAGCCCATGTAAAACATTAAAACCACCTTAAAACACAATCCCTACATTTAGGGATCAAGCCCAGGAGTATCAACTGGATCCCTGGTTCAGCGACCACTTCCTTGTTGGAAAATCCATTTTTATGGACAGAAGAAACCGACACAGAACACCAAAGCACCAGGACTGCAAAGCTGTGCCATCCCAATCCGAGCAACTCCTGAGAGCCAGAATCCCCTGCTGGAGAACCCCAGGATGGTTTGGGTTGGAATGGTTCTTAGAGCCCATCCAATTCCACCCAGGACACCTTCCACTGTCCCAGGCCGCTCCAGCCTGGCCCTGGAAACTTCCAGGGATCCAGGGGCAGCCACAGCTCCTCCGGGAATTCCATCCCAGCCCCTCCCCACCCTCCCAGGGAGGAATTCCTTCCCAATGTCCCACCTACCGGAACAGCTCCATGGAAGAGGAAAAACACTCCCAGCTAAGTTGTGAGGATGGTGAGCACAAATCAACCAGCACCGAAGTGTTTCTTCCTTCATCACACAGGTAATTAGGAATACACAGGGTTGTGTGATGCTATTAAACAGGATCTCGTGCTGCTGGTGGGAATACAATTCCATGGCAATAGTTTATCCTGGGAAGTCGGCTCAGTGGGGTTGCAGCGTGCCAAGTGGAAATGGGAACCATTTGTTTTCTGTCTGCGCTGCGGCAGGAGCTGGCAGGGGTTTTATGGAGCGTCCCTGGCAGCCTCCAACTGTTATTTTTCCAAATTAACGCCGTGCCTACGGAGTTAATGGGAGTGCAGGCAGCGAGGGGTCTCTCCACAGGCCTGGCATCGAGCTCGGGATCCTTTGCAGGAGCAGGGAGTAAAACCTGACACAGATTTCTGCAATTGCTGCTCTGCTTCACGGGATGTCTCCAGACACAGCCCATGCTGCTCTCAGGACAGAGGACACGGCGCCGCCGCTGCTCCCCCAAACCGAGGGCACCAGAAGGACTCAGGGACACAGGGAAGGGAGCTTGGCAAGAAGACAAGAGGTTTTCTATTTGTGACGGGGTGGAGAAACAACCTCTGCCTTCCCAGGGAGCTCCACAAGTCCTTGACCCCGCCAACACTGATTTTTGAGAGGGCTCCTGCAGAGTTTTAGCTGAGGACATCCTGGGGGCACAAGGAAAGGCAATTCCTGCTCATAAAGGGAGGAATTGCCCCGAAGATTCACCCTAGGAGGTGATGGAACTCATTCCCCCTGCCACTGGAGCTCTGGCTTTGGGGCAGAAGGAGTCACACAAGTCTGCTCTGATGGATAATGGAGAATCCTGGAATATCTTCAGCTGGAAGGAACCACCAGGATCACCCAGGGTGTCTGGTCCTGCACAGACACCCCAACAATCCCACCCTGGGCATCCCTGGGAGCGTTGTCCCAATGCTCCTGGAGCTCGGGGAGATTTGGGAATGTGCCCATTCCCTGTTCAGTGCCCAGCACATTCTGGGAGAGGAACCTTTCCTTGATCTCCAGCACTAGGGAGGCAGCAAATCCTGCATCCTTTAACCTCTCTGAATCCCATTTATTACAGAAATATTCCAGGCTGGATGGCTCCAGGACTTATCCAGTGCCCCCAAAAATTTCCAGGCCAGATCTCTCTCATCCCCACCTTTTCACTGCTGATCCCTGCCCACCTCCAGCTCTGGATGTGCCACCCTTCCCTTGGGCTCCTCCTTTCCCTTCTAACCTGAGTTTTATCCATCTTGACAAGGAATTCTCCCAGCTCCAGAGCGGCTTTAAACAATCACTTTATCCCTACTACATTAATCTGGCTCCTACAGAACAGCAGCTCTGCCACTGGACTGGAGAAGAGGAATCAATTTTCCAGGAGCAGCTTGTTTTTATTCCATCAGCTTTCCTTTCCCAATGATCCCTTGTCCCTTGCCTTGCCCCGACAGATTTCTGCATGCAGAACTTTTTCCAGATGGCAGATTCGGCGCAGACAGCAATTTGCATAATTTAAATCTGCTTCCTGGCATCAATTACAGCACAACGCACCGCGGGCTTGGATTTCCAGGGCTGGGCAGTGCCCAGGAATTGCAGGTGACTCTGGAAAACCCTGCCTGAGCCATGGCATGGAGAAGAGCTGAAATCAGAAGTATTTCCTCATGGAAATAGTAATTCCCATGGGAACGTGCTCCAAACTGCACCAGTTCTTTCCAGGGAACTCCAGTAGCTCAGTGGCTGCTCGGGAGTGAGAAGGTCAAGGAGAGCTCCTGGTGACAAAATTGGATTTTCCCACAAGGACAAACACAACTTTGGGAGTGTTCCAAGAAGGCTGCAACAAATCCATGGTCAGTGAATCTCTTTTTCCTCTTTTCCAGGCCCCAGAGGCCAGGCTGAGAGCCGGAATCACCTCTTTGGGATTCACAGCACACGCATCGATCCCAAACGTGCGCGGTCACTTGGGATGCAACCCCTCCCAACGGGCGCCTCCTGCCAAAAATGAATTCTTCACCTTCTGAGGCTCCAGCCTATACCAAAACACAGGTTTCTGTCCCAAAATACACCCAGGAACGACGGAGGGATGGAAGCGCTGGGCGCAGAAATGTGCTGGCAAACACGGGATGCGAAGGGATCCCTCTTCCAGAGAGCCCCGCGGCAGAAGCCCGAATCCCCAAATAACCCCACGCGAACGCGCGCGTTCCCCAGAGCCCGCCTCGCTGCCCTCAGTTTGTGACGCCGTGGAGCCGTCCCCTGGCACGTGCCCTGCTCGGGGCCGGCCGAGCCTGAGCGTTCCTCTGCCCGTTCGGCAGCGGGGAGGGACACGATGGACCCAACCCAACGCAACCCAACCCAACCCAACCCTACCCAACCCAACCCAACCCAACCCAACCCTACCCAACCCTACCCAACCCAACCCAACCCAACCTAACCCTACCCAACCCAACCCAACCCAACCCTACCCAACCCTACCCTACCCAACCCAACCCTACCCTACCCAACCCAACCCAACCCAACCCAACCCTACCCAACCCAACCCAACCCAACCCTACCCAACCCAACCCAACCCTACCCAACCCAACCCTACCCAACCCAACCCAACCCAACCCTACCCAACCCAACCCACCCAACCCAACCCAACCCTACCCAACCCAACCCAACCCAACCCTACCCTACCCAACCCAACCCAACCCAACCCTACCCAACCCAACCCAACCCAACCCAACCCAACCCTACCCAACCCTACCCAACCCAACCCAACCCTACCCAACCCAACCCCGCGCTCTGCGGCCAGCCGGGCTGCTGGGAACGGCGCTGAGCTGGAAAAGCGCTGGGTTCGATCTGTGAGCACCCCGAGCGAGCCAATGCCTCCAAACGTCTGCGTGCCTTATGTCTCAGTCAATGCCTTTTCATTTCTGCACCGCGTGTTTGCCGCCTTCTCCCCCCCTCAGAGGAGCTTTAATTCTGATTTGGGCTCCCTGAGCCCCATTTCCACCGTCAGAACTCGTGTTTAGGAACGCCAGATGATAAATTCCCTAATTCCGTGATTTGTGGGGTTGTGACAGGCCCCACAGGCCTGAGGCCGCTTCATCCCCAGGCAGGGAGCACCTCCACCCCCTCGTGACAGAATTCCAAACTATTAAGGCCGTATTTTCAATTTTTTTTTTTTTTTTTTAATATTCCCAGGCTGCTCCCAGTGCAATTCCTTCCCCCCAGCCCGGTGTGGATGTGTTTGCTCTGTCCTGATGGTGAATTCCCGTCAACTTTCTGCCAAGGAAAAATTCCCAGATGCTCCAGCCCGGTGTGGATGTGTTTGCTCTGTCCTGATGGTGAATTCCCGTCAACTTTCTGCCAAGGAAAAATTCCCAGATGCTCCTCAGTGGGAATCACATCTATCACCCTCAGCCCTCTGCTCCACTTTTAATTACAGCACTCAGGATCCTTCCTTCAAATCCTAAACCCGAGGAGAGAGGAATTTTCATTTGCACAATGTCCGTGAAATTCCCTGCTCCTGTGGCATCCATTTCTGCTGTTTCCTGGACGAAGGGAGAGATTCCCTCTCTTTCCCTTTTTCCATGAAGGATGAGTTTGCCCCAAGTCACAATCACTTTAAAATCAGTTGTGTTTTGTGCCCACACTGAATTATCAGGGTCATTTTCCATCAGCAACTGCACTTGTAAATGGATAATTCAGGGGGTTTTTGCCTGGGATATATTGCAGTTTGAACAACGATTTAATTTTCATTATACCCAGCCTGGGTCTTGATTTTTGGGTGTAGGCAGATCCTGGTTTTGGCAGAACTTTGGGATGAGGAGTTTGACACAAATAGCTGCTGAAACGCTGACCTAAAATAATGCTGAGAGGGGTTTACACAGACCCCTTCCCCCATTCAGGCTGAGCCTAAGCCCCGCCAGCTCTCCCAGATTCCTTTGGCATCATTCCCTTTGCAATTTTCCATCGGGATTCCAATCAATGACCACCACCACAACGGCCCTGGATGGAAAATTCCCGTCAGGCACTGCCGGCCCCATCGGATTCCTCAGGGAGAGAAGGAAGGCGATGGGATAAAAGCTTGGGATGCTTTTGTGGAGAGGGAAAACAAGACGGGAGATGATTTAAAATCACCCCGAAGCTCAGGCACCTGGAAAAACTGAAAGCTCCACACTTCTCACTCAGTTTTTAGCACATAAAAACCACTTTAAATACTTGATAATTGAAGGAATTTAAAGGATTAACAAGAAATTAATTAATAAAAGACCCTCGCCTGTGTCTTTCTGAAAGCAGCCGCTCCACATTGTTTTAAAAGGCACCAAGTTGAACATTCTCCAAGTGCTTTTTAATAAATGTAAATAATATTCCAAAGCAGGGACGAAATGCCAGCAGTTGAGGGGTGGCTGAGCCATCCACAGCATGTAAATGAATTCCCTGCCTGGATATCAGGACGTGGATGTGCAGCCTTCAGGAATCAAAGGAGCAAAACTTGCACAGCTTGAAAAGAGCTTCCCAGAGCTCCCAAAAAAATCCCTTTTATTATTTATGTGGGAAAAGCAGAGGAGCAGCAAGGGGGAAGAGTTGCAGGGGACACCAGGATTCGGTGAAACCTGACAGAAAACGCTGGATTTTGGTGAAATTGAGGGCAGGTGAATTAATCATGAACAAGGGAAATGCAAAAAACACTGGAGGATGTAATTGGATTTACACACAAAGCAAATGGCAGAATTCCTGCAGCTGGGAGAGCAGATCCAGCTTCCTTCAGTGGAGTCATGGAATTATTAAAGCTGGGAAAGGCCTCGAGGGTATTCCTGAACCCAAGAGAACGGCCTGGGAAATGATCTCCCGTTCCTGGGGGATGGGAGCTCCTCTCTACGTTGTTCCCAACAGCTCACCTGGATCCAGCGGAGTTCACTGGCCCAGTTCAGTGTCAGACTGATTCTCAAATTCCCACTTCTCCACAGTTTTCCTGTTTCCACTCTGGGACCAGATCTGTTTCCACTCCCTTAAATGAGGGATTGTCCCACTTCAGTCTCCAGGTCTCACAGAGAAAGAGAAGAGCTGAGAATTCCTTTTCCTCGTGGATATATTCCCAGCTCTGTTTTTAACTCAAAACCACTCTTTAGACCCTTCAATGCTCTGACCCTGCTAAATGGAAATGGAAATGTCCCCACAGCAAGATCCTGCTGAAAGCTCGGGATGAGCAGAGCTGCCCAGACTCCAACTAAAGCCTGGGCTGAGATCCTTCCTTTGGGAGATATTTCCATGTTTTCTCTGGGTGTTTTCACTCTCTGTAGTTATTCTCCATATTTACTCTCTCTATTCACATCCTGTAGTTGCTCATCCAACCTGTTGTAAGGAAGTGAGCTGGAACTCCGGTCCCAGCCCTTGTCCTCAGGGACAGCACAGAAATCTGGGATAACGCCTGGAGGTGTCCAGCTTCCCCTGCCCACCTGAACCCAGCGTGCTGCAGTCAGGTTTTTCAGCCGTAGAAAATACGGAATATTTTGGAATATTGGCTTTGCTGTGTTTTCCCAGCTGGAATCAGGGCACTGACAGCCACAGGTTGTTAAAATAGTTACAAATCCCCTGAAAGAGGAAAACTTCCCCTCAGAGAGCTCATCCCAGCCAGTTTGTCATTATTCCTGTGCTCTCTTCGGCATCCAGGGAAATTGCGGGAAGTACAAACATTCCCTGGCATTTGATCTCTTCCCAGTATTTCAGGTCTGTACGAGCTTCTGCACACAAAGCCAGGCTTTAGCCCTTGGGCACATAAAGAGTCTCCCTGGTTTCATTGGGATTCCAGGAATCCCAAAGTGCCAGAGCAGGAACCCGCAGGACAGAAAATCCAGGTTTTAAGAGATTTAAAGCAGGGAAAGGACTCCAGTTCTGTCTGTGCCTTGGAATGCTCAGGGAAAGCAGGGGACAAAAGTATTGGACACAATTCCCGAGGTTTGGCAGTGCTGCATTGGGAGCACGGAGTGATCCCAGCACCTACGGCTCAGGGAAACTCTTTTGGATTTATTTTATTTATAAGAATCCTCTTGAGTTTCTCCAGCCTCTTGGGAAGCTGAAAAACTTGAACCAGCAAAGGCAACTCAAATATATTCAGGTCCAATTAAGTGAGACATTCCTAATACAGCCTTTTTTTTTTTCTTTTTTTTTCTTTTTTTTCTTTTTTTTCTTTTTTTTCTTTTTTTCCCTGTGCAATTTAACAAATTAGTTTCCAGCATCTGACAAGTTATCCTGGAAAACAGAGAATCTCGGATTAATTCCAGCCTGGGAGAAATGAGAATTCAATATTTGCTGATTTCCAGCCACCCACTCTGCAACTCGGAGCCGTGGAGGATCCATCAATCCCAGCGTGTTCAGCCTCCTCCTCCCGTGAGGAATGGGATGTGCAGGATGGATCCTCAGCTGAGGGTCGGCTCCCTGCCCCTGGAATTCCTGAGGAACCACTCCCAGCTCCCTGCGTGTCCTCTGAGCGTCTGTTCCTTGTGTCTCTTCAGGAAATACCTCCTGAAACAAGGATCTCAATCCAGGATTTAGTTGGAGTTTGGGCAGCTCTGTTAAATTCCCACCCTCTGGTGTTTGTCACAGTCACTCCCATCCATCACATCCCGAAGGATTTCCTCGGAATGAGGTTTGGAAAAGCCCTGTGGAATGTCTGTATCCTCGGAATGAGGTTTGGAAAAGCCCTGTGGAATGTCTGTATCCTTGGAATGGGGTTTGGAAAAGCCTCGTGGGATGTCTGTATCCTTGGAATGAGGTTTGGAAAAGCCTCGTGGGATGTCTGTGCCCTGGGAATGAGGTTTGGAAAAGCCCTGTGGAATGTCTGTATCCTTGGAATGAGGTTTGGAAAAGCCACGTGGGATGTCTGTGCCCTGGGAATGAGGTTTGGAAAAGCCTCGTGGGATGTCTGTGCCCTTGGAATGAGGTTTGGGAAAGCCTCGTGGGATGTCTGTGCCCTTGGAATGAGGTTTGGAAAAGCCTCGTGGGATGTCTGTGCCCTTGGAATGAGGTTTGGAAAAGCCTCGTGGGATGTCTGTATCCTTGGAATGAGGTTTGGAAAAGCCTCGTGGGATGTCTGTATCCTTGGAATGAGGTTTGGAAAAGCCTCGTGGGATGTCTGTGCCCTTGGAATGAGGTTTGGAAAAGCCTCGTGGGATGTCTGTGCCCTGGGAATGAGGTTTGGAAAAGCCTCGTGGGATGTCTGTATCCTTGGAACGAGGTTTGGAAAAGCCTCGTGGGATGTCTGTGCCCTTGGAATGAGGTTTGGAAAAGCCTCGTGGGATGTCTGTGCCCTTGGAATGAGGTTTGGAAAAGCCTCGTGGGATGTCTGTGCCCTGGGAATGAGGTTTGGAAAAGCCTCGTGGGATGTCTGTGCCCTTGGAATGAGGTTTGGAAAAGCCTCGTGGGATGTCTGTGCCCTGGGAATGAGGTTTGGAAAAGCCTCGTGGGATGTCTGTATCCTTGGAACGAGGTTTGGAAAAGCCTCGTGGGATGTTTGTGCCCTGGGAATGAGGTTTGGAAAAGCCTCGAGGGCTGCCTGTGCCCGGTGCAGAGGGGATGGAGTTCGGGGAGGAAGGAATCACCCTGTGGAAGCTGCTCCCGAGGGATTCTCTGCTCCAAGGTGCTGGGGAAGGAGCCTGGCAGCCCGATCCAGCCAGCCCTGCTACAACTGCTCCTGCAGGAACCCCAAAAATAATCAATCAATCCCACACCGAGGAATTATCTCAGCGCTCTGCCCACTGCCAGAGCCCGGATTGGTCCCGCAGCATTCCCGGGATGACTTCATCGGGATCCAGCCCTGAGCTTTTCCGTGTTGACAAACAGCTGAACTCCTGCCTCCAGGAGCCCCGCATCCATCCGCCGGCTATTCCAGCCTTTGGATGGCCAGGGGCTGAAATCCCTGCGGAATTCCGAGCCTCGGAGCCGCGGGCTGTTCCCCCCCCAGGATGCACAGCCGCGATTTCCCTCCCGATAACTGCACGGCCCAAAGAGAGAAAGCTGTGAAAATCCAGGGAAATTCTGCCACAGCAGCCCGGCCGCTGCTCGGCAGAGCCCTGAGAATCCCCGAGAATCCTCAGGCATCTTTTCCAAGCGCTGTTTGGAATTGTTATCACCCGGAGACGATTCCCCGTTCCCGAGCACAGAACCCAGCCTCAATAAAGCGCGGTAAATTCCCTCCACAAACTCACAGCTCCCCAGGAATCGCTCCAGCCGCCTTCTCCCGAGGTAAAAGTGCCGCCGGATCCCAGATCCCTTCAGGAAATCTGCCTGCGCATCCCCGGCAGGCGAGACACATCCATGTCCCGGTGGGCATCCCGCAGCCCCCCACCCCTTCCCTGAGTTATTCCCGAGGGAGCTGCTCCGTCCCAGAGCCGCGCCAGAGGCGGCTCGGGCGTTCCTTGGGGAATGACATCCCTTACCAGCCGCATGGTGAAGTTCCCCAGGAAAAGGAGGCAGGAATGCGGCTCCTCCCGGCGCCGGCTCCCGTGGAATAGCAGGAGACGGGGAAGCTGCAAACCTCGGAGCTGAGCTCACCCGAAAGGCACCAGAAAAACCTCAAAGAGAGAGGGGGGGTGGAAAAAAAAATAAAATGGGAAGAGCCAGAGCGGGAGCGAGCAGCGCAAAGCAGCGAGATGAGAAACTTCTGGCACGGCTCCAGCGCGGGGATGGATCCGCTGTCATTCCCAGCCATTCAGAGGCGGGAGTGAGGCGAAACTCGGATTTACGGGCGGCTTTGGAGCCGGCTCTGGCCGCTGCAAGGAGCCTTTCCGAGGGAATCCAGCCAGGAGCGGTGCTGGGTCCGAAAGGGAACGGCGGGGTGGGGGTGTGCGGCACACAGAGATGCATCCATCCCGTGTTCTGCTTCACGTGGGCTGTTCTCCAGATTTTATTTTATGTATTTTCTATATGCTGTATTCTATATTCTGTACTCTGTATTCTGTATTTTGTATTCTACTTAATGTCTTCTGTTTCCTGTCTTTTATTTTATAGGTTCTACATTCGGTTTTCTATCTTCTGGTTTATATTTTGTATTTTTTATACGAATGAACCCAGGTGCCGGCACAAACTCCACCTTCCGTCAGCTCCTCGATGGGAATTTTTGTTATGCACAATCCCAGCCCCAAAACCTGCATCCAAGTGGCTTCACTGGGGTTTATGACGCTCTTCTGGCACACCAACAAATTCCTTGAGGGGTTTTCCCCTAACATCGCCAAAAATCCGTTTTTCCAGAGGTAATTCCAAGGATTTCAAGCACGTGGTGAGGTGTCAGTGCTCCGAGCCCAAACTTGTGCAAAGATTTCTGCTTTGGCAGGCAGTGAAAGGGAGATAAATAATAATCCAAAACGGTAAAAATTGCCAAATTTTCTTAGGCCAGAAGGCTCAAACAGCCCTTGGTGCTCCCTCACTCCTCCAAACTCCAGTTTTCCATGGAATTATTTGGTCTCCTGGCCCTGTCCCTCACCTCTCCATGCAGGAAAACCCTCCCCGCCCTGCCCAGGAGCCGGGGTTGTCCCTCGCTGCGCTCCCAGAGCTGATCCCATGGAAGGATTTGATGGATGGCCTTGGGCAGCAGATGGAAAGGGAGAGGAGCTGTTCCTGCTCCTCGGGAGAGCGGGAAGGACACCAAGAGCTCTGGTGGGGAAGCAGGATCCGGGCATGTTCCTGCCATCCAAGCTGCTCCATTCCCACCAGATTCTGGGTTAATGAGCACTCCCTGTCCAGCAGAAATCCAGGAGCTCCCCCGTTCCCAGAACAGCCTTAAACCGGGGGCTCAACCAGGAATTAAAGCCACGGAGCTAGAGGGATAATTCACACACCCATACGTGGAATTTCAGGGGTGCTTTAACCAGATCTTCCCGGAGCAGCAATTCCCACTGCTGGATTTGACCATGGATTTGCTGTGTTTTAGGGGCTGTGGGGATTTGGTTCCCGGGGTCTGGTCAGGGGTGGAGTGAGGTGATCCAGACAGAGCAGGGAGGGGCAGGATGGTCTGTATGGAATAGGATGGATCCTCTGGAGTAGGGAGATCCCTCTGGAGCAGGATGAACCCTCTGGAGCAGGGAGATCCCTCTGGAGCAGGGAGATCCCTCTGGAGCAGGGAGATCCCTCTGGAACAGGATGGATCCTCTGGAGCAGGGAGATCCCTCTGGAGCAGGGAGATCCCTCTGGAGCAGGGAGATCCCTCTGGAGCAGGATGGACCCTCTGGAACAGGATGGTCCCTCTGGAGCAGGGAGATCCCTCTGGAGCAGGATGGATCCTCTGGAGCAGGGAGATCCCTCTGGAGCAGGGAGATCCTTCTGGAGCAGGGAGATCCCTCTGGAACAGGATGATCCCTCTGGAGCAGGATGATCCCTCTGGAGCAGGATGGACCCTCTGGAGCAGGATGGTCCCTCTGGAGCAGGGAGATCCCTCTGGAGCAGGATGGTCCCTCTGGAGCAGGGAGATCCCTCTGGAGCAAGGTGCTCCATCTGGAATGGGGCGCTCCAGCCAGCCCACGATGCTCCTCAACATTCCCAGCTCCCGGTCTCATCCCAGCTCTGCTCTCCAGGGCACACCTGCCGCTCCTCCTGAGCCACGCCCAGGCCACCTCTGTCCCCTGTCAAAGCAAAGGGGGTTTGAGCCAGTCCCAGGATGTCTTTAGGCCAGGCCTAAGCTCCGCATCAGGAGAAGGTGCCGTGGGTGTTGTGCCCTCACACCCTCACCAAACCGAGCCCAGGCCTTGAGACCTTCAAGGCTTTTGACTAAAACTGCGCCTAACGAGGGCTCTGGCGCTGAATCCTGATTTTCTGACCGCGCCCAGGATAAACCCGGCCCCTCTAAACAGCACACGAATCATTTACAGAGACCGGCCCCAGCGCTTGGGGCCCGACAGAAAGGAAGAGCCGGGCTGGCTCCCTCTGCTCCAACCCTCCCCGGGGAGCTCGTTAGCCTGGAAACACTTGCTGGAGAGTTCCAGCAATCTCTCGGCGCTGGCTCTGCCTGGGATTCCCGCTCCCGGATGCTCCGGCCGAACAAAAGCTCCGGGATGGCTCCCGCAGCCTCCCCCAAATTTCAGGGAACAGATCCCCAGATATTTAAGAATGAAATTATTGAACCGCCTCGGTCAAATGCTGGAGTTGTCTCATCCCGCCCACGCTCGGGCGCTTCCAGATGGATTTATCCAGGAGAAAATAAAATCCTGGCTGTGGCTCCTTGCAGGGGATCCGTAGGAACCTCCAATTCCTTGCAAAATGAAGCCTGAAAAGCAGATTTCCAGTAGCCATGAAGATGGGAAAAAATCATTCCTACTTTCAAAAGGAAAAGGGAAGGAAAAGGGAAGGAAAAGGGAAGGAAAAGGGAAGGAAAAGGGAAGGAAAAGGGAAGGAAAAGGGAAGGGAAGGGAAGGGAAGGGAAGGGAAGGGAAGGGAAGGGAAGGGAAGGGAAGGGAAGGGAAGGGAAGGGAAGGGAAGGGAAGGGAAGGGAAGGGAAGGGAAGGGAAGGGAAGGGAAGGGGAGGGAAATCCAGGGAGCTGCAGACCAGGGAGCCTCACCTGTGTGTGGAGGTGGGATTGACAGGGGATATTGGGAAGGAATTCCTGGCTGGCAGGGTGGGCAGGCCCTGGCACAGATTCCCAGAGCAGCTGCGGCTGCCCCTGGATCCCTGGAAGTGTCCAAGGGATGGACGGGCCTTGGTTGGATGGGGCTTGGAGCAGCCTGGGCCAGTGGAAGTTACCAGCGGTGGGATGGGATTTAAGGCTCCTTCCAACACAAACCATTCCAGGACTCTGTGCTAAGATGAGGATCCCACCTGCAATTTTCCCATGGGATTGGGGGCTCAGGGGATCCATACAAACCCCACCTTTCCTGGTAGGACACGCTGGGCCCAGGCAGCAGAGACCCCATCCCAACATCCCAACACCCCCCACTTCCAGGCCTTGGATCCCTGGTCTGGATGGAAACGCAGAATTCCCCATTCCATGCACCAGATGAAGGCACTTGTGCATTGGAATAAAAAAAAAAAAATTAATTATTATTTTAATATTTTAAGTTCACCAATTTCCTTTCAAACCACACCATTTCAAGAATTCTAAATTACTAAATCAGACCCCATGGAAACACTTGGAAAATACTGGATTTATCCCTGGAAACACCTGGAGATGGCTTTGGATACATCCTGGGAACTTCATCCTGGTGCTGGGAAATCCCCCCTTCATTCCTACCTGGTTAATTAATAAAACCCAATGTCCCCAAAAGAACTTTCTCCAACACAAATTCCCTGGAACTCATGGAAAATGGCTTTGGTTGAGATGTGCTCCATGTTGGAGCCGGGCCTGAGGGATGTGCATGGAAAGATTTCCAATGCAAAGCAAGGAATAACTGATCCAAGTGGGACCTGCAGCATCTGGGGCCCTTAATGAGTTGTTGGAGCAAATTAATTTCCATGTGTAATATATTCGGAGACTACGCGGAAATCTGGGAATTTAATTAATCACTGCATTAAAAAAAAAAAAAAAAAAAGGATTGGAGATAATTGTAAGTAAATATTTCTTAATTATTCTTCTAATTCCATGGGTAATTTGGAGGCATTTCTGTTCTAAACCCCAAATAGTTCAGGCACAAACTCCCCTCCCAATCCCGAGCAGAGCTGTGGGATGTAAAGCATATATTTCCTAGGAAAAGCAGCAGGAATTATGCAAATTCCCATTAATTTCTCCTTAAATTGGATGCTGCCATTCCCTCCCCTTTATTATCCCTAATTAATTGCCCTGCCCAACACCTCTTGTGTCTTGTGTCTGTTCATCCTCTTCCCAATTTTACTGTGGATTTTGCTCCATTAAAACTTCCCAGTGCCTTTTTTTTTTTTTTTTTTCCCCATTCCAGAGGCTTCCCAGAGCAGGAACCAACAGCTCTTGTGGTGAATTATGGATTTCAGGTCCTCGAATCTCTCCAGAATGTTTATTTGGAGCATCCTTGTGCTGTGCAAGATTGAGTGGAGCTCTTGGAAACTCCGTTTTTCTTTCCTGGAAGCTGCCTTTGCTCCCTTAAAACCCAATCCCGGCTCCCACAGAGCTTAAATCAAATCCGGGCGCTGCATCCATCAGCCTGAGGGGGGAATGAATGGAGAAACTCCCAAATCCCATCCTGCTTCCTACGGACACGAATTGTTTAAAATGCCCTTTCCAGCCTTTTCCTCCAGGAGCTGAGCGATTACAGGGGCTGAAACTCCCAAGATTTGCACGGGATTATCTGGAGGTGAATGTTCATGGTTCATCCATCAAATGTCTGGGGGTTTTGGTGCTGTTGAGAGAAAACTCCCTGGGAAAATGGAGTGTATCCATTGGCTCCGGTGCTTTGGGAAAACCGAGGGAATTCTGAGCCAGAGTTCATCTGGGAAAATTAATCATTGTGTTTAAATATGGAATCTTTATGCTTGAGAGCAAGTAGTAAAAATAAAATAAAAATCGTTGTTTTTACTGCTGCTCAGCCCTCGGGATGCAAATCCAGCGGGAAGCGCTCTTCCCATTGTTCCTGCTGCTCCTCACGGGCCTGCTCCAGTTAATGATGGGTTTTAATTAGTCATGAGCGGCGCCTGGGGAATAAGATAAACGCTCTCCCCTGATTTACAACATCTCCCAGATTGCATCAGTCCAAACAAAGGAAAACCGGGAATTATCACTGATGGATGAGCCTGGGTGGGATCTGGGGGGATTCCTCCAAAGAAACACCCCGGGACGGGAGCTCTGCTGCCAGCACGGGATTCAGGGCATGGGGACCCCCAAAAAGGAGCAGAGGGGTCGGGAATCCCATTCTCCGCGGCGCTGAGCTGCGGGGCGGCTCCGGGAGCGCGCTCGGAGGGGCAGAGCCGGGAGTTTGTAACAGGAGCAGCTCCAGGGGCAGAAGCGGGCAGCGCTGGGGCTCCTGGGCGCCCAGAGCGGGATTTCTGTGGGGAGCGGGAAGGCAGAAATCAGCATTTCAGGGTAAAGGCCAGGGCTGGAGCTGTAACGGGGCTTTGGGGGTCTGGGTCTCACCTCCGCGGATGTGCCAAGCACCTCCTCAGCTCCTTTTCCATGGAAACACCAGAAAATCCCAACTCCGGCCCTGCCAGCGGCACCCGGGACACGAGGGAGACAAAATCCAAGCTGGGAGAGGCCGGGCCTCATCCCGCAGCTGCCTCGGGGCAGAGCATTCCCACTCCTCAGGGGTGCTGGGGATGCTTCACCCCCAGCTCCATCCCGTCCCCTGTGCTCCATCCCCCCTCCCTTCTCCTCCCCGGCTGATTTTTGCGGCGGTTCGTGAGCAGTAATTAATATCGGGGCAGAGCGAAGGGGAGCAGGGCTCCCACTGCATGGAGATGTTTATTATTTATTCCTCTTTAAGGCCTTGTTAGATTAATCCATTCTAAATTACCACATGCTGCCAGGCGCAATTATTGTAATTTATGGGGATGATTCCGGTGCTCCATTTCCCTCGGATGTGAGCTGGGGGTTGCTTTTCCCCTTGCTGCTGGAGCAGCGTTCCCTTCTCCAGAGGGAACGACCTCCCCCCTCCGGGCCACACTGATCCTCTTTGGCTTTTTCCAGCAGAGAAATCACAGGATGATTCTTCCACATTTCCCCACCCTCCCCTTAATCCTCCATTTCCCCCATTTTCCCTACTTTTTCCCCATTTAGGAGATGCAAAGAGCAGATCTTAGAGCCCATTAATTCCTGATAAATTTCTGATGGGATCTCAGAGCCCACCCCATTCTGATAATTTCTGTTCAATTCTGATGGGATCTTAGAGTCCATCCAGTTCTGTTAAATTCTGTTCAATTTCTGTTAAATTCCAGTTCAATTTCAGTTCAGTTCCAGTTCAGTTCTGATGGGATCTTAGAGCCCATCCTGTTCTGATAAATTTCTGATAAATTTCTGTTCAGTTCTGATGGGATCTTAGAGTCCATCCCATTCTCTTAATTTCTGTTAAATTTCGGTTAAATTCCAGTTCAATTCCGGTTCAATTCCAGTTGAATTCCAATGAGATCTTAGAGCCCATCCTATTCTGTTAAATTCTGTTAATTTATGTTCAATTCTGTTAATTTCTGTTCAATTCCTGTTCAATTCTGATGGGATCTTAGAGCCCACCCCGTCCCTGTGCGGGGACCCTTCCCCGTCCCAGGCTGCCCCCTCCAGCCTGACCTTGCACAATTGCAGGGGTTTTGCAGCCACGGCTGCCCTGGGCAAGGGCAGAATTCCCAAACTTCTTCCTGCCTCTGTTTCCCAGGTGGATTTGGCTCCTCCTTCCCATCCCAGGAAAAGGAGAGAGGCGACAACTCCTGCACGAGGGGCTGGGAACCCACCAGCAGCCACTTTCAGAAACAGCACTTTAAAAAAGATCATTTTAAATAACAGCACTTTAAAAAACACCACTTTAAATAATATCAC
Source organism: Hirundo rustica (assembly GCF_015227805.2). Classification (NCBI taxonomy): domain Eukaryota; kingdom Metazoa; phylum Chordata; class Aves; order Passeriformes; family Hirundinidae; genus Hirundo; species Hirundo rustica. The sequence continues at coordinate 24,303,894 of NC_053459.1, forward strand.
TTTAAATAACAGCACTTGAAATAATATCACTTCCAAAAAAATCACCTCAAAAAAAATATCACTTTAAATAACATCACACCCTAAATAATATCCCCTTAAATAACAACACTTTAAATAACATCACCTCAAAAAACATCACCTTAATTAATATCACTTTTAAAAAGATCACCTCAAGTAACACCACCTGAAAGGATATCACTTTAAAGAATGTAATTTTTTAAAAAGATCTCCTGAAATAGCCTTTCCTGCCCTTTTTAAGGGTGCCCTTTGCTTTTCCCAGTGCTGATGCAGGAGGAGGAAGCGGAGGCTGCTTTGAACCCCAGCACCCCCAAAAGCTGCACTGTGCAAAGGGTTTGAACTGAAGCGTTTAACCAGGAGCTCCCAGGAGGGGAAAAAAAGCAATTTTTTAATAGAGGAAGAGAAACAAAAGGGGCTCTTTGGAGTAAAACAAACGATTCTCTACCAGAGGATGGCCCCGGGACAGGGAGACAACGGGAGCTTTTGATGCCCCAGCCCTGCCCTGAGGTTAATTCAGAATTCAGCTTTTACCCCAATCACAAACCTCCCTCAGCGAGTCAGGAAACAGAACTCGGTCTCCTCCAAGGGCAGCTGAATTCCAGCTTTTCTCTGCGAGCTTTCAGCTGTGGAGCGGAGGAACAATCTAACAAAAACGATCTCAGCTCTGCCTCCATCAAACCTCTCATGTCAATCTCCTGCTTTTGAATTTTCGGCTGTGTCCCACCAGCTGTGAGCAGACAGTACCAGGAGATTCCCACTTTCCTGCACTTACAGAACTCTCCACCTCCTCTCCTTTCCTGAGCACTGGGGAAACTCTGGAATCACCGGGAGCAGCCTCCCAGCAGGGCAAAAACAACCAAGCAGGTCAAAGCTTCTCCAGGCAGCTCCACACGGCCCCGGGAGCTTTTCCAAGCGCTGATTGTGCTGCTGAGGCCCCTCCATGGCCCTTGGGAACGGGAACATCCCATTTCCATGGATATCCAGGTTATCCAGCGCCCCAGGGACATCCCACAAACTGCTGCATTTGCTGCACATTGAGGATTTTGGTGAAATGACCAAAAACCAGGAGAAAGCAAAATCCCAGCAGTGCAGAACCACAGGATGGAATCCCTCACACTCCCCGAGCCCTCAGACTTCTCCTGGAAATCCAAATCTCTGCTTTCAGCTCCTGCTTTTTTCCCTCTGGAATGTTTGACCACAACCCCATCCAATATTTCTGACACCTGGCAGATTAAGGCCTCATGTTTACAGTGAAATGACCAAAAACCAGGAGAAACCGAAACTGCAGCAGTGTGGAGCCAAGGGACAGAGCTCCTCAAGCCCTCAGACTTCCCTGGAAATCCAAATCTCTGCTTTCAGCTCCTGCTTTTCCCCTCTGGGATATTTGACCCATAGCCAGTATTTCTGACACCTGGCACGTTGCAGCCTCGTAATGACCAAAAACCAGGAGAAAGCAAAATCCCAGCAGTGCAGAACCAGAGGATGGAATTCCTCACGCTCCTCCAGCCTTCAGACTTCCCTGGAAATCCAAAGCTTCACTTTCAGCTCCTGTTTTTCCCCTCTGGAATGTTTCACCATGACCCCATCCAATATTTCTGGCACCCAGCACGCCGAGGCCTCGTGTTCACATTGAAATGTCAAAAAACCAGGCGAAAGCAAAATCCCAGCAGTGCAGAACCAGAGGATGGAATTCCTCACGCTCCTCCAGCCCTCAGACTTCCCTTGGAAACACAAATTTCTGTTTTCAGCCCCTGCTTTTCCCCTCTGGGCTGTTTGACCCAGCCAGCACAGCCCGTGTCCGATATTCCTGACACACGTTGTTATTTTAAACACACTTCCAATAAACTCCCAAAGTTGATACAGTCAGGAGCCTGCAAATAAACGAGCTCATTAAACACCCCTGGCACTCAGCAGGATCTCTGGTGGCCAATCCCAGCTCAGGCAGGGCTGGAATTTATAACTTTGATCCCCATTTAATCTGCTCACAACCATCAATCTCTGATTTTTATTGCCCCGTTCTGCAGCCTGAGCAGAAACCCTGCTCCAATTAACACCCCCCGAGCGGCTCTGACAAATAAATGCTGACTTTAATATCCCCCAGCACAATTCCCTGGGATCCATCCTTTATTTAAGCGCCCCTGGAGCCGGGGAAGAGGTTTGGGGTGATAAAACCCCCCCAGAGGGCTGGGGAGCAGCAGGAGCTGTCACCAGGAGCTTGTGGAGCGTGGCCCGGCCTCCGTGTGACATCCCAAAACTCACCCCTCGAAACCAGGGAGATCCCCTGGAGCTGCTGCTGCCTCCAGGTCCTCGCTGAGCAGGGAGATGGGAAGGGCTGGGAACGATGCTCGGAGCAGGGGAAATCAATCAGAGGCAGCTCATTAACAGCTAATGATGCCGAGCTGCCGTTAATTCACCCCGGTCCAAGGAGCTGCCAAAGGAGGAACAGGGATCACGATTTCCTCTGGGTTCTGGAATTGGCATTCCACAAGCCCCGGGAGCAGCAGATCCCCCTGGGCAAGGCTCTCCCGGGGAGGATCGTTTTCCGGGGCAGCTGGATCAGAATCAGGGGGGATTTATCCCAGTCCAAGGGGAAGAACTTGAAGGCTGCCCCAGTTCTGTTCCCACATTCCTGCCAGAGCCAAGGGAAATCTGCCGGTGCCAGTTTTTAACGGGGTTCCTGCTGCACAGAAGGAAACCTAAACCCACATCTGATTGTCCAAGAATTCACTAAATAAAGAGATGATCTGTAGGGGAAAAAAAATCTCATTTTGTCTTCACTTCCCCTGAAAAGAAAACGGAATCCTGGAATATCCCGAGCGGGAAGGGACCCGCAGGGATCAGCACAGCCCAGCCCCGGGCCCTGCCCAGGACATCCCGACATTCCCACCCTGTGCCTGAGAGCGTTGTCCAAATATTCCTGGAGCTCTGGAAGCCTTGGGACCGCCCCCATTCCCTGGGGAAGAGTGGAGCAAGGAATATTTCCCCATCGGGAAAGGCTGAAATGAGCTTTTGTGTCGTGTTTTTACCCCAACATTCACACGAATTCCAGAGAATTCTGACCAAATGCGAAGTTTAGCGGAGGCCCCATCCCTGGAATTGTTCCAACACCATGGAAGCGACATCTCAGGAAGTGGCTCAGGGGGAACATGGAGCTGCTGAGTTGAGAGCTGGACTTGGTGGCTTTCAAAGCCTCTTCCAGCTTTAACAATCCCCAATTCCACGATTCTACAAAACTCTTCCCAACCCTGGGATCCTGGGAGGAGCCTGAGCCAGCCCAGGGACTGATCCCTGAGCCCAGGACCAATCCATGGATCCATCCATGGATCTGCCCAACCCCAGGGCTTTGCTTCCCTAAGAAATCAGCTTTGTTCCAAGCCAGGAGAATAAATGGAGGCACCCAAATTCCAGCTTTTCATCCCTGCAGCTCCAGGAATGATCCGAGTTCCTGATCCCTGCAGCTCCCCAAAGGGAATTTCTCTGGGAAGTCTCTCCATAAAAAAGCTCGCATAGGGATCAGATCAGCAATTCTGGAAGTGCTGCATGAAATCCTGACTGGGTTTTCCACCTGAAGGCAGAAAAACGCAGCTGAATCCCCTGGAAAAGCAACACTTTGGGAATGTGAAGCGTTCCTGGCAGAGCTGGGGCAGCAGGGATGTGTTCCTGCCTGCATCGAGCTCCTGAATGCTTTTGGTTCATCGGGAGGCCAGCTGCTAACTCTGTCAGGGAACGTCCCCGTGATGGATACCCAAAGGATGTGCAGGGCAATCAGGCTTTGCTCCTGAGGCACTAATTGGGTTTAGCTCATGAGCAAACCCCGCAGAGCCGCAGCCTGGGCAGAGGGAGAGCAGGAAATGCAGCAGGAAAGAAAAAGGGAAAATGATTGTTCCGTGCAAAGGGAGAAAATCTGACTCTGTGGATTGTGCTCCCCCTCTGACACCTTTGAAAGGATTAATGGGAATAGAAGTGTCCCGAAAACGGATGGATGTGGCATTGGGGAAGTGCCATGATCCTGGAATGGTTTGGAGCCGCTCCAGCCCCACCCTGCCGTGGCAGTGACACCTTCCCCTGTCCCAGGCTGCTCCAAGCCCTGTCCAGCCTGGCCTGGGCACTGCCAGGGATCCAGGGGAACCCTGAAATCCAGTCCAGCCCAACATCCCACCCAGCCCTGGCACCATTCCCCTGCTCCATCCCACGGGCTTCAGGAGCCGCCGAAGCACAGGACGCGCTCCCTCTGCTGCCCTGAGAATCCCAACGCGATTCCAGGACATGGGACGTCCCGAGCCAGGTCCCTCCGCTCTCATCCCTCATTTAAGAGTCCTTACAAAAGGAAAGGGCTGGGTCTGCTTCCCCTGCAGCAGAACAAAGCCGGGAATTCCAAATTCCAGCACCCCCAGAGAGAGATCTTCCCTGGAGCCAGCTCTAAAATGACATTGACGTTATAGCCAAAGCATTATCCGTCCCGTGCTCCTGGCAGAATCCGCTGGCAGGGAACTCAATCCGTGCAAATTGCATTTCCATGGAGCCCGGGAATGCCACCTCTCCCCTCCGGTATCCCCTCAGCTTCTCCTGGCTGTGTCCATCATTCCTGACACCTTTCAGGAGCGGGGATGTCACCTCCAGTCTCGCCACAAACCGCCTGGAGGGATTTGTTTGATCTAAAATCCCGGGAAATTTGCTTTAGGGATCTCCTCTGAGCGACGCATTTGCTGATAGGCTGGAAAGTCGAGGTTTGCTCTGAATTTCCTCCTCACGGGGGTCTGAAGTGCAGGATGGGAAACGAGGGACATCCCAAAAACCTCCTCTGGTCCAGCAGATCACAGCTGATTTGTTCCTGCTGCTACACAATAGAATAACCCCCAAATCCATATGTAAAAATATCAAACAATATTAGAAACACACGTGACGCTCACCTGCAGACGCTCTGGGAATAAAGTCGGATTTTTAACAAAAAAATCTGTTTCTTCCTCACCTTTATTTGATGTTCCATCAACGTGGGATGTGCCAGCTCCTCCGGGCTCAGTTCCTGCCATTCCCTTGACGGCACCACAAAAGGTTGGATTTAAACAACCCCATAAATTAAGGGCTAATTGATTGGGATCATTTGAGGAGCAGCCCCTGCTCACACTTCCACAGCTGCAAAACCAGAATCCCAGGAAGAGCAGCTTGGTCAGGGGAACAGCAGGAAATGTTTTTCCCTTCTGTTCCCTGGGAGGCCCCAGCTTGGGCTTGGAGAACAGAGAGATTCCAGCCCCAGATCCCGAAGGGATGAGGAATTTTTCTTTCACAGGTCAGACAAAGCTCATCCAGGGCCACTCAGTAACTCGTGGAAGAACCACAGGAGCCCAGGATCACTGAGGCTGGAAAAGAGCACGAAGTCCAAGCTGTGCCAGATCCCCACAGACCTGGGGACACCTCCGGGGACGCACTCCAGCCCTCCCTGGGCAGCTCCTGCCAAGGCCTGACCTCCCTTTCCCTGGGAAATCCCTGCTGAGACCCGAGGGGGAACGCCACGGCTTCACCCACCTCGGGAACAAACTCAGCCGGAGAGAAGCGAGGGATTGAGGCGCTCTTCCCAAAGACCGGGCTCTGCTCCGTGGGATCCCAGACTGCCTGGGCTGCAGGACCGTGACAATCCCCTTCCCCAGCCCCGGGTGCTCCGAGCCCCGGGGTGCGGGGACACCCCCGGGCGCGGCCAGGACCGAGCCGGGCAGGGCAAGGCAAAGCAAGGCAAAGAAAGGAAAGCAAGGCAAAGCAAGGCAAAGCAAAGCAAGGCAAAGAAAGGAAAGCAAGGCAAAGCAAGGCAAGGCAAGGCAAAGCAAGGCAAGGCAAGGCAAAGCAAGGCAAGGCAAGGCAAAGCAAGGCAAGGCAAAGCAAGGCAAAGAAAGGAAAGCAAGGCAAAGCAAGGCAAAGCAAAGCAAGGCAAAGAAAGGAAAGCAAGGCAAAGCAAGGCAAGGCAAGGCAAGGCAAGGCAAGGCAAAGCAAAGCAAGGCAAGGCAAAGCAAGGCAAAGCAAGGCAAGGCAAAGCAAGGCAAAGCAAAGCAAGGCAAGGCAAGGCAAGGCAAGGCAAAGCAAGGCAAAGCAAGGCAAAGCAAAGCAAGGCAAAGCAAGGCAAAGCAAGGCAAAGCAAAGCAAGGCAAGGCAAAGCAAGGCAAGGCAAAGCAAGGCAAAGCAAGGCAAAGCAAGGCAAGGCAAAGCAAGGCAAAGCAAAGCAAGGCAAAGCAAGGCAAAGCAAAGCAAAGCAAGGCAAAGCAAGGCAAAGCAAGGCAAAGCAAAGCAAGGCAAGGCAAAGCAAGGCAAAGCAAGGCAAGGCAAAGCAAGGCAAAGCAAAGCAAGGCAAAGCAAGGCAAAGCAAGGCAAAGCAAAGCAAAGCAAGGCAAAGCAAGGCAAAGCAAGGCAAAGCAAGGCAAGGCAAAGCAAGGCAAAGCAAGGCAAGGCAAAGCAAGGCAAGGCAAAGCAAGGCAAGGCAAAGCAAGGCAAGGCAAAGCAAAGCAAGGCAAAGCAAAGCAAAGCAAGGCAAGGCAAGGCAAAGCAAGGCAAAGCAAGGCAAGGCAAGGCAAGGCAAGGCAAGGCAAAGCAAAGCAGGCACGGGAACAAACGCCAGCCTCGGAGGGTTGAATCCCAAGGATCCGACATTCCCGAGGCAGCAGCGCGGCGGTGCTGACCTCTAGTGAGGGATCGCCGGGAGCGGGAGGATTCCTTGGGATAAAGTTCCAACGGCTCCTCAGCCACCTGGGCCAGCGGCACAAAGCAGATCCTGGGGAAACTGGTCCCATAAACTCCGGATTTTGAGGCGTTTTTATTTTCAATGAACGTTTCCGTCACTGCCCAGTGAGGGTTAAAGGCCTTTCCCTGCTCTTCCAGAGGGGAACTCTCACGGGAATTTGTCCCGTTTGCAGATTCCATCGGTGGAAATTAAACCCTGCCCTGGGCTGTTGCACTCTTCTGTGTCTACTGAGGAATGGTTAAAGCACCACCGCAGGTTGTAGCCCTCCAAAGGATTTTCTGCTCGTTAAAACAAAGTGAAAATGCAGTTTTTATCCTTATCAAGGTCCATGCCAGCTCCAGGAAGTGGATTACCCTCTTCCACAGGCTGCCCTCTCCATTTATCATCTTTCCAGTCACTGGATATATATTCCTCCTGACCAAAAAAAAACCCCCAAACCCTAAACAAAGCCAAACAAAAAAAAACCCCAACAAAAACAACAAAGCAAACAAAAAAACCCACACAAAAACAAACAAAAACCCACAAAAATCCAAACCCAGAAAATTTTCCAGAATAAGTCTGTTTGGTTTAATTTCCCCTACGTGCAATTCTTAGAAACCAGTCCAGAACCTTAGACACAGAATAAAATGTGTGTAGCACTAAGGCAGAGGGGATGAAGCAGGAGCTTAGGGAAGAAATGTGTGGGGAAGGAAAAGACAGGACGGGAGCAGGATCCTGCAGGGTTGGATCACGCAGGGAATCCCAGCCTAGAGGGAAGAGCAGAGGAGCTTCTCCAACCAAAACGTGCCAGAACTCAAAAGAAGCAGAAGGTGAAGAGCAAAATTCAATTTAATTCTCTCCCTCCCCAAGAAAAAAAATAAATAATCAACCCAGCAGTGGGGGCAGCTTTTCCTTTGGATCCTCAGAGAGAAACCTCCCCCAAACTCTGCACCCTTCAAAGGGAAAAGAACACCCCAACAACCCCCAAAGGCAACACCAGAACCCTCAACAACCAAAACCCGGAGGTGCCAGCGTCCAACAAAAGGTTTTATTTAAAAGCACCCCAAATTCAGGAGCCTACAAGGAAACCACGCGAGGCAGCGCCGAGTGCTGGTCCCGAGGAGCCCAGGAAGGACCAGGACAGACCAGCACAGCCCAGGGAGCTCCCAGGTTCCCACATCATCCTCCAGAACACACAACTTCCACCCAAAAGGGCCTTCAGGAAGATGGGGCTTCTCCAGGGATATCAAAGAAATCTCCACTGCAAAAATCCGGTTCACAACCGAGCTTTAAGGCCATGAGTTCTGCTGAAATTAAAACTATTCAGTTAAGAATATTCTACATCAAATGCAACGTTTGGACTCTAACAGACTCCTCTCTCTGCAGCCAAACACGGGTCGAAGGCTCCTGAGCCTCCTGTGGCACACCAGGATCCCCTGGAGCCATCCCAGGGACATTCCCCATCCCTGCGGCTCCACAGACCTCCTTTACACCGAGATCAGCTCACTGCAGGGGTAATTTATCCAATTACCTCCAGGAGTGACTAAACCACGGCAAAGAGCACTCTGCAGAGCTCCCTGTTCAGCAGTGATGGGAAAAGGACGAGTTCCACCAGGGCATTCAGGGCTTTTCCCTCTGGAAGCAAAATCCAGGTCTTGCTTCAAACTCTTTTTAGTCACTGACTCTTAAAGATAAATCGGTTTTCACATTATTCAGGCTTGGAGGGGCTGTTGCTGCTCCTGACCTGGCATCAGTTCCTGAGGCTGAGCACGTTTTGTCCTTCTGGAATTGGAGATTCCTCTGAGACGTTCCCCTGGGAGCTTCTCCTCACCTTTTTCTCCCAGAAAAACCGAAGCAGAGCAAGGAAGGCGTCCAAGAGGAGAGGCTGGAAAAGCCCCACCTCCATCCAGGCTCATCCCAGCCATCTGATGATTGAATTTTTCCCATTCCACAGCCAGAGATCAAATCCCGGCCCCTGACTCAGCTACTCACGGAGTACTTGGGACAGGAGCTGGAGCAGGTACTCAGAGGTTCCACCAGAGCCACAGGTCCCCGTCAGGATCTCTGACTTGCCCAGGAAGGAGGAGTTTTAGGCAACATTTTAAATCTAGGATCTAGGCTTGCAGCAAAGCACGGAGCATCTGCTGGTGCCGGGCTCTGCGTCCCAGGAAATTCAGCGTATTCCTGCTTTTCCACAGGGCCAAGCTGCTATTTCAACACACTTCTGTGGGCCAGCGTGGAGAAACAGGAGGAGTAATGAGCTGGGAGCTGCAAAAAAATAAAATTAAGACATTCCTCAGCTTCTGAAATGGGCCAGCCTTTTGATTCCTTTCCTTCATTCCATTTTGAATTTTTGGGAGGTTTCTACCTGAGAACAAATCCCAGGGATTTCACTCAGAGGTGGAGTTGCTGGCTGTTAAAAAAACCCAGGCAAATTCTTTAAACAAACCCCTCATGGTTCTGGTTTTTAATCAGAGATACCTGAGCTCCAAGTTTGGACAGGTATTTATTCCTTAAACTAAAGGCATCAGCTTTTGGCAGCAATTTTGCCAAATCATCGTCGTTCTGCCGTCTGAGCCTCTCCTGCTCTTCTGCTCTGCAAAAGAAAAGTGGCAAAAGAGGTTTGCCCTGAGGGAAAGAACCCTGCCAAGCAGGGAATGACTGTTATTTGACTATTAGTTAGTATTTTAATGTTGTTTTAATACCTAGAAAACGCCCTGGGGTGTGAGGTGAACGACCCCGAGACGTGCAGGGATCAATAATTCAGGGTAAAGAAAAGAGAGAGGCTGAGTTCTGCAGGTTCCTTTTATTTCATTCCAAGATTTCAGCAGAAAGAGAAACCTTTTGGTTTTTCCCAGATTACAGCGTGCTCAGGGAGCTTCTGGAAAAGCTTTTCCATCCACTAAACAAACTTTCATCCCTTAAAATAACCATTACAATACAAAGAGAATCGAGAAGGTAATAAAAGACTGTTCAACAGCCTCAGAATTCAGAAATCTCCTACAAAATAAAAAAAAAGAAGTCCATTTGAGCACCTGTGGCTCATTTTCCACCGTGTTGAAAAGGAAAACAACCCCAAAGCCGTGAAGACATTTAAAAAGTGGGTTTTTTTGCATTCAGACAGCGACAGAAGCAGCAGCAGCGAGCTGTGGTGAGCTCTGGGTGAGAACAAATAAATCGCTTTTTGCTCAGAGAGCTGCACCCTGGGGGCACAGGTCTGAGCTCAGCCTTCGCTGCAGGTGTCCGAGCCAGGGCCCTCACCCCACCAGAAACAAATGGAATTTTGGCATTGTCAGAACAAAGCAGGAGCTGGGTGCTGGGAAGCCCAGGGGTGCGGGGATCTTCCAGAGAGCTCCAGAGACACCCAGAGGCTCCTCCCGGCAGCTGGGGCGGTGCTGGAGCCCCCCCTCGGCACGGGCTTTGCTACTCAACTTTCCTTTCTGCAAGAAACGGGGACAACAATTACTGCAAACACGGGGCCGGGGCACCCCAAACCCCAGAGAGCCCCTGGAATTGTTATGGGTGACAGACACGGGGCTGGGGCACCCCAAACCCCACAGAGCCCCTGGAATTGTTATGGGTGACAGACATGGGGCTGGGGCACCCCAAACCCCACAGAGCCCCTGGAATTGCTACGGGTGACAAACACAGGGCTGGGGCACCCCAAACCCCACAGAGCCCCTGGAATTGTTATGGGTAACAGACATGGGGCTGGGGCACCCCAAACCCCACAGAGCCCCTGGAATTGTTATGGGTGACAGGGGGCTGGGGCACCCCAAACCCCACAGAGCCCCTGGAATTGTTATGGGTAACATGGGGCTGGGGCACCCCAAACCCCACAGAGCCCCTGGAATTGTTATGGGTGACAGACATGGGGCTGGGGCACCCCAAACCCCACAGAGCCCCTGGAATTGTTATGGGTAACAGACACGGGGCTGGGGCACCCCAAACCTCACAGAGCCCCTGGAATTGTTATGGGTAACAGGGGGCTGGGGCACCCCAAACCCCACAGAGCCCCTGGAATTGTTATGGGTGACAAACATGGGGCCGGGGCACCCCAAACCCCACAGAGCCCCTGGAATTGTTATGGGTAACAGACACAGGGCTGGGGCACCCCAAACCCCACAGAGCCCCTGGAATTGTTATGGGTGACAGACACGGGGCTGAGGCACCCCAAACCCCACAGAGCCCCTGGAATTGTTATGGGTAACAGACACAGGGCTGGGGCACCCCAAACCCCACAGAGCCCGTGGAATTGTTATGGGTGACAGACACGGGGCTGGGGCACCCCAAACCCCACAGAGCCCCTGGAATTGTTATGGGTGACAAACACGGGGCTGGGGCACCCCAAACCCCACAGAGCCCCTGGAATTGCTATGGGTGACAGACACGGGGCCAGGGCACCCCAAACCCCACAGAGCCCCTGGAATTGTTATGGGTAACATGGGGCTGGGGCACCCCAAACCCCACAGAGCCCCTGGAATTGTTATGGGTGACAGACACGGGGCTGGGGCACCCCAAACCCCACAGAGCCCCTGGAATTGCTATGGGTGACAGACACGGGGCTGGGGCACCCCAAACCCCACAGAGCCCCTGGAATTGCTATGGGTGACAAACACGGGGCTGGGGCACCCCAAACCCCACAGAGCCCCTGGAATTGCTATGGGTGACAGACACGGGGCCAGGGCACCCCAAACCCCACAGAATCCCTGAATCCTTTACAGGAATCCCTGGAATTGTTATGGGTGAGGAGCAGCTCTGTGTTTGGACACAGAATTCTGAGGTTTGGGAGGGTTTGGGGTGTTTGTATTAAAAAAAATTGGATTAAGAATCCTTTTGGCTCAAGGAGACTCAACACAACTCAATTCCTTTGAGTTTTTATCATGATCAATGTAAAAACAAGAAAAAAAAACCCCACATTAAACCCCACAAGCCACTGGATACTTTGCTCACAGGTGCCTTGGGATTAATTTTTGGGTTTAATTCCGCGGTTTGGGATTAATTCTCTTAAGGTTTTTTGAGATTAATACAAGTAGCAGCAGTTTTACAGGTGTCCATAAATCCATTTGTAAGAAATATCTTATTAGAAATTATTTACCTGGATCAAACATATTTTATTATAAAATCTATCCTATAAAAATATATGAGGTGTGTGACGTACACCTGCAGGGGAGATGTAATTACCTATTAAAAAATTCAGAATTCCAACAAAATTAAAGGAAGCTAAAGGGAAATTAAATCCCTCCAAGATGCGAGGGAGCTGAATTAGGTCCAAAGGAAAAATTCCCTGCTTTTCACACACCACAGCTGGAATTCTGCAGGTGGGGTTTTGAAAGCTGTGATTTGCCGCACATGGATTTTTAATTTTTTTTTTTTCACATAAAAATGTTAAATTAAGAATAATTGATCATATTTTAATTGGATGAATCAGCCTGGTCAATGGAGCTGTCCCTGCCCCTGGCAGGGCTGGGAACTGGATGAGCTTTAGGGTCTCTCCCAACCCAAACCATTCCATCAATGGTCAAAATTTCCTTATTCCAACCATTCCAACCATTCCTGGCACCTCAAGTGCTCCATTTCCTTGTAAAGGAAGTGAATCCCATTTCAGTGAAAAGTCCTGCCTCTTTTCCTTATTAAAAATACAAACTTCTGACTCTCAGCGGGAGCATTTGTGACAGACCTGACCCCAAACCTTCCCATCAGTGATTCACTCAAACCTCCACATTTTCTACCACTGATTTCAGTTGTGAGAGCACTGAAATAAAGGAAAACAGAGAGGAGAAGTGCCAGGAAAGGACACCTGGATGATGCTGCCTCAAATATTGATTCACAGGAGGCAGGGAGATGAAATCCTAAAGCAGACTGGTAAGAAAATAAATCCAATATAAACCAGGCTGGAGAAATGATCCCCTTAATCCCTTCAGGACAAACATTTCCCAAGGACTCTGACATTTCCTGGCTCTGTACTTACTCTGAAGCAGCTGCTTTCTGCAGTTTTGCCCTTTTCTTTGCAGACCAGTTGAGATCACCACCTGTAACAGCAGCAAGGCGCACTCTGAGACCTTTAAAATCGGGATTTTTGTGGCTTCGGTACCAAAACTCCCCCCAGGAGTTCCCAGAGCACTGAGAAATCAGAAGAAGGATTTCACAGAAGCAGAGACTGAGGCAAAGAGAAGCTGCAAAGACTCACCTGTGAGGTGATTCACAAAGTACAGCATGACCACAGCTATCAGGGACACTGCAAAAGGAAAGGGACAGTTTTGGCTGGCAGCAAGCGACCAGGTTGAACCCACAACCAAGAATTTCCTGGTAGTCGTAACACAGAGGAGTTTTGTGCTTTGGTAAATCTCCCTGTGCTCACAGCACGTGCTGATCCAGAAAGGATTTTAATTTCAAACTCGGAATTTGTTACCCTGGTTTTTCTGAGTTCTTTATAGCCTTTTGAATTTTCATTAAATGGAGTCAGATCTTTAGTTACTGCACAATATTAGGAGCAGTTTCTACCTTTTTCCCACAGATGTAACATAAACAAATCCTTTGTTTTTCATTCTCTGTCCTTTGTTTGCATATTTCTAACCTGAAAACAATTGTAACTGACAGCTGGTCTGGCCACTGAGGCTGAGGGGTGTTTAACCCCAGAAGCCAATCTTTAGCCAGACCCACAAATGTATAAGAAGTAAGAAATAAACAAAGAGGCTCTCTCTCCGCCCTGACTCAGCCTTGAGCTGGCACGGAGGGACCTCTCTGCCCTGCGAAATTTCTCATCTACGTGTGATTGCTTCGCGCGTCTCGGTGACAAGAATTTACACGTTTAAGAGCATTATTTGTCTCCTTTCACTCCATTTTTTCACCACTGAAACGCTTCACGCTCCGAGGAAACCCCAAGCGCTTCACTGCCAGTGGGTTCATCCCAACACTGGCCCCTCTAGAAGAGGAATTATTTCTGTTTCCCAGGGAATGTGAAGCCAAAAAAGCCCAAGGAAGCTTCCTGAAGCCGTTCCCAGAGCGTTGCACACTCACAGCAGACACAGGCACTGAAGAAGACCTCGAGGAACAGGTAGCCCCTGGTGTCCAGGATCATGCCAGCTGCTATGGCAATCACTGCCAGGCCCAGGTTCTGGATGGACTGCATGCTGCAAGGGCAGGAACACCACTGATTTCCTTCCTCGGGAAAACGGGGGCCGATTTCCTCGGGAAAAGCTCCCCAGTGGCACTGGAGCTCAGGGGACATGCACCTTCCCCCCTCGGGTGGGACGTGACACGGTCAGGGCTCTTCCTGTGCCTCCCCCAGCCTCAGGCTCTGTCCCAAAGCAGCCAGGAACTCCCAGGAATTCCTGCTCCCAACCTGGAGGAGCTGCCAAGCAGCAATGGCTTGGATCTGCTCAGATCCAGTGGTTCCAGTGTCAGGAGTCAGGGAATGGTTTGGGATGGAAGGGACCCTAAAGCTCACCCAGTGCCACGGCAGGGACACCTCCCACTGCCCCAGGCTGCCCCAAACCCATCCAGCCTGGCCTTGGGCACTGCCAGGGATCCAGGGGCACCACAGCTGCTCTGGGAATTCAGCCCAGCCCCTCCCCACCCTCACAGCCAGGAATTCCTTCCCAATGTCCCAAATCTCCCCTCCTTCAGTTCAAACCATCCCCCCTTGTCCTACCACTCCAGCTCCTCTCCAGCTCTCCTGCAGATTCTTCACTGGAATCCCATCCCAGCCAGGAATTCCTTCCCAAAATCCCATCCAAGGCTCCTCTCCAGATCTCCTGCAGGCTCCTTTCACTGGAATCCCATCCCAGCCAGGAATTCCTTCCCAAAATCCCACCCAAGGCTCCTCTCCAGCGCTCCTGCAGATTCCTTTCACTGGAATCCCATTCCATCCCAGGAATTCCTTCCCAAAATCCCATCCATCCCTGCCCTCTGGCCATGTGAAGCCATTCCCCGTGTCCTGTCCCTCCTTCCCTTGTCCCCAGCCCCTCTCCTCCAGGCTGGGCACTCCCAGCTCTCCCCCAGCCTCTCCTCTGGAGCTCCGGAATTGCACAAATCCGTGGAATACTCACAAGCCATAGGCAGTTCCCAGCTGGTGCTCGGGGACGACGAAGGCCACCATGGGCCAGAGGGCACAGGCCAGCAGGGAATAGGCCACACCCAGCAGGCACTGGGGACAGGGACAGGGACAGGGTGACACAGCAGCCTGGGGCAAACCCCAGCAAACCAGCACACTGCCCTACAAACACTGTGTGCAGCCAATCCTAAATAAACACCCACACCTGGCACCTCTGTCAGCCAATCCTAAATAAACACCCACATTTAGCACCTCTGCCAGCCAATCCTAAATAAACACCCACATTTAGCACCTCTGCCAGCCAATCCTAAATAAACACCCACATTTAGCACCTCTGCCAGCCAATCCTAAATAAACACCCACATTTAGCACCTCTGCCAGCCAATCCTAAATAAACACCCACATTTAGCACCTCTGCCAGCCAATCCTAAATAAACACCCACAACTGGCACCTCTGCCAGCCAATCCTAAATAAACACCCACATTTAGCACCTCTGCCAGCCAATCCTAAATAAACACCCACATTTAGCACCTCTGCCAGCCAATCCTAAATAAACACCCACAACTGGCACCTCTCCCAGCAAGGAGCCCCCAGATAAAACCCTGGTGATTGAAATCACAGCCCGAGCTGCACCTCACCAGAAAAATGCTGCAAAAAAAATCGAGGGTTTTCATCCCTGCCCCACTGATGGGCACCACAGTCCTCAGCTCCAAACAAATATTGCAGGGAATCTGCCCTCAATAATGCAGATTTTTAGGTTGAGAACAAGTTTTAGTTTGCCCTCAATAATGCAGATTTTTACTGAGGTTCAACCAGCACATCAGAGTCATTTTGAATAATAGTAATAAACTTCAGAAATTACCTAAAAGAATAATTCTTAGGAGAAAAACGAGCACTTTGAGTAATAGTAATAAACTTCAGACACAAATTAAAGGAACAATTATTAGGGTTGCCCTCAATAAGGCAGATTTTTAGGAGCTTCAATCCAGCACAGAGGCAGTTTGAGTAGTACTAATAAACTTCAGAAATAAACTGAAAGAACAGTTTTTAGTTTGCCCTCAACAATGCAGATTTTTAGGAGCTTCAATCCAGCACATCGGAGGCATTTTGAGTAGTAGTAATAAACTGAAAGAACAATTTTTAGGGGGAAAGTGAACACTTTGAATAATAGCAATGAACTTCAGAAATAAACTAAAAGAACAATAATTTTCAGGAGAAAAGCGAGCACCTGGCACAGGAAATTTGGTCATGGAGCGAGGAAATCTTTTCCACCTCACAACACAGAATAATTCCGCGCCAACCCCGCTGCTCATTTTCCATTTATGTAAGAAATGATTTTCTATTTATTTCTCCCTGACTCCTCTCTGTGTCAGGACGGCAGGATGTGATGTTACCATGGCTATCCAGGGGTTCCAGAAGGTGAAGGCCAGCATGACGTGCGAGGCCAGCGTGGTGACCACGGCACACAGCACCCAGATGATGTTCTTGCCAACTTTATCCACCAGAAGGCCAAACACGGGCGACATGGGAGCCGAGATGATGTACACGATGCTGCAGGGGAGGGAAAGGAGAGATTTGACACCCCAGAGTCCTCTGTTAGATCCGAGAACAGGAGGAAAAAAATCCCCCCCCCCAAAAATTCCCAATAATTTACAATTCCCAGATGGTTTGAGGACATGGAAGTGCTCAGCACCCAAGGAATCAGTGACAGGCCACAAGAAATAAACATCTTCCCCCCAAATTCCCAATAATTTACAATTCCTAAAGGGTTTGAGGATGTGAAATGCTCAGCACCCAAGGAAGCAGTGACAGGTCAGAAGAAATAAACACCTTTCCCCCAAATTCCCAATAATTTACAATTCCTAAAGGATTTGAGGACATGGAAGTGCTCAGCACCCAAGGAATCAGTGACAGGTCAGAAGAAATAAACATCTTCCCCCAAATTCCCAATAATTTACAATTCCCAGAAGGTTTGAGGATGTGAAATGCTCAGCACCCAAGGAAGCAGTGACAGACTCAGAGCCCACAAGCGTTTCCTGGTTTTACTGCTTTGGGGTTTGGCCACATCACAAATTCATCCTCAAGCCGCCAAAATGGAGTTCCTTCAGTGTTGTTATTAAACAAACTGCTTTTACCACTCAGAAAAGAATCACTCAATACTAAAATAAAACCCTTCAGAGTTTTTTCTTTCCAGTGTGAACATCTGGGAACCTTTTTGTTATTTTTTTAATTAAGAACACATTCACATTCCCCAGTTATTCCTTGGGTCATGTGAAATTATTTCCCCTCTTAAATGCAGCTCGCAGGAGATCCCAAATCTCTTCCCACCTGCCCAGAGCCCAAAAATACATCCTAAAATCTGGCAGTGTTCTTTACTAAATCAATTGCAAGATACCTGTTAATTGCACTGGCTTCTTGAGGGGAAAATCTGAATTTTTCAATAAAGAAAACCCTGAGGGAAGAAAAAAAATTTTTAGGAAAATACAGACTTGAAGGATGGGAAATCAAAATTAAGTAAGACAAAGACACGAGAATCTCATTTACAAAAACAATTAAACAGAGCTTTGACATGAATATCCCAGATTCTCATTTATCATTAATTTAGGAGCTTGTTATCAGACTCCACACATTTTAATTTAAGGCTCATTTACATTATCCTGCGGGGAAAACATGAAAAAATCCATAACCAACATTTAACCCCAAAAATGAGATATTGGGCTGTAAATCTGGAAGGAATCCTACAGGACATGGAATTCCACGCCATGTTTTAAACCTGTATCCGGTTTTAATCAGGAAATCAAACGCTCCTGTGACTTGTGACACCAAGCTCAGCTGATGAACGTGAAGTGCTGAAGCGCTGTGGTTAAAAGCTGGGCCAGATTCCGAGGGAATCGCTGGGAAAGTGAAAGTGAGTGGCACGTACTTGCCAAGGCCAATGAAAGGGAAAACGGCAGCGTAGTAACAGACACAGATGACAAAGATGAGCCACAGGGACAGGGAGAAATCCTTCACATCCGTCAGCTTGATCACTTCTCCTGCAGAGACACGGCGGGGAGGCAGGCAGGGCAAACAAAGCTGGCATCCAGCCCCTGGAGAACGTCCAGGCGATCCCAAAGCCCTCCCAAATCCCATCCCTGCCACTGCCTGCTTGCAGGTTAAAGGCTGGCATTCCACTGGGTCTGCAATTCAGTTAATTTTTAAGTGGTTTGAGTTCCCTCCCACATGGAAAACTCACCCCACCACACCGACAGGGCAGAGCTGCATGGATCTGCATCCTTGCTACAGGAAATCAACTCCAAGTTGGCACAAATTGGTGTAAATTTATTTACACTGATTTATTTTTATGAATAAAGCAGGTGGCGGTGCATCCGCCTGTGGAGCTGGTGTCGAAAACTAAAACTTCACGTAAAAAAATGAGGCAAAAATGCTGGTTTTGACTGTGAAGATGTTGAGCAGCAGGCACTGAAATGCAAACCTGCCTGGTGCAGAGCAGCTGCAAGGGTCTGCTCTGAGCCCCAGCACTCACCTGTTCTCCCCTGCTCCTTACAAAGCAGCTTCTCTGCTCTCCTGTCCAGGTAAGCCAGGACTAAAGCACAGCTCAGTGAGAAGAGACAAGTGACTCCACCTGGAGAAGGCAACACCACACGGTCAGCGGACAGCTGGAGCAGTAATTTGGTTTTTCAGCCCAATTTTCAGCCCAGTAATTTGGTTTTTCAGCAGTTTTTGTTGGACAGGGCAAGGTACAGCAAGTTTGCCACCAGTTTTAAGGCTCAAGATTCAGGTGTAAAACTGAGCCTGGCACGTGGCACACACCCACCCTGGAGCACAGACACGCAAATGAATTTATTTTATTTAAAACAGCACCACCACTCCCCCTCAGCACAGCCAAGCTCCTCAGCTGCACCTCACAGAACAGAAACAAAGCCTGGCCTTATTCCCAACACCAAAACCTCCCTGCCCACGGCTCTGAGGGAAGGGAACACACCCCAAAAGTGTTCAAATTTCACTTTCACAATCAGATAACCACAGGTAAGCTTTGAAACTCCTCAGAAAATTTTTCAGGCCTGTCCTTTTCACCACTACAAGACACAAGCTTGAATTTGGCAACCCCAAAAACGCCACAGCATTTCAGAAGCTGCAGTGACCCGAAAGAACGTGATACAAAAAATGCTGGAATTGTTCTTGCTACGCTCAAACAGATTTGTGCTGCTCGTAAGTGGTTAATAAACCAGTTTTTAAGAGATTGAGAAATGCTTTTGGGGGGTTAATAAATGTTTTTAGGCGATTAATAAATCACGAACACGCATGCAGGTGACACCAAGCCAAGACATCACTGACCTATGAGCAGAGCCAGGCCGAGGGTGCTGGGACCAGCACAGCCCAGGAGATGCTGAACTCTGGAGTAGATCCATCCCATAATATTCATGTTCACCGTGCTCCCCTAGGCACAACAGAGCCACGTGAAGAAGCCAGCATTTCCCAGCTCCAGGGATCCACCAGGAACACCAGGAACAAACGTGGGTGTTTATTATTCCAGTGCTACCCAGGGAATTTAAACCAGCAGGGAGAAGGATACAAACGATCCCGGCTGGGCTGGTAACAAATTAACTATTGCCACAAGGATTTAACATCACAAATTGAGCTTTTATAGGAGCCTGGAAGAGTTGTCACTTAGGAGAGGTGAATAAACCCACAGGGACGAGCTCAGCAACAGGGCTGAATGTGATTTATTTGACCAAACACGATTCCCAGCTGACAGGCACCAGCAAAAATCACCTTTTTCCCTGTTTTGGCCTCAGAGAGGGAGCCATGGCTGCAATCCCAAGGCTGCCACCAGTTAAATACCGGCAAACATCCCCCAGCCCCACCTGCAGCGGATAAAAACACCCAAAAGGAGCCCTAAAAACACCCCCAAAAAGAGGAGCAAACTCACAATCCTGGCCATGCTGAGCTGCAACCCAAACACCAGGTTTAACTCCTTGCCCTTGAACCAGCTCACCGCATACGTGTTCTGAGCCACCGCCAGGGACTCGCCACCGATCCTGGAAAACAAATCCCAACATTCCCAGTGCAGCAGGCAGAGCAGGCCTTGGCAGGAGCAGGATTTCAGAGAAATCCAGCTGTGTGCAAGCAGATTTAATGGATATTTGTATCAGAGATTTAAAAATGGAATTGCAGTGACTGAGGAATAACTGGGGGTTCCACAGGTTTTGATTCAGCAGCACCTGCAAAGCCCAGTTTTTTGTTTTCTCACTAAGTTACACGTGGAAAAGAAATGGAGATCTTGCATTCCTCAGCTCCAGAAGTCTCAGAATCCACCAATTTTGGCTCTGAGGGGCAGCATTTTTCTAGGAGAGTTTTCCAGGGTTCGTTTTTGTAGTTTTCTCACCTCAAAGAGCACCAATGTGCCCTTCCAGACTCACCCAAATATGAACCTGCCCACTTCCATCAGCCAGAACGTGTTGAAGAATGCTCCCAGAGCGAAAACCACCTGTAAAGAGCAGCCAGGGAAAAGTGTAACTGTGCATTTCACGCAGGGAACAAAGCAGAACTGTCTGAAAACAGGAACAAAAATGCTCTTCCCTTCCCAGAAATGCTTCTCACCCAATTCCTGCTCTTTTTGGTTTTTTGCTCCCTCTGCTGTTCATCACCCCCAACCCAGCCCAGCTGAAACTGTGCCACCCTCAACCAATCCCACACCAAACATTAAAAACGTGGGTCCTTCCCACAGTTCCAGTCACACCCCAAGGCTCCCTCTCCCAACACAACCCAAATTCTGCCATTCCAGTTCCCAGCTGTCCAAAGTGGAACACAAACTGCACACCCACATCACCCCTCCCTCGCACTCACCTGCCCAACACACACGAAGATGCTGAATATTACAGTGCCCAACCTGGAGGGGAAAATAAAATCACTTCATGAATCAGAATCCTTTTTTTTTTCCCTATAAAGCACTATTTTAGATGTGGAGCAGGGAAACAAGGGGAGGTGGATGGGAAATCAAAAGGTCTCTAATAAACTGTGCAGCTCAACAGCTCCCACAGAAAACAGGCAGTACAAGGTGGTGCTTTTGAAACAAATTCATTTAAATCATAAAGCAAAGGAAGCTCGTCTATACTGTTAAAAAAAATCCTAACCTGCGTGGGGAGAAGCTATTGGAAAGGTTTATTATGACCACGAAAAGCTTTATAACACAAAGTCTGAACTTCAGCTGCAGTTTGAGCTCGTCACTCCTGGCACACGAAGGCTGCACTCACCGGATCCCAAACACTCTGTCTATGAGGAAACCTCCGAAGAAGCACAGCACCACGTTGGGCCAGGAATACCAGGCATAGAGTGCCATGAACTGGGCTGTGTTCACCTTCATGTCCTGCACGGCACGGGGGGAATTACAAAAAAGCCATTATTCCAGAGCTAACTGCAGGGATGCAGAGTAAATATTCAGGTAGAAGCAAGTAGAAACAAGTGCTGCTTCTGTAATTCACAGAATTCATGGATGGGTTGGGATGGAAAGGACTTTTTTGTTCTGAGCCCGGGGACACTTTCCACTATCCCGCGTCACTCCAAATGGCCTTGGGCACTGCCAGGGATCCAGGGGCAGCCACAGCCGCTCTGGGCATCCTGTGCCAGGGCCTGCCCACCCTCCCAGGGGTAATTCCTCCCTACATCCCATCTCCCCTACCGAGAAGCCCTTCTCGCTGTCCCGTTAGCCCACGGAAAACATCGCCCTCCCTGTTTTTCAAAGCCCCCCGGCAGCGACTCACCCGCTGAACCTGCGTTTGGAGAGCGGCGGGGTTGTCGTAGCAGAAGTAGCTGCCTGCAGGGAGAAGGGCACGGCTCAGGGCTGCGTGCTGGCCCCCACACCCGAACCCCCGCTCACAGCGGAGCGCCCCCCACACGCAGCCCCCCGGCCCCGTCCCGCACCGAACCCCAGGAAGCACATGAGGGCCAGGACGAGCAGGCGGTGAGGGAGGCGGCGGGGGTCGCAGGCGGCGGGCAGGGAGCGGGGAGGGCCCGGGGAGCCGCCGCCGCCATCGCCGCCATCGGCGCCGAGCAGCGCCCGCTCCTCCTCCGCCATCGCGCGCGCCTCACGTGAGCGCGCCGCACGTGACCCGCCCTCACGTGGCGGCCCGCCCGTCACGTGACGTGTCACTCACGTGACTGACAGGCACGTGACCCTGTTGCCATGGCAGCGCCGGGCGGAGGCCTGGGGGCGGGGAATAGGAACATGAAATTAATATTAAAAATGTCAATGTAAATATAAGTGTAAATGTAAGGTAAGTGTGAGTGTAAATGTACATGTACATGTGAGTGTAAATGTAAATGTAAGGTAACTGTAAGTGTAAATGTAAGTGTAAGGTAAGTTTAAATGTACATGTACATGTGAGTGTAAATGTAAGGTAACTGTAAGTGTAAATGTGAATGTAAGGTAAAGGTAAGTGTAAATGTAAATGTAAGTGTAAAGTATAAATGTAAATGTAAGTGTCAGTGTGCCTGTAAATGGAGTGTGAGGGCCAGGCTGCAGGCAGCCTGCAATAAGCATCCAGGGAAATGCAGCAGCGTGTAAAATCACTCCACTGTCCTCATTTTGGGCGGTGAAGTCCATGGGATTCCATGGGACTGTGGGATCGCAGCCAGGTCTGGGTTAGAAGGGATCTTAAAGCTCATCCGTGGCAGGGACAGCTCCCTGTCCAACCTGAACCCTGCCAGGGATCCAGGGGCAGCCACAGCTGCTCTGGGAATTCCATCCCAACCCTTCCCTGCCCTCCCAGGGAACAATTCCTCCCCAAGATCCCACCCATCCCTGCCCTCTGGCAGTGGGAATTGGTTCTCCCTTGTCCTGGCAGTCCCGTTCTGGATGAGCAGCTCCTCTCCAGTTTCCCTGTAGCCCCTTCAAACAAACACTGGGAGGTTTCTCCAAAGTCGTTTTTCGTAAGCTGTTTTCTCCAAAAGGTTCTTGCCATATTAGACAAACCCTTAAAAAAGCTACTTTTTATTGTAAAAAACTCCAGTCTCCATTCAAATTTCATCTTCTTGCACCAGAAATGACCTGAATCCTGTGTGCACATCATCAATTGCTTTCTCATTAACAGATGCTCTTCTTGAATAAAATGTGCTTTTAATGAGGCAAGAACACTTGTGATTTAACCCAAGGGATTGATTTACCTTTTCAAGGTGTAGAAAGCAAAGGGCTGGGTTTTACCTGAGATGCTGAACAGCACATTCACTTTCCAGCAACTCTGTCGTGAATTTGATAAGGAACCATAGAAGAAAGTCAAAACAACTTCTCAAAACATGTGGGGATCATGTTGTGAATCAGCTGCAAGCTCCTCTTGGACATAAAACACTTCATTTCACTTGATACGTGTCCTTTCAGAGACCTGTCAAGAGAGAGCTGTGTGTTATTAAACAAATCATGTTCAACTGCTCTGAGCTGGTTTCGATTCCTTGAAATCTGAGCAGCTCGGTTTACTCCAGCTGCTGTGAAAAACACCGTCTTAGATTACAAGGCTTCATTGGACAAGCAGTTGTGCAACAAAGTGGAGAGTTTCAGTGACAAGGATTTCAGTGACAAACTCAAGGGATTTTGTAAAAAACTCGAGGGTTTCTGTGACAAAGTTGAGGATTCCAGTGGCAAACTCAAGGGTTTCAGTGACAAACTTCAGGGTTTTTGTAAAAAACACTCGAGGATTTCTATTGCAAACGCAAGGATTTCTGTGACAAACTCGAGGGTTTTTGCAAAAAACTTGAGAATTCCAGTGACAGACTTGAGGATTTCTATAACAAACTCCAAGGTTTCATTGCCACTTGAGGGAGCTCAAAGATAATTGACCTTGTGGAGTTTCCTCATTCCAGGGAAACAATTTCTATCCACAGATAAAATGGATAACTTTGGAAAGCAAAGCTAAATCGAGCCTGGGGTTGTATTTATCTTGTACTGTGCTCTTTATCAGAGAGTAAGAAATTGCAGCCACGTATGCAGAATATTTACCAGGAGAAAAAGACAGCTTTCCATTTGCTAATTCCCAATATTCGCCTTTCTCCCCAGTCACTTCCCCTGCACCTTGGCTGTGACCTTGCTGTGCCTGTGATGTTCCTGTGAGTTCTGCCCAGGCTGATTCCCACATGCATTGCAGGTGTTTATGTCCCAAATAAATACAGCGCCTTGCTCTTAAACTCAGGTTTTAGAATGTTTATTACAGCTGCAGTTGCTGCCTCCCCATAAATCAGAGCACTGAAAGTGCTACGTGATCCCAAACGCTGCGTGGAACGGCAGCAAATGGAGGAAAAGCTGCGTACAGGATTTTACAGGGGCCATAAAATCCTTGTGCTGTGGCCTCCCCTCCTTGCACTGCAGGAGCAGGGAGCACTCAGGACAGTTAATATTCCCAGGAAACAAGGGTGAGTTTCAGGGGTCAGCTCCTCAGAGTTATTGCTGTCTTTGGGAAGAGGTTTCAAAACTGCAATGAAGCAGGAGCTATATTTCACGTGATTAAATTGACCCCATTATCCATTTTCTGAAGGAAAAATCTCCTGCTCTTCCCCCCAGAGGAGGAAGCATCTGTCACACACGGGCATGCAAACAGTTTTGAATCACTCCACGTGCTGAGGAATGGGTTATTACAAACCTCTCTGTCTCACTCAAACATTATTGGGCGTTTATGCTCCATCCCAAGACAAGTCTGGCTTCTCCCAGGTGCTGGGAAGAGGCTGAGGAAGCTTTTCTGCCCCATAAATCTGTGTGAGAGCAAAGATCCCGGCCTGAGGAAGCTCCCGTGGTTGGGAGGGATCCTGTGCCAAAGCAAACAGCTCCTGCCTCTGCTGAGTCACACGAGCGGGGTGGGTTTATGGCTCCTTGTCCCACACTGTTAAATATTGCTCTGCTTCCTTCCCGAAATTCTCAGCTGTCCCCGAGGGCAGCCGGTGCCAGGCTCCTTCTCCACCAGCCAGCTCAGGTCATGGAGTGAGAAACACCCCGGGAGAGTGTAGGAGCGCCGTTAGTGACGTGCAGCTCCTCAGCCCAGCCTGGACCTTCAGAGGAATTTTCTGATCTTCCAGGTCAGGTTGGACAGGGCTTGCAGCAGCCTGCTCCAGTGGAAGGTGAGGGATGGGATGATTTTAAGGTCCCTTCCCGCCCAAACCAGTCTGGGATTCTGGGAATTCCGAGCTTTGGGCTCTGGGGGTTATGATTGAATTTTTAGGTAACACTTGGACTTGGCTCCATGCACAACTTTCCCTTTGTGCCTGTTTTCCTCAGGATACACAAACTCCTGGTGGATCTCAACAGTGCTAAGTTTTAAAAATCCCTAGGTTTTTTGGAGGAAATACTGAACAACTGCAGCAGCCTGAGAGCCACTGAAGCAAAGCATTTCCTGGGTAGCTCATCTTTGGAAAGATGCATTCTCAAAAGATTTAAACCTCTTAAAACTCTCCCGTTTTTTCCAGTGGGGTAGACGTGAAGGATTCCATAGCCAAGCCCTGGAATTTCAGGAGGAAGCTTTGATTCTGAATCAAATGCTGGAGGTTGGTGTCACCCAGCCTCAGTGCCCTGGGAATGAAGGAAGTTCCCACCCTGGGCAAGGGCTCTACTTCCCTCCTCTGGCTGAAGGCCAAGGAGAGCTCATTGTCCCAGGGCTCCTCACCCTCTGGGAATGGGAATGATGGAAACACGGCCATGGATGGGAGAGGGAGCTGCTTCTCACATGGCAGGGCTGCAGCATCCCCTCGGCATCCCTGTAAGCACAGAAACGCTCCTGCTCCCGGACCCAGGGCTGTTCCCACCCCCCGAGGATCCCCTCACCATCCCTGTAAGCACAGAAACGCTCCTGCTCCCGGACCCAGGGCTGCTCCCACCCCCCGAGGATCCCCTCGGCATCCCTGTAAGCACAGAAACGCTCCTGCTCCCAGACCCAGGGCTGTGCCCACCCCCCGAGGATCCCCTCGGCATCCCTGTAAGCACAGAAACGCTCCTGCTCCCAGACCCAGGGCTGCTCCCACCCCCCGAGGATCCCCTCGGCATCCCTGTAAGCACAGAAACGCTCCTGCTCCCAGACCCAGGGCTGCTCCCACACCCCGAGGATCCCCTCGGCATCCCTGTAAGCACAGAAACGCTCCTGCTCCCAGACCCAGGGCTGTTCCCACACCCCGAGGATCCCCTCACCATCCCTGTAAGCACAGAAACGCTCCTGCTCCCGGACCCAGGGCTGCTTCCACCCCCCGAGGATCCCCTCACCATCCCTGTAAGCACAGAAACGCTCCTGCTCCCAGACCCAGGGCTGCTCCCACCCCCCGAGGATCCCCTCACCATCCCTGTAAGCACAGAAACGCTCCTGCTCCCGGACCCAGGGCTGCTCCCACCCCCCGAGGATCCCCTCACCATCCCTGTAAGCACAGAAACGCTCCTGCTCCCGGACCCAGGGCTGCTCCCACCCCCCGAGGATCCCCTCACCATCCCTGTAAGCACAGAAACGCTCCTGCTCCCAGACCCAGGGCTGTGCCCACCCCCCGAGGATCCCCTCACCATCCCTGTAAGCACAGAAACGCTCCTGCACCCGGACCCAGGGCTGCTCCCACCCCCCGAGGATCCCCTCACCATCCCTGTAAGCACAGAAACGCTCCTGCTCCCGGACCCAGGGCTGCTCCCACCCCCCGAGGATCCAGCAGCCCCCCATCTTTCCCGGCTCCCGCTGGCCCCTCTCCCTCAGTCCCTTTTTTCCACAGCACAGCTCCTGGCAGCTCCTGCTCCATCCCCGCCCAAGGCTGAGCATTTTCTGCACATCCAGCAGCTCCTCCTCAGGCATTTCCTCTGCCCTCCGGTGCCTGAACTTTGCTGGAGACTTTCCAAGACCTGGCTAAGGTGGGGTGGATTTCTTTCCTTCTCTCCCCTGCAGCCAGGAGAATTTCCAAGCTCTTTTTGATTCAGTGGTCCCGTTGTTCCCTGAACTTGAATTCCTTTGCTGAGACACCTGATCCCTCACTTTCAAATTAATTCCTCCCTTCGGTGGAATTCCTTCTCAGCAGCTCTCCCAGGCCTTGGATCTGAGGAAGTTCAATTAAATTCTATCCCTGCAGTTGACATGGTTGTGTTAATTATTCTCATTGGATTGAGATGGTTTAAAATAAAACCAAAAATGAAAAATCACAATTATTCCAAGAATCCTGAGTCATCTCCACATGTCCAGCTTTATCTCAGAGTATGGGTCTTTGCTTCATAACCCAAAAAAATGATACCATGGGGGAAAAATTACAAAAAGCTCTGATTTCGAGGAAAAGGGAAGAGGATGGGAAAGGGGAGCATAATTATTTCCTTATAGGCAAAGAATTGGAAACAAGCTGGAAAGGGGAGGAAAAAAAACATTTGACAAACTGATAATTCAAATTAGAGGACAAGAAATTCTGCCTAAGTATTTGTTAAGGTAAGGGGCTGGAGAGGGAGATGAAATGCAATTTCCTTTTTTATTTCCTTCAAAGAGTGAATGAGCATTTTTTTTTTTTTTTTCACAGAAAAAAAAAAATCACCTGTGATCTAATTCTGAAAATATATTGTTTCCTTTAGAAGCATCTTGCTCAACACCTGATTTCACAGTTTCACTCACAGATTACAATTCTTGGCATTTTTATTTCCCTGAGCTCCCCACCTTGTGGTTTCCAAGTGCAAACAATTCCCTCAATATTATTCACGGCCTGAGAGAAGGAAACGAGTGCGGTCACGTTGTTGCTCCCCATAAATGACAAGTGAATAAATACAAATCTTACAGGTGAGTATCTGAAATATTCCACTCACCTTTCCTGGCACCACAGCCAGCTCATCGCCACTCAGGAAATGTGAAGGGAATTATTTCAAGGAAACAATTCAAGGAAAGATCATTCCAGCTTCCTTGGCTTGGGAAATGGCATTTCTTAGGGAACCTCCAGGACTCACCTTCTTCCCACAAGGCAGGAAAAATGGTGCTGTGCTTTCACCTGAGTCACAGCTGGTCCTGGGCTCCACACACTCCTTGAAAAGGAGGAAAAGAACAGAATTCTGTGAAAAGAACCTGGTTTGAGCAGGAGGAAATGAGTAAAGCAAGTTCTCAGATTGTTTTAGTGGAAATTGTGCTGTGCTTAGGGAGCCTTTCCCTCACAACTTGGTTCATTTCCAGATTTACCTCTTCCATTCGGGCAAATCCTGAATTCCACCCACCCCTCACCACCAGCACAGGGGATGGATCCCAGAGCCATGGGAAGGCCACAAGGGATTTTACCACTCCCTGCTTCCCTGGGGAACAGCATTCCCAAGATATTAATATGTAAATGACTGTGATTGCACATACAAACCAATCCCTCCCTGGATGGGGAAGGAAATCCCACCACGCTGCCCATGGACATCTCCTGCGGAATCTGCTTTGGTTCCACTCCGAGGAGCTGAAACCCTTTGGAACCACAAGTTCTTTGTCCTTTCAGAATCATCCCAGGATCCCCTAAGTTGGAAAAGGCCTCCAGGACCATCAGCCCAGGAGTTAACCCAGCATCAAACCACATCTGCAGGATTTTAAAGCACTTCAGGGATGGGGACTCCAACACTCCCTGCATGGTAACCAGGAGATGAAGTCAGATTAGAAGAAATTGAAGAGAAAATAAATGAATTTGTCTTCCCCCCCCTTATCTGGAAGTCAAATACAGTTTGGGTTTGTTTGGTTTGTTTGTGGTTTTTTGGGGCTGTTGTTTTGTTTTTTTTTTTTTCTGGAAATTTGAGATCCACAACCACACAACATTCATAAAAAATACAGCTCGAAATTCAAATATCTGACACCTGACAAAAGTGCCAAGGGCACAGCTCTGGAAAGCGATAGGGAGTGGAAAATGTGGAGAGAAAACTGAACTCAGGAAAGGGGACAGATAAAAATCCTGCTCTGGGGAGCCACGCCAAATAAGAACATCCCATCCTGAGGCTGGAGTGTTTGCTTCCTTGTTTGAGCTTGCTGGCAAACTATGAACTCACACTTCTTATGTTCCACTCCAACAACAAGAGCTTTGGGGCAGGCCTTGGCTCCGGGATCTCCAGCTGAATTCCCTGGATCCAATTTTCCTGGAGCCGTTGGGAACGCACCCCTCGGGCTCTGCCCCAGCCCTGGGAACCACTGGGGTGTTTTGCTTGGCTTCCCTGAGTTTACATCCCCACCAAAAGAGGAGAAACAAGCCACGAGGGCTTTTGTAACTCCTTAAAATCTGATTACTGCAGGGAATTAGAGCCAGCGATGCACTGGAGATAAGGGACGGGAGGAGGCCCTGCTCTGGTGGTGCTGGGGAGGAGGGGATGGCACCACCACCCAAATCCAGAGCACAGCTCTGACAGTCAGGGCTTCCAAATCTGCACCCCCGGGAGTCCAAACCCCTCTTTTCCAAAGTCATGCTGCAAATTGCTCATAATTCATCAGCTTTGTATGATTTTCTTTTGTCTAGAATTCACATGTTCAAGTTTTCCTTTTAAGGCTGCCTGTTCCTTCCCTGCTGAGCATTCCTGCCTCCAGCCCGAGCTGTCCCAACATCATTTCAGCCTCTACTCCACACATTCCCAGCCCATTTCCCTGCACTTTCTGCTCACCAAGCAGAAATGGAGCTTTCTATAAGCTCCTTACACCGACACCTGAAAGAGCAGTGCTGCTGTCAGCACATTCCCAGCCTCTCTTCCCTGGGAATATTTCCCAGAGCCAGCCTCACACTGCGCCTTCCCCATAGGAAAAGTGATTTCCCTACAAAGCTGAAGGGATTTTCAGGGAGTTCCACCCAGCAGAAAATGCCTGGTGGTGGCTGTGGACGGTGTCCAGCAGCTCCTCGTGGCCCAGCAACCTTCCCCAAACACGGAGTGCTTCCAGGAAACAGGAGAGAAACACACATCCCACGGGACTGGGAAGAGGGCCGGGCTGGATCACTGCTCCGCGCACACATCTTCAAGGAAATGAGGAAAAATAAATGAGTTCCAAACAGCACAAATGGCTCCCTGGGGGCCTTGGCTGGGGGTTTATCCTACAGCCACAGCATCCCAGTCCCGGTGGATGCAGTGCCTGGCTCAGCCCCAGTTTGGGGCTGGAAGAAAAGCACCAACAAACAGCTTTGCTGAGGCAGCAGCGTGTGGTGGATCTGTGAGAAAAGCTTTGTGCTGTTGCAATGTTTTCCTCGTTGCTTTGTGCACTCTGCAAACAGATTTGGCAGGCAGGCATTGTTACCCTGCGATCCTCCTCCAGGATTTACTGGGGGCGTTCAACACCTGCCACAGCCATCCTGCATTTCTGTGAGCTGGCACTAAATGCCAGCCCTGAAGCGACAATTTATTGCTGGTTTTGTTGTCTCAGGATAAACCACAAAGCCAATAATGGTTACAAAAGTGCCACTCCCAAAGTGTCCCATTCCCAGAGCGTCCCACTCCCAGTGTCCCACTCCCAGGGCCTGGGGATGCTCCTGCTGGTTGTTGCCATCACCTCTCAGCTAAGGGATAAGCAAGAAAAACCATAAAAATAAAACAAAATCTCTGAAATTCCTGTTCTGGTAACAGCTGGGAAGGTGCTTTAGCCCCCAGACACTGCTGGCTCCAGGGCCAGGTTAACTTTGGGTTGGAATCATGGAATGGTTTGGGATGGAAGGACTTAATTCCCGTCCATCCCACCCCTGCCATGGCAGGGACACCTCCTGCTGTCCCAGACTGCTCCAGCCTGACCTGGGACACTGCCAGGGATCCAGGGGCAGCCACAGCTGCTCTGGGAATTCCATCCCAGCCCCTCCCCACCCTCCCAGGGAGGAATTCCAGTGTCCCAACTAAATCTCTCCTGCTTTAGTTTAAAGCCATTCCCCCTTGTCCTGTCACTCCAGGTCCTTGTCCAAGGTCCCTCTCCAGCTCTTTCAGGCTCCCTTTAGGTCTTGGAAGGCCCCAGTTAAATCTCCCCAGATCATTCTCTCCTCCAGGCTGGACATTCCCAACCCTCAGCCAACAGTCTGAGAAAAGTCTCCTGCAGCCAACTGCAGAAAAATGCAAAAAATATCCAACTTCTGCATTTTTAGTTGATTAAACAGATTGATCAGGGAAAACCCAAGTTGCTTTATCAGCAAGACTGACCTGAACCAGACTCTCCTGAACTCCTGCCCCTTCCTTGCTTTGGAAAGGAAGCACAGCAAACGGAAAGCTGGAAACAGGTGGAAACACAGCAGAAATAAAAGAAGGAAGAATTAATTTGGCTTGATTTTTGGTATTGATCTTCTGCCCCCTCACATTTCTTTTAACACACAACCTGTTTCTCTCGCCTTCTCCAGCTCACTGAAACCTTCTCTGACTGCGGTGCTGGCACCTCCTGAGCCAGGTTCTCCTGCTTTGTGTCAGAATTGTTTTCTGTTCCGTTCATGATGAGCAATTCCTGCCAAAAATCTGGGTGAGTTCAGCACAGGTGCTGTGACTCTTCCCCTGGGACTGCCAGGCATTTCCTCTCCCAACCACATGAAACATTAATATCCTTCCCCTCCCTCTTGAGAGTCCTGTTAGGAAATGGCAATTTATACCTCAATTGAATTTCTTCTGCTGGCCCTCAAACCCTGCAAGCGCTACAAATATGGAAAGCTGATCATTAGATTTAAGAAAGATGGGAAAAATAATTAATTTTAAAAAATCTCTGACCTTTTGAGCTGCTAAAATCAGAGTAACCCCCCCAGCAGCACCTTCTGAATGCACCAGGAGAGTGGATCTGGGCCCTTGGGTGTCTCCTTGTGCCCTTCCAAGGCTGCCACTGGAATAGAGGAGTTTTCCATGTTGTTAACAATTCCCTCAGGGAAGGAATTCCTTCTGGATCCAGAGGCTGGAGCACAGCCAGGTTTGCCAGGGGAAGGAAAAGGGCTCTGTGGTGATGGGAGCATTTCCCGTGATTGTGCTTTAAATACCCTCAGCACTCGCTCCCCTCCCATTGTTCTCCTCTGGAATCGAGGGCAGCCAGGATCAGGGAGAAGAGGAAACCAAAATGTCAATACAGGCTGGAGCTTTCTGCAGGGAAACTCTGCAATGGCTTACACAGAAAAAAGGGAAAGTTCTCCCTTTTTCCTTTTTGTAAGCATTTCCCTTAAACTTCCTATATTTGTTTGGACAATTAAATACTCAATTAAAAATCCTATCAGGGATTCAGGCACAATATCACTTCAATCATGGGTTACACCTCTCTCACTATATATATCTATTTATTTATAATTTATATAGATGTGGCACTGTGTTGTTTGTAAACACATCACCAATCTAAAGAGATCTATACTTAATAAAAAATGATAGCACCAGGCTCTCAGCTGGCAGCAAATTATTTCATCTGGGATAATTTCATTCATTTCATCCACACAAACAGTTCAGCACATTCTGTAACACCAACACCTGGAAGAATAAAAATCCACGATTCTAAAGGCATTTTTTCTTTGGGGGAAAAAAAAAAAATTAACAAACCCACCCTGGACATGGTTTTATATTCTAAGGCAACCCCAAATATTTTAACCCAAATCCCTCCCTGGGAGGGTGGGGAGGGGCTGGGCTGGAATTCCCAGAGCAGCTGTGGCTGCCCCTGGATCCCTGGAAGTGTCCCAGGCCAGGCTGGAGCAGCCTGGGATAGTGGGAGGTGTCCCTGCCCATGGAATGAGAGATTCAAGGTCCTTCCAGCCCATCCAGCCTGGAATTCCATGATTCTGTGAACATTTGAAGGTACCAAACACTCATTTTCCAAACCAACACCACCATTTATACACTAAATAGACACATAGACGTGAAACTTTTCCCATTTTCATTTGCTGTTTCTCCTAAGAACTCTCAATCTACGGCAAAACCACTCAACCTTAGTGCCCATCCCAGCATTTCCGCTCCATTTTTCCAGCAGAACACAGGGCAGGGGGAGCAGAGCCCTGGTCACTCCCTCTCTGGGATGGGGTTGGTGATGTGGTGATCACACAGACTCCCACCCTTTTCCCAGGGATGAAAGTGGAGGAGCTTTCTCCTTGCAGCCCCTCCAGGTGGAATTCAAGCTGCTGGGAACGGCTGTGCCCCTCTCCTGCTCTTCACAAATGTTCCTTGAGCTCGAAACGTTTGGAAGTCCTTTGGGCAGCTGGTGACTGGATCAAAGGCACGCTGAGCTCGCAGCCCTCGCCCGTGCCTTGGAGTTCTTACAGGATAAACACGGGGCAGGCACTCCAAGACTCATCAAAAGCACCATCCTGGCCACGCTGAACTTTGTAAAAACTCAGATTTCACCAGATTTTTTATGTCCAGCTGGACTCCCCCATCCTCCTGCTGGTTGAGGCTGATCGGAGAAGTAAACACGGCGGCGCTGATGCATTTCATGAGGAAACAGGGCCACGTTTGTCAAAACACCGTGACTAATCCTGGGGAGAAAGATCATTTTCTCAGGAGTTCTGGGAACACACAGCGATGCAGAGAAGAACAAAGGAGGAGTTATTGCTAATCACAACCAAGAAAATGAGATTATTGTGAGGTAATTCACTGACCAGTGAGAGATGAGAGAAACCAAAGCATTCATCAGTATGGAAGTGGGATTTTATATACATTACTTACTGAATGGACTGGACATAGCTGCTCTGGTGTTTTAACTCCATGTCCATCTAATGCTCAGAATAAAATGTAATCCAGGTTAATTTTTAAGTCCCAGGAGTGGTGCCGACAATAACCAAACATGAACTTTGCAATACAGACAAACCACAAATCGGATTTTGATTTGTTCTTTGAAATAATTGCGGGGGTTCCTGAAGAGTGACCTGCCTTTCCTGCTGTCAGGGTGCTCAATCTGCTTCAACCAGTTACTGGAAATCCTGCAGGAGAGCAAAATGAAAAACCTGCAAATTGTCATCGCACGTTTTATAAGGTGAGCTGAAAATCGGGTAATAGAATCCCAGAATCACTAAGGCTGGAAAAGATCTCCAACGTCATCAAGTTCATGGATAATTCCATGAGTAATTTATGCATCTACTGACATAAATATGGCTATAAGTGTTCAACTTTGAGCAAACCTTTAAAAAAACCTAAGTACAAAATTCATATGTGAAGATAAAATGCCGCATTTAAGTTAATTAATCTCTCTGCTACACAAATTCTCCTTAGAACAGAATTAACAATAAATTCTACTTGTTTTCCACTCTAAAGAACATCCCCAGCTACTCAAGGAAGGTCTCAATGAGGAATATTTTATTATGCATATTTAATGTATAACAAATATGATATATGTTTATTCTCTTAGACCTTAGTTTGCCTAAGAGACGTTAAAAATTATGAAATAAATAAATAAAAATTATGAAATGGGCTGTCCCCACTGGGGTTTCTGTCTCTTTTGGGTTTTGATGAAAGGAGCCTCAGAGCTCAGCATCCCCAGCTCCTGGAAAAGGGGACTGCAGAGGGGACAGCGACGGGGGACAGAGAGCAGGATATGGAAATTTGTTTCCTCTCCCAGGGGCCACTGCCACCTTGCAGAGAGGGGTGGCCGGTGAGACAATGAGGAATTTTGGTGAGAATCCCTCTCCCGTCCTCACCTCACTTCAAACATCCCTGAGCCATCACCCCCTTGTTGTGCAAATATTTAATGCCTTCTCCAAACATTGTGCAACCAAACAGCTCCCAAGTTATGGTGCTGTTGCAACCCTCGTTTCACAGGGACATGCACTGAATCTCGACAGAATCGCTGTCAAAAAGTCAGCGTTACGAGGGGATTTTTTATTGCCATCAGGTAGGTAAATGTTAGCCTCAAACAAATTAAAGTTTTGTGCCTCCACATCCATGATCTGCCAGGAATTCCATTTGAGCAGTCCTTCATTTCAGATTCCCATCTGTTGGGGATCTGCCCAACCATCTCTGGAGAGGCAGAGCTGCTGCAAGAGCTGTCCAACAACCAAACATCCCAGCTGAGCTCCCCTGTGACAGCCATCGAGCACTCCAAAAAGCAAATATTCCCCTCAGCAGCTGAGCTCCAAAGGGCTGCTTTAATTAGTGTTTGTTTTTAAACAGGCCTGAGCACGATCCCACACGCATTCGTCACAGTTTCCCGAGGCAGCACGGTGATTTCAGGTTATTAACAGGGATTATTTACTGCCCGTGTTCATTCCTGGTGATGGGATCTCACTGGGCATGGAGGGGATTTGTCTGTCTGGAAAGGTTTCTCTGTTCCACAGCAGCTCCAGAATCAAAAGGAAAACAATCTGAAAGAGGTTTGCCAAACGTTCTGTGTCTCTCTCCAAAGTCAGGACCACAGTGATCATCTGCAATGATTGACTCCCTGTTTATAATCCATGTCCTTTCACTTTCCTGGGATTAGACCATGGCAGATTGATCCCAATTTCCCTGCCAAACAGCATTTGGGGAAGTGCAAGAAAAGAGGATCCTGTAAACGCTGACGTGCCCGGGAGTTTCTGTGCTTCTCTGTTTCACTGGGTTCACAAGGGGTTTTTTGTGCGTGGGAACATCTGACACTGCAAAAGTATTGATTTGATGCAGTAAAAACAGCAAACTGAATGAAAGGGGGCATTAAAGGTGAGTTTACACCATCAGCCTTCAGGCTGGAGGAGCCTCCAAGCAGCAGGAGCAGAGGTGCTGAGGCATAATTCACTGGAAAAGGGGGAGCAGCAGCTGAGAGAGCTCTGAAACTTCCTGGTGCCATTTCAATCGTACGGGACCTGGGCACGCATTTTAACCCCAACATAAAAATACACAAAATAACGGAAACAGCGTCACTGAGCCTGGTTTTGGCCAGAAGATGTTGCCAGACCCTCCTGGCTGACTTCAATACTGACCCTTAAAAGTGCCAGGGTGACCTAATTATGGCCTTCCAGTACCTGAAAGGAGCTACAAGAAACATGAAGAGACAATTTGCAAGGGCCTGGAGTGACAGAACTGCTGCTGACACAAATACAAATATTTCTTTAAAAAAAACACCCCACAGCCATGATTTGAAAATAATCAGAAACCTTCAAACTCAAAACAAGCCACACTAGAGCAATACCCGTATTTTATTCCTATAGGTAAGGTCAGCCCAGCAATGCATTAAAAGGTGACGAATTCTTGATTTATCCAGCAAAATATTTGGAGGCTAATTAAAAATAAATTCTTTGGGATTAATTACTGAGAATAAATCCCAAATCAGTTAAAATCGAGTAACAGAACTCGTTTTTAGCCACAGCAAGATGGGGAAGTTAAAACTGGAAAAGTTGCACAACCAAATAAATGGAATTTTGTCCAAATTCACTGTATTAAATTACAGTCAGCTGGTAATGATTGTGAGCCACTGAGGTCTGGTGTATACAGGGGATATAGAAATGGCCTCCAAATATGAAACAAATTAGGAATTATTGGCCTCTAAACAAACGCTTGATGTATGAAAAAGGAAAATGCAAACCTCAGAATGTTTTTTAGAGCCACTGCCCGAACCAAGGCTCGTTTCCAGCTCCAAAGGGCCCGAGTCGGCTGTGACAGAAGTGCGATGCAAACCTGGGAAGCTTCCCAGAATGTCCTGGTTCCTAAAGGGGAATGGGAAAGGGAAGAGGGAGAGAGGCTCTGTGAGACGGAGCTGACACCAGTACTGTCCTCACTGGGACTGGAGCAAGTGACACATTCACAAACATCCCCCAGCCTTGACCTGGACCTGTTCATCATCTGAGCTTTTGTTTCTCCCGAGTCAAACTGTTTTGTAAATTCACATCGACAGCAAACGGCAGCAGCACGAAGCGCAGGAAACTGCCCTGGGATTGTCCCTGCTTTGTCACAGGGGTGCTGCGCCCTTGTCACACCGACTCTGGGTCACTCACAGCCGCCCTCGGGAGGAAGGAAACTGCCCTGTCACCGGGACAGCAGGAAAAGGAGGAGAGGCGAGGGGAAAGGAAGTGCATCCAAAGTCCAGCCTGGGGGGCAGCGTCTCGGGGCTCGGCTCTGAGCCTGGCAGGCTTTTTGTGCCAAAGCCGCACTCGGAGGCTTTTACCTCGATTTAAAAGCCTCCCCCACAACCAAAGGCCCCGAAGCTGCGAGCGTGACCCCCCTGCGCAGGGTGGGTTTAACTCCGGGAGCAGCCGCTCGCTCCCTCCGTCCCTCCGCTCCGCTCCGCACCGCACCCTGCCCGGCGTCCTGCGGGGGAGATCTCCTCCCCGGCCGTGCCTGCTCCACCTCGCTGCTCGCCCTTCCCTGGATCTGCGCTCCCGCGGCAGCCTCGGCGCCCACCGCACAGCCAGGGTGCTGCTGGAAGGGCAGCAGGGGCACGGCAGGACACTGCCCCAAGCCCCCAGCGCCGGCCGAGGGCAGCCAGCCTCCGGGCTGCGGTTTGGAAGGGACATCGGCGCTGCCGCCGCAGAGAGGACGAACCAGGAAACGTTGGTTTCTTCCAGAAAAAAAAAAAATAACTGGAGACAAACGTGGCAAAAAGCAAAAAAAAATGATCCTCCATCCAAGGCGGTGCAGGGATACCTTCCACTAGTCCAGGTGGCTCCAAGCCCCCTCCAGCCTGGCCTGGTGAAATGTCAATGTAAAGATAAAAACTGTTAATTACAGTTATTTCAGGAGGGGGAAATCATCATCAACAAATTCAGGAAAATTAGCTGGGTGGAATAAAAAAAAAACTGTGCTAAAGAATGATATTATACCTTTACTGTATTAATTCTTTCCCTCACTTGGGAAAGCCTCAGAAATACTGAATTTCCAGTCCTGTGAAAAAGCGTTCCAGTAATAAAGAGAGACTTAAAGCTCCACAGGAGACAGTTTGAGTCCTTAAGCAGAGTTTTGATTTAGTTTTGATTTACTTCTCTGTGATCCCTGCCCAGAAACCTGCCCCAATACTCACGCAGAGCACAAAAATAGATTCCCAGCTGCACATACAAACACCCCTCTGCTGGGATGGTAATAGAGCAGGTCATTAAAAATCAGCTTTTTTAACACAGGAAGCGCTGCAGCCTTTTACATTTTGCCACATACAGTCTCTCCAAAAGAGATGCTTCCAGGGGGAGCAAAGGCAACAAGCCCACTTGTATCCCAAACGCCATTTTAAGGGAGTCTGGCTGCTTTCGCTGTTGATTTTCTTCATGTTACCAAGACATGACTATACTGGTTCCAAAAACTTCACTAAGTGAGATTTATTCCAGAGATGAATGCTTCTTGTGCGTTACATTTGGAATATTTCAGCTGTGTCCCAGGCGAAGCGCGTCATGGTGTGAGCAGGGCTCTGGACTTTTGGGAGGTGTTGAGTTGTGGTAACGCTGAGAAGGAGCTAACTGCCTTTTTCCAACCATTACCTGTGCTTGCTCTGATCTGTGTCAGGATTACACATCTGGCTCGAGCTGCAGGCTCCCTTCAGACAAATCCTGTGATCCTCAATGTCCCTGGCTCCCCTCAGAACGCCCGGTGCTGCTCCAGTTCCAGCATCTTTCAGGTCGCCCTGGCTCCCAGCCCTCCTCGAGTACCCCCAGTCCTGCCCATCTCCTCTCAGAACCCCTGGCCACCCTTGAGTCTCCCTGGCTTCCCTTCAGATGCTGGTACCCCCCAAATCCCTCTGACTCCTGCAGAACCCCTGCTCCCCCTCAAGCACCTCTGGCTCCCATCAATTCCCTCTGTCTCCCCTGAAAATCCCTGGTCCCTCTGAAGTCCCCCTGGCCGCCCTCCAAGTCCTCAGTCCTCCTCAAATCCTCCCGGCTCCTCTCAGAAACCCCGGTCTCCATCGAGTGCCCCTGGCTCCTTTCAGTACCTGACACCCCTCAAATCCTCCTGGCTCCCCTCAGTACCTGATAACCCTCAGATTCCCCTGGCTCCCCTCAGACCCCCTCAAATCCCCCTGGCTCCCCTCAGTACCTGGCACCCCTCAAATCCCCGTGGCTCCCCTCAGTATCTGATAACCCTCAGATTCCCCTGGCTCCCCTCACAGACCGCCTCAAATCCCCCTGGCTCCCCTCGGATCCCCTCAAATTCCCCTGGCTCCCCTCAGTACCTGATAACCCTCAAATCCCCCTGGCTCCCCTCAGACCCCATCAAACGCCCCTGGCTCCCCTCAATACCCGGGTCCCTCTCAATGTCCCCTCAGCATCTTCAAGCCTCCGGGTCCCTAAAACGTCCCGGCTCCCCTCAAGCCCCCGGCTCCCCTCAGCCCCCCCGGCCGGTGGAGGCTCTGGGTGGGAGGGCTGAGGGAAGGGGAGTCGCCGCCGGGCCGGTCCCTCCGGCGGGCGGGAGCAGCGGGCCGGGCCCCGCTATTTGTACGGGAGCGGGGCCGAGCCCGCCCCAGTGCCCGCCGCTGCCCTCACCATGCCGGGGCTCCGCGCCTCACCGCCCGCCTTCCTCCTGCTGCTCGTGCTCGTCTTTCCCCGTGGCAGCCCCGCGGCTCCGGGCGCCGGGCAGGAGCTGGAGCCCGGCAGCCGCTCGGCCGTGGCGGCGGCGCGGGTGGCCCTGCACTACGGCAACTTCCAGGCGAGATCCCTCGGCGGGCTCAGGGCGCTCGGGCAGGTCCGCAAGGCTACGCTGAAGGTAAGCGGGGAGCCGGCGGGGTGGGAAGGGACGCTGGGAAAGTGTAATTAATAGTGATTATTACGTTAGGATTGTTAGAGATAAGGGAGCTTAGCGCGTTCCCACGCAGGGCACCGGGCGCATTCCCGAGTCCCTCAAGAGCCGCTGCCCCATCCTCGGGGACACCCGGGTCCCCTCAGGGACCGCTGTCCCATCTCCCCTTCGTCAGGGACACTCGGGTCTCCTCAGGGACCGCCGTCCATCCTCAGGGACACCTGGGTCCCCTCAGGGACCGCTGTCCATCTGTTCCTTCCTCAGGGACACCCGGGTCTCCTCAGGGACCGATGTCCATCCTCAGGGACACCCGGGTCTCCTCAGTCCCGCAGTCCCTCCCTCATACCGCGAGCTTCATCTGAAGGCAATGCAGTTCCCTCCAGAAAACATACCTTAGTCTTCCAAAAATCACATCGAATTGAGGTGACAGAACGGGACAGGAGTCCCAGAGACGAGCAGCTACGGGGACAGAGCCTTCCTGTTCCGGGATGCTCAAGGTGGTGCTCGGGGTGCAGCCCTTCTCCTCCAGGTTTGGGGTTGGTTTGTTTGTTTTTTTTTTTTTTACAGCTTATTCATTTTCTGAAAATACAGAATCAGGCGAAAACTTGTGGGGAATGTTTGTCCGGGGCTGTAGATCCTGGAAGGAATGCATCACCTTCCTGGAGAGCGGAGGGATGGGATTTAAATCCAGCCCTGTGCTGCTGCTGGGCAGCTCCTGAGAGCAAGGGCTGCTTGTTCTGGGTTCCCAGAAAAACAGATTCTGGATCCTGGATTCTGCTGGGCAGCTCCTGAGAGCAAGGGCTGCTTGTTCTGGGTTCCCAGAAAAACAGATTCTGGATCCTGGATTCTGCTGGGCAGCTCCTGAGAGCAAGGGCTGCTTGTTCTGAGTTCCCAGTCTGAGGTGCCAAAGGCAGCACTGGATTCCGCTGGATCCTTTCCAGGATCTGGAGATCTTCCACCACTCATCCTGTTCAACTCCTGAAACCGAGTGAGAGGGTGTAGTGTTAAATCTCCCCTTTCAAAAAAGGTATTCCAAACCAACCAAGAAATATCCAGGATGCATTAATTTTTATTACAGAGATCACTGGGTCCTGAGCATGGGAGTGCTCCTGGGATATTTAAATTTTCATTTGAATCCCTTAGATTTCCTTTCCTGAAATTGCTACAAACACCTACGACAGGAATTCTCTGTGTTATTTTATACTCTCCAGAAGTACACGCACTCTTTCTGCATTTCCTGGGCACTTTGCATATGTCTACGGGTAAATATTTCCATCTATAGACACCTGTGCCTGGCTGAAGAATAGGTGAATATTTGTGGGGAGGGAAAGGGATTTTTCCACCCTCTCTCAGCCACCTGCCTCCTGATACAGGAAGGAAAATAATTGGCTCGATTTAGAGAAGTGAAATTGCTCCTTATTTCCTCACGGTGCTGGGTGCTGCAGGAGCTCCCTGGAACCACTCTCTGCAGTTTATTTCCTTTTTTTTTTTTTTTTTTTTGGCACATTCTGTGAAAACAAGAGGAGAAATGCACTAAAAGTGGGCATTTCCTTCTTTCCTGTCCTCCCCTGGAAAAAAATGAAAAGAATTTCCTGGAAGGAATTTGCTGTGTTAGATGAAGGCTAGAGGCAGAAATGTTGGGATTGGGGTGGGGTTTTTTTAGGTTTGGCTGGTTTTTAATTATTTTTGAAAGTGGGCTAATTTCCTATTGGTTACTCTATTACTGGATCTCATAAAACCAGGATAATTTTTTAGTGGAATTTAATAACGAGCATTGGAATTTAATAGTACCTTCATTAGCCCACGAGCTGGTGGAACTGGTAATTGGAAACAGGACTGAGGACTCTCTTGGATGGGAAAGATCTTTCAAGTTCAGGTGAAATGAGACTTTCTCTCCTGGCAACAAAATGCCAAACCTGGGATAATCCTTACCTTGCTGTTGGATGCAGATGATT
This sequence comes from Hirundo rustica, assembly GCF_015227805.2. NCBI lineage: Eukaryota > Metazoa > Chordata > Aves > Passeriformes > Hirundinidae > Hirundo > Hirundo rustica. The sequence goes on from NC_053459.1 coordinate 24,345,144, forward strand.
TTTGTTGTCCCTTCTTTTCTCTCGAGTGAGGAACTCGTAGGAAACAGCAGCTCCTGGAGGTGTTGCCCTGCACTTTAAAACACACTTTTGATAATGAAGCATCAGTTTGTGCCAGCTGAAGATCCCAGAATTCAAAGAGAAGCTTTTGGGAGCAGTTTCCCATCCCAAGCTGTCCTGGAAATCCTAATTTAGGAATAGGGAGGTGAAGGGGAAAGGGAAAAGCCAGGTGACCTCGTGCAACCTTTGCTTAGATTGGACAAGGAAACCCAGTTTTCAAATATCCAGGTGGATTTCACAGCCTCACCTGGGCACAGACAGTGCAACACCACAGCTCTGCTCCCTGGCACTGGAAGTCAATTAAAAATGTTCTGTTCATTTCCAGCAGTCAGAGCCCCACGCTCGGGTGGGAAAGGCAGAATCCGTGGCTGGGGCACAGCTCTGACTCCTTTTCCCAGCTCCTCCCTGCTCAGACATCCAGGGAAAAACTGATCCCAGAGGAAAAATCCTGCTGGGAAAACAGAGGGGAGAGATGGGAACCTCCTCAGGAGGTGGGGAGGGAGGGATCCTCCCTTTCCCTGCCTGTGGGGAGTGAGGGGAGTGCAAACTGGTCAAGACTGATTGGGAACTGATTCCTTGGGGTCCTGCACTGAAGCTGCTCTGAAGTTGCTGTTTTGGCCTTCCCAGGACCAACAATCTGTCAGGAAAGTTGCAGTAATTTGGAGCCCAGCAGTAAAAGAATCCCATGACCCAGATATTGAGTGGAAAAAATGAATTACTCACTTGTTTTCTTCTCTTTTTGGACACTTTTATCTTTGGCTGCTTCCCTGGGGGTTGCCAGACATCCCTGAGCTCTTCCCTGCTCACACTCTGGGATTGGGTAACAGCATTTTGGGATGAGAGTGGGGAAAAAATAGTGGAAATAAAAGTTTTCCTTCGGGCCTACAGAGACTTTCGTACAATTATTTCACGCCAAATGGAGCTTCTTCCTCCTCCCTGGTGAGCTCAGGAAGCCTCAGGTGTTCACACCAGACTGAATATTTGTTTTAGCTGTGTAGCATCATTTGAAAGCTGAGTAGGCAGCAGTAGTAGGGTGGTAGTACCTACTAGCAGTACTCTGGGGGAGTTGTTGCAAATCAGGAGTGAATCTCTGCTTCAAAACCCCCATAAACACGGAATTCTGTGCTCCTTTAAAAGTGCTGCTGACTATTGCAGCCTCTGTCACCTGCAGGACTGATGATCTACAGGGGTAATCCTGGGTCACTGTAAAAAAACCCCAAATTTAATCAGGTTAAACCATAGCAATAACACCTTTGGGAGGCTTTACAACAGTGAGAATCTCAGACTTAAATGTGGTTATTGCACGAGATGAGACCCTTCTAAACTTCATTTCATTGCAGTCACTCCTTTGGTGACCCTGCATTTCAGAAAGTTTCACTACTCTGCCCATGTCCCACTGTCACTTTGAGGACAATATTTGAGGCAGTACACAAAAAGGGCAGAAGGAGGATGTGGAGAAGAAAGGAATTATCAAAAAGTCTGAGCTCATCCTCGCTGTTTCCTGCACCTCCTTCAGGGTGAGATTTGGCTCCACCCTGGACACATCCTAGAGCTCCAGGAGGGGATTTTATAAAACCAGAGGGACCAAAGCAGTGTTTTACCTGGATTTTCCAGCTCTGTGTAGGTACCACAGGCAGGTGCTGAGCTGAGGGTGTGCTCTGGGTATGAAACTCCACTCACCTTGTGCCGTGAATAATCTCCTGGGAAAAGTGTGCTGGGAGCAGGAAGGCTCAGGGTTAGATAAGCAACACACAAAGGTTTGTTGTGTGTTTTTGTCCTGCAGACAGCCAGAATTGTATTTAAACATCACAAAAATCAGTGATGTTGCACTCAAAGCCAGGGAATTTCAGAAGGGGCCTTCCCTCCTCAGAGCTCCTTGCAGCTTTAATTCCACTGCTGGCTCCATCTTCTCTCTTGCAGAACATCCCAGAGTCTGGCCACAAGTATTACCTGCAGTTCAGCACTGAGGACTACAGGACTGGGGTGAGTTCCTGCTCTTCCTCCTTACCCTGGGCATTCAGGAACTCCAGCAGCTCCAAAACCAGAGACATTTGTGTCCTAAATGGATCTGCCCCAAGGGAAGGGCCTTTCTGCTCTGAGGCTCACCTGAGTGACCGCCAGGCCCCAATCCCGAAGGGAATTCTTGCTCAGGTCGCTGAGGTGACCCAGGTTTGGTGACACAGTGACAGTCACAGTGTCACACAGCATGGGCCCACTTCCCCTCTGCCCGCACCCCAAAGTGGGAATCGGGAGGTGACAGCTCCCTGTTCTTTCCACTTCCACCCCCCTCCATTCACTGGCCCAGCTGCCAGCAGCATTTCGCTCTCCTCTTCCCTCACACACATTTTGTGGCATTCAGATGGTTTTCAGGACTTACTGTGAAGCTTTAGATTATTTTTGTTCCAAGGCTGGCACAGTCCAAGTCCCTGTTATCAATTAATGTTGTTTCTTGAGCTCTCACAAACATATTTCCAAGATGACTTAGAGCATTGTCATGTCCTGAAAGCAGGACAAGCATTAATTAAAACCTTCTGTTAAATCCCCTCAGCCTTGTGGGTTTTACCTCTTTCCCAAAAAAACCAAAAATAAAATCTTGACACTTTCCTAACCCCTGAACAGCTTCATACAAAGAGTGAGTTGCCAGTAAATAAAATCTTGATTAAAAGTAACAGTTTGAAACTCCCCCTTGACAGGAAGATGCTGGGAACTGCCTGGCTACAGTGCTGTATCCAAAGAAAAAGTCTCCTCCTGTTGTCAGCATCAAGTGCTCCCACACCAAAGACAAGAAGGAAATCCAGGAAGAGGACAACAGATTTTACCAAAGGATCAGGCACCAAAGCAAACCAATAACTGGAAACAACATTCCAGGTACAATCCTCCAAATATCCACCTGTATTTCATTTTATCTAAAAGGGCAAGAAGGACACGAGCATTTGAAAAGGAGACATTACCCTGAGCCCATCCTGCTGCCAAAGCAATCCCACCTCCCCAGGGATTTTGGGAGAATTTACCCCTCAGCACCATCCTGTGAGGGTGGTTTGGGTTTAAAAGCAGCTCCACAGCACTTGTAAGTGGAGTCAATGCAGATTGTCCTCCAGGAGTTCCCAGACCCACACACCTCCCCAGCTGGGAGTTCACTGAGGATGACCAGCACAATTTTTCCATCCTGGAAAAATCCCATCCGTTCTCCCAGCTAGGTAAGGACTCCCATTATTGTGGATTTTCGGGTTTTCTCACCTCATCCCTCTCTTGGCAGTGTCAGCTCTGCCACACTTTCTACTTCCCTGGAACTGCAGGTTTAGCATCATTCCCCTCCCTGCTCCCTGTGACACATCAGAGGGAAGGGCCCCATCCAGGAATGGTGCTGTGCCAGGCAAAACTGCTCTGAGCTTCATCCTTTTTCTGCCGCCCGGCCAGAATTAATGTTATTTTCTGTTTCTCCTTGCCTTGCAGACAGCTATGGCAACATTGAGCCTGCCCTGGAGCCCGTGTGGGCTCTGGCTGTGGCTGGCAGCAGCTCCATCATGTGGGAAAAGTCCACCGAGACCTTGGGATACTTCCTGGCCCAAGTGAAATCCGTGAGGCAGTGGGTGAGTGGGGCAGGAGGGAGCACAGAGCCCTGCTCTGAGGGGCATTCCCCAGATCCCAGGGCCTGCTCCTCCCCAGCAGCACTCTGTTTGGGTTTTGTGGGGAAATTGTCCTTAGCTGGAGCTGCAGGAGTGGCTTCTGCAGGTGCTGCAGCTCCTGAGCCCCGCAGCAGAGCCCAGCACCCCTGGCCTGGCTGGGGAGCAGCTCCGGCCCCTGCAGCACATCCAGAGCCCTCTGCCCTCAGGCAGCTGGGATCACGGCCAGGATCTAGGTTTGGCTCCTCAGCATCTCTCAGGAGAGGTTCATACAATTCTCACAGCTAACTGAGGGTTAAATTCCATTGATTAGCACCTGCTTTCAGTGCAGTCGGGCTGCAGAGCCGTCAAACATTCCATGCAGGAAGTGCTCCTAATTCCATCTTTCCATGGTCAAAACCCATCCCACTCCAGCCAGCAGCCCCGGGGCCCTGCCCACCTCCTTCCCTGAGCTCCACCAAACCACAGCAGGCATTAAATGTTAGCAATGTTAACCTTGTTCCAGATAATGCTTTTCTTTTTTACGCCTGCCCAGGTCAGGAAAGATGATTTTACCGAGTTTGACTACACTGTGCTACTGCACGAAATCCCGACCCAGGTAAGGAAGTGCAGGTGAAGAGCCCCTCCTGTCAGCAGGAGATGAGCCTCCTCAGGATGATAAAATCTGTGCTTTAATCCCTTCTGCAGGAAATCATTTCCTGTCACATGCGCCTGACGTGGCTCCCCGGGCACCCGCTGAAGGTGAAACATTTCTGTGCTTCCAACGCGGACGAGGGCTCTGGGGCAGAATCTGGATCGGCCGCTGGGCCTTCAGCTGAAAAGGGAGCAAAGTTCTGAGGGAAATCCTCCCTCCTGTGGATACGGATCCAATCAGCAAACGCTCGTGTTGGCACACCTGGAGCTGGGATCATCCTTCCACGCAAGGCAGTGCACGGGAGTGGTCTCACCCACCTCTTCTGTGCCGGAATTAATTCCTGTCACTTCTGCACCTGCGAGATTCGAGTCCTGCAGCTCTGCCTGAACCCTCTGCTACTCCATATATACACAGATGAACCTACAGCAGTTGATTTGATGTCACTAATTAACTGTTACCTAAGAGCTGTTTATAAACAAAAATTAATATATTTGGACACAGATCGCGAGCAAAGTGTTAATCTGTCACTAAGAGAGATTTGCCTGTTAAGATTTTGTCACGTTTTGGGCTAGAATCATGCTGATTTTTAACTCACATCTCCAATAAACCAAATGCCATCACTCAGGGTCGAGGCTGGCTTTTCTTTCTGCTGCTGTGGAGCCCGAATTTTCACCTTTTCCAACCCAAACACACCTGCAGAGCCAGGGAGGCTCCTTGGGGAAGAATTCCCAGGTTTGGGAACAGCTCCTGCGTTATTCCTGCCACGGCCTGTCCCACCACAGAGTCGTGGCTTTGTCCTTTGCCACCAAATTCTGCAGCTGGGCTCCCAGCAGATCCATCAGTGTCCCACCTCACTGGGATCGTGCCAAACTGTCCCAAACTCACCTTTTTTCCCCATGAGCCAGGTTTGTGGCAGGATAAAGGAAACCCTTCCCTTTGGAGCAGAGGCTCTGGGGTGGCTGCTCTGTTTAACCCGGGGTGGTTTGCAAAATCCTTGAGCTGTAATTGGGAACAACAGCTCCAGGATTTCACACAACAGCTTTCCCTGGATGTTTTTAGGCTGGGTGATGTCAGCTCCCCAAATTCCAGCACTTTACACAAATAAGTCTGATCTCCTGAGTGAAGCTTTTTCCCAATAAACTCAGCACCCAATAAACTCGGGGCAGCAGCATTCCACACCCTCCTGCTGGGAGAACATTGCTCATCATCAGGAGCGTGAAATCAGGGAGCGAAATCCAACATTCCTTAAAGAAGCTGGGAAAAAAAGAGAATATTTTCTGGAATTAAGCCAAGAAAATAGGATGGATTTGGCACTTTGGGGCTCTGCTTTTGTCTCCTTACCTTGTTTCTGCCCCTGGAACTTGCCAGGCACCAGAGGGTAGAACTGGCTGCTCACAAACTCACAGCAGTTAAGGAACTTCTGGATAAGCAGCAAAGCTGTTGGAATTCTAAGGCAAAGTCTCCCTCAGCTGCTTTGAGGCCAAGGTTTCAGCCTAAAACCTCAAATCATACAGCAGAATTCTTGGGGTTTCTTTCTTTTCCAGGTTTGTGGAGAACCAGCACGTCTGGCAGAACTCCTCAGCCAGGAATTCACATCACAACTGATCTAAACATAACATAAACCCCCATGAATATAAAATCCCATCAGTAGAAACAAACCCCAGAAATACAAATACAAACCCCAGAAATACAAATAAAATCACACCCACTCTGTTTCTTGTCCTGTGTTCACACTGCTTTCACCAGACATCTCCAAATTTTGGGAAAAGTGCTACATTTGCTCGTTTTAAGAAAAATTCCAAATGCCTGAGAACCTGCAGGGCTTTTCTGGAAATGTGTTCCAGCTGAGCATTCCCAAAAACAAAGCCATGGATGTTGGGAATCACGGATTTGTCCCATGGACAACCCCACATCTCGCCTGGGATCCCTGAGCAGCTCTGGGCCCTGGCAGATCCTTTCCCAAGGTTTTCATAAATCATTTTCCAGTCCTTCCGTGGGTAGAAGCAGCCCTGGCTGCTCCAGTTGTTTCTGTCTGGGAAGCAGCAGCCCCAGAGCTGTGCCAGGAATGTCACTGGGTTTGAACTGGAACATCACTCCCTGTTTACTGCAATCTGCAAAAACACTTTTCAGCTGAGCAGGGCAGGAAGGAGGAAAAGAAAATTCCAACATGGACGTCCTGGGAATAGCAAAAAATACAGGATGAAGGGAATAGCAAAAAATACAGGATGATGGGAATATCTTCTCACCTAACCCCTTTGTCTCTGCTTTGAGTGAGCAAAGTCAAGCGATTCCTAAGCTGAACATCAGCTGCAACTCAGCCTCTGGATTGTGAGATTCTGGGAAAAGGGATCTTTGGTTTGGATTTCTAACCCCCTCTGGATTGTGAGATTCTGGGAAAAGGGATCTTTGGTTTGGATTTCTAACCAAGAGCCAAAAGCCAAGCCCATGCACGAGTCCACACCCCAAGCCCATTAAATCCACATTCCCAAGCCACACAGTAATTCCATGCTGTTCCCAGCTTTGGGAAGAGGCAGCTCCTCCCAACATCCCTGGCAACTGAGCTCCATCCTTGTGCCACCAGTGACAGAGGATTTGCTGACAAGCACTGACTGATGGCTTTGCCCAGTGGGTTGAGACTTTGGAGGATCCTGTGGGATTTCCAAAGGATCTGGAGGGGAAAATTCCATCTGTTCCCTGGAGGGAAGCCGGGGCACCACGTGATGTCCCACTCCCCGTACCCGTCCAGCAGCTCTTACCTCAGTTTCCCGGTTTGACACTTCCAAATAAAGATGTATCAAATAAAAAATAAAGTTATTTTAATAGATCTTAATGAAGACAAATCTCAAGCAAATCACCAGCCACGATTAACATCTATTTGTCACAAAGAGCATTTACACGTGAGCAATCCCCTGGTGCTGCTGACAACACCCCAGAGGAAAGGGCTTAGGATAAAATTCCAAGTCCAAATCCCACTGGAGCCCTCCTTACCCAACCAGCCTGGGCTGCTTCCACGGCTTGGAAAAGTGAGCTGCTGGGACAAACTGTTCAGTGGGCTCCAGAGGAATCCCATCAGCTCTTGGCTTTGCCCTTTTTGGCAGGAAGTCTCCCCGTTGCCTCCAGGTATTTGTTGATGATTTCCTCCTGAGTGCTGGCTGAACAGGGGTGGTATCTGGAGTATTCCATGGTGTATTCCCCTTTTCCCTGCAGAGTTGGGACAGGAAGGTGAGGATTGGGCCCCCACCTCCTGCCTGGGAAGGAGCACCCAGGGATCCTCTACAATCCCAGCCAAACAAAACTCCTCAGGCACGGGAGAATTGTCTGGCCAGGAACTGCACAGCTCCGATCTCGTTCCCTGCTGCAGCTGCCACGCACAGGATGAGCCAATGAGCCCGAATGTACAGAATCCAGCAGGTTTCAGCCAAAAGGACCAGCAGGACTCACCTCTGTGCAGGACCTCAGCTCCGTGGCGTATCCAAACATGTCGTTCAGTGGCACCTAAAACCCGAACACATTTGCCCGCAATGAGGTTTTCGTCCATCGCTTTTGGGCTATCAGCTGATTAATCCCAATTATGACATAAAGAGTCATTGCTCCCTGCAAACAGCTCTGATTTAATGGGCTGCTGTTGTAAAGTATCTGTTATTTTAATTAATTTATTAATTAAAGCGTGGTTTTAGCTGGAAACCTCAAAAATCTGAGCGTTTGAGTGCACCAGGAACTGGAATATTCTAAATTCAGTGACGAGTCAGCCAGCAAGGTTTGAGCTATCTCCAGACATTCCTCCAAGGATAATCTGGGAAGCAGGGTGTGGTTGTCCTGAGCCCCCCCACCCAGCAGGAAAACACCCAGTGATCCCTTCCAATCGTTTTTGGGAGGGAGATAAAAGAAGGAGCACTGAAATGGAGTCAGCCTACGCCTGTGTCCATACAAACCGAGGAAAGCACGGGAGTGAAGCAGAGGGAAAGGGAAGGTGGGGAGCAGCGAGCACACAGACCTCAGCGTAGAGAGTGAAGTATCCCTCGGAGCCGTCCTGGCCCGTGATGACGCCGTGCCGCCGGTTGATCCCGGCTATCACAGCTCCCTGGAATTCCGCGGGAGCCACCACCTCCACGGCCATGATGGGCTCCAGGATGCGCACGGCAGCGTTTTCCATGGCTGCGGAGAGAGCGGAATGAGGGATCCAGCCTCAAAGGTGAACCTGCAGTAAGGATCCCTGTCGTGGCTTGCACCGTGTAACCAAAGTGTGTGCTCTGCTTCCAGCTGTGGCTGGGGAAGGGTTCTCTTTATCTCCTGTGGAACCCATCCCTCAGCTCTCCAGGGATCTCTGTGCTCACGGGCCATCCAGGCTCACTGAGACAATTCCATCATCCACTGGGAGATGCTCCACCCAGGGGAGGAGCCCAGCGTTCCCAGCTGGATCAAACCTGGGACTGGGAACAGCAGCACAGCCTGTGTGCGCTGGATTGCCAGAGGAATCCATCTCACCACCACGGGGCCCTTCCACAGACCATCTCTGCTCCAACAGAACCACACCTGGCACTGCAGCAGGACTCTGACCAACAGGGGTCAGGTCATGTTCTGACTCTGGCAGGGTTTTCAGGATTTTTTTGTTTGCTTGTTTTTTGTTGTTTTTTTTTTTTTTTTTTTGTACTCCTGCATTTTTATTCTTAATATTCCTAGTAAAGAACTGTTATTCCTATTCCCATATCTTTGCCTGAGAGCCCCTTAATTTCGAAATTATAGTAATTTGGAGGGAGGGGGTTCACATTCTCCATTCCAAGGGGAGCTCCAGCTTCCCCTGGCAGACACCTGTCTGTCCAAACCAAGACACTCCCAGACAGCAGCAGATAGTTTATGGTTAATGCCAGGCAAAAACCATGATCAACACACGGAATTCCAGCTCCCAGCCTTTCCTTCCTGGAGCCACAATCACAGAATCATCAAGGCTGGAAAAGGCCTCCAGGACCATCAGGACCAACCTTTGGCTGGCAGCGCTGCGCTCGCTAAACCCAGCTGTGAGATGCCACATGCAGACGTTCCCCAAGCACCTCCTGGGATTGTCACCCCACCACTTCCAGTGCTCAACCCCTCCTCCAGTGCAGGAATTTTTTCTCACAAAGGCCCAGTTTGACCAAATGTTCTCTTCCTACCCCGTAAGGGTGAAGCTGGTGGTGTTGCTGTACCGAATTCAGGGAAAAGAGGATTTCCTTCGTGCAGCCACAGGAATTCTCGTGCCTCCCTTCGGAATTCTAGAAACTCTTGGACACCTCCTGCTCCATAAAACTGGGCAAGCTTTGGGGGGGATGGATGGATGGGGGAAAGGATACCAGCCATCAGAACCCAGGCAAGGAGGAGCCTGTACCTTGTTTCAGGGCTCCCTCTCCCGCCCTGATGAAGGAGATCTCGTTGGAGTCCACCATGTGATGGGCGCCGTCCTCCAGCACGAAGCGCACCCCGGAGATGCGGTGTCCCGACACCAGGCCCTTCTCACAGGCCTCCCGGAATCCCTGGGAATGACACCCCAAAGTCACCAGCAGGAATCTGCAGCCTCTGCACTGCCGGGCTCCGGCACCTCAGTTTGACTTTACAAACAAAAAAAAAAATCACAGAACAAGGGAGAACGGCCTCAGGATTTGCCTTTTTAAGGGATTCCATGGCCAAACCCCAAAAGAATGCTCAGCGTGCAAAGAGCTCTTGCTTGGAGAACAAGATTCCTTCAAGACTATGTTTTTTTTCAGGATTTGGCAAAAATCTTTCAAGTGTTGCATCGTGGAAAAAATGAAGAAATAATTGTAGGTTATTACAGGAATTCCAAGATGTTGGTAGGTTAATTAAAGCTGTGTGTGACAAATCACACAGTGAGGCAGTCACAGAGGAGATAAAGAAACAGAATTTGGGAATTGAAGCAGGAAATGCAGCTTAATTACAGTTCCCTCCATAACTGGCCTTAGAGAAGTCACAGAAGAAGTTGCATATTTTGGGGTTGGGAGGAGAATTGTGGGGCCACAACCAGAAGCAGAAGAGGCCACGAAAAAGCAGCTTGAGCAAGAGGCTCTCACAAGGGAAACAGAGCCAGCACACAGCACCAAAGGAAACAGCAGCCCCTGAATTAACTGGAAACCCCAGGAATGCAAGACATGAAGTAAAACCACACAACTGTGATCCTGCTGCCGCTGGAGCGATGGGAAAAGCCTCCTCTGCAGGGGCAAGGCAGGCACAGCAAAGGTGGCTGTTACTGCAGGAAAAGAGCAATCAGCGTTTTCTGTATCGCTGAGAAAGGTCTGTACCTTTTCCACAGCGGGCACGAACTGCTTGGGAATATTTGTGCCAATGGTTCTGTCCTCGAATTCCAGTTTGGTGAAGTCCTCTGGCTCCAGGGGCTCCAGCACTCCGATGACTTTGCCATACTGGCCCGCTCCTCCCGACTGCTTCTTGTGGGTGAACTCAAACCTAGACCCCAACAATCACCACGTTACTCGTGACACGAGGCACAGCCTTCTATGGAAAACATTCCCATTCCGCATTCCAATCACTGGGTTGGACGGGAATCTAAATTTAAAATTCCATGGGCAGGGACACTTTCTGCTACCTGAGGCTGCACACAGCACCATCCGACCTGGACACTTCCAGGGATGGGACGGCCACAAATTCCCTGGAAAACCCGTGCCACGGCCTCCCCACCCTGCGGGGGCAGGATTTATCCGCAGTATCCCACCTAACGCTGTTCCACGCTGCCGGGAGGGATGCGCTGCCCCGCAGCATCCGCCCCGTCCCGCGGCTCGGAGCCCGCCCCGCTGCTGCGGCCCCGCCCGCTCCGGCGCTTCCTGCGGGAGGAGGAGGAGGAGGAGGAGGAAGCGGCTCCCCGGCCATGGAGCTGCCTCCCAGCCACTTCCCGGCCGCCCGGGCCGCGGCCGTGGCCGTGGGGTACCTGCGGTACCTGCGGGGCGGCCCCGGGCGAGGGCTGCAGCTGCGGGAGGTGCGGAGCGCCCGGCGCCAGGTGAGCGGGACGGCAGCGGGCACCGGGAATTGAATTGGGAACCACGGGCACCGGGAATCACCGGGGACCACCGGCAGCAGGCACCGGGAATTGGGAATCACGGGCACCGGGAATCACCGGGGACCACCGGCAGCGGGGACCGGGAATTGGGAATCACGGGCACCGGGAATCACCAGGGACCACCGGCAGCGGGGACCGGGAATCACCGGGAACCAGGAATCACCGGGGACCCGGTACCGGCTTCTCCCCCCGGAGCAGGCAGAGCCAGGGACAGACAGCCGCAGAGGAGGGGTGGAGTGTCCCGCTTGGGCTGGGGACATCCCGAACCCACCCGGGCGTGTCCCGGTGTCACCCGCCCCAGGTGAGGCCGCCTGGGCTGCAGGATGTGCAAAGGTCCTTTCCAAGAGCAGCTGCTCCGGGGTTGAGTCACCCGTGTGCCCGTCTGGGGTCCTGGCAGGAGCTCGGTGTCACCTGTGGGGTGTGTGACACACAGGCCTGGTGTCACCTGGTGTGAAACACAGCCCCGGTGTCACCTGTGGGGTGTGTGACACACAGCCCCGGTGTCACCTGGTGTGAAACACAGCCCCTATGTCACCTGTGGGGTGTGTGAAACACGGCCCCGGTGTCACCTGTGGGGTGTGTGAAACACGGCCCCTGTGTCACCTGTGGGGTGTGTGAAACACGGCCCCTGTGTCACCTGTGGGGTGTGTGAAACACGGCCCCTGTGTCACCTGTGGGGTGTGTGAAACACGGCCCCTGTGTCACCTGTGGGGTGTGTGAAACACAGCCCCTATGTCACCTGTGGGGTGTGTGAAACACGGCCCCGGTGTCACCTGTGGGGTGTGTGAAACACGGCCCCTGTGTCACCTGTGGGGTGTGTGAAACACGGCCCCTGTGTCACCTGTGGGGTGTGTGAAACACGGCCCCTGTGTCACCTGTGGGGTGTGTGAAACACGGCCCCTGTGTCACCTGTGGGGTGTGTGAAACACGGCCCCTGTGTCACCTGTGGGGTGTGTGAAACACAGCCCCTATGTCACCTGTGGGGTGTGTGAAACACAGCCCCGGTGTCACCTGTGGGGTGTGTGACACACAGCCCCGGTGTCACCTGGTGTGAAACACAGCCCCTATGTCACCTGTGGGGTGTGTGAAACACGGCCCCGGTGTCACCTGTGGGGTGTGTGAAACACAGCCCCTATGTCACCTGTGGGGTGTGTGAAACACGGCCCCACCCAGGGCACGGCACCGCGCCAGGAGGAAGCTCCCAGGGAGGAGGAGGAGGGTGCTGGGTGCTCCTGTGGGTGCCAGGACACGGCTCAGCCCTGCCCTGGGGTGGCAGGGACACCTGGCACTGCAGGGGCACAGCAAACCTGGCACAGGGCAGACCTGGCACTGCAGGGGCACAGCAATCCCCCTCCCAAAACAAGCAAACCCCAGCTGCTCCCTTCTTCATAGCCAGAAAAATACAGGGCACGGTGCAGCCCATAATAACCTGCAAAATGGAATTAATAGAAGGGAGCGCTGAAGGCTTTTAGGTGAGTATTTAACCAAGCAGCGAATTCTTGGATAGAATCACAAAGGAGCCCAAAATTGGCAGTTCAGGGGTGTTCAGGGGTAGAAATGAGGGTGGGGAGGCACAGAGGAAAGGGTTCCTGCCCATGGCAGGGCTGGCACTGGATGGGATTTAAGGTCCCTTCCAACCCAAACCATCCTGGGATTCTCTGATTTTGTCCAGGATGCAGCCACTCAACATTTGCCAAAATAAATGCTATCAGTATTTTCCCTTTCTTAGGACATCGATGATGTTGGGCACAAATACTACCTGGAGCTGGAGCTGGAAGATGTCCTGGACAAAGTGAGTCACTCTTGCTTTAATTACACATTCTGTACTTAGTATTTTGAGTCGTGCTCCTGATTTTTCTGTACTGCCAATCAGGCCCCAAAAAGGCTGGATTTTAAACAAAAGGAACCCACGTTGGGGATTCCAATGCTGCAGGGATGACAGGGACATCTCGGTGTCACTCAGCTCCAGCTGAACAGCACAAGGGACCTTCTGCACCCCAACCACTGCAGAAAGCAAATCCCACCCTTAAACATTCACAGAAACGCCAGGAATTTTAACCTTGCCTTAAATAATCGCAAATCTCTCTGGCCCAGACTCAGAGAAAACAGCAACCGCATAAAATAATTCCATTTTTCAGAAGTGCAAATTACCCCGGTAATTACACAGGTATTCAGTCAAATAATGATAATTAACTCTGCGACAGGGCAGCACTGTGAACTGCACTGCTGAGGTTCTGTATCACCTGGGCAGCAAAACCTCTGCTCCAGATGTGCAGGTCACAGTGCAAGGAGAGCTCAGGAGCACAGAGCAAGCAGACAAGGAGTTCTACAATCGGATCAGGAGCCTGGAAAAGGAGCTGGAGGCTGAGAACATCCCAGGTACAACCCAGGGCTGGGAGAGGGCTCAGGCCCCCACTGCTGCTTCCCTTTCTCTTTCTGGGGGTTCTGCAATCACAGCCACCGCATTTCTTCCTGATTCTGGCACTGTCACCTCTTCCTGCTCACTCTGAGGGTGTCCTGGCACTGCACAGCCAACACCCCAAAATGTACAACCCCAAATAAATGTACAACCCCAAATGCTGCTCTCACCTCAGAGCGACCCCAGCCTTCGAGACTGGAATTTATAGTAGGAGAAAAACGTGGAGCACAACACCCTGGCAGTGTCCCAGGCCGGGCTGGATGGAGCTTGGACACCCTGGGACAGTGGGAGGTGTCCCTGCCACGGCAGGGGTGGCACGGGAGGGGATTTAGGGTCCCTTCCAACCCCAAACCGTTCCAGGATTGTGGTGATGGAGCAGCTCCTCCCAAGGCCATGTGGGCCTTTGGCAAGCCCTGGGTGAGGTGATAACGTTCTGTTAACGGCTCTCTTTAACATCCAGGGTTTATTTTGGTTCCAGACAGCCACGGGAACGTTCCCCCGGAGCTGGAGCCCATCCACCTGCTGGCCTGGGCGGCCTCTGGCTACGTGATCTGGCAGAATTCCACTGAAAACACCAAGTTCCACCTTGCCCAAGTCAAACACGTGAAGCAAGTGGTGAGTGACCGGCAGGAACAGAATCCCAGACTGGTCTGGGCTGGAGGGATCCTAAAGCTCATCCCATTCCCCCCCTGCATGGGCAGGGACACCTCCCACAGCCCAGGGTGCTCCAAACACATCCAACCTGCCCTTGGCTTTCCCTGCAGAGTATTCAAGGGCTAAGCAGCTGTGGCAAGGACAATAAATTAAATTAACAGAATTCCGCAGATCCCCCCAGTTCTGCTGTGTTCCGATAGAGAAAAATCGATTCTGAGTTAGAAATAACCCTAAAGTTGACCATCAACCTTTAGAACCCCGATCATCAGCCTTAAAGTCAAGGCAGTTTTCCACAGGAGCCAGGAAGAAGCAGCAGGATTTAGTATTGAGAAAACCAAAAGCTCCGGAAGTTTTGCCCCTCAGATCAGACAGTGAATTCCCAGGAAGCTCTGGGTCCAAAGGAAAGACAGGAATTCCTTGTAGGAACAGGATTTGTCAGTGTTTTGCTCCCTCTGATGGCATTTTAGAGAACTCACAGCTGCAGGGCTGTGCACCAGCAAGCGCTTAAAGATTTTCAACCCCTCTCTAACAAATTTAAGGATAAAGGAGACAAACAACTATTAACTAATCCAGCTGCCATCCCTCCTGGGTAATTTTGTCCCTTTATCCCTGAAAAGCACAGGAAGAGTCTATTCCAAAGGCCAGGGTTTATTTTGTCACTCAGAATCCCAGACTCACTGTAAGGCCTCTGGAGTGCCCTTATCCTCTTGAGAGTTTTATTTGGGATTGTTTGGGTTAAACTGACACCTTCTAGAATGAGGTGTTCCCAACCCAAAGAATTCCTGTCGGATCTGGTCTCTGTAAAGCAGGAATTAGCAGTTTAAAGCTTTACACTCAGTGTCTCCAGTGCAGTTTTGGAGAACACAGAAATTCAAACCAGGAGCTTTTAATTTTTTTACGGTGCCTGAGCTCCACCTGCTTCACTTGTGATCAGGAGTTTTACCTGAAATCCATCAGGGAATTTTTGTGCTAACCACGGGGAGCTGAATCACTTTTTCTGAGGTGGGAGAATCCCCAAATCCACCCCTTTTCATCCTGTCTTTCCAGAAAAGAAGTGATGAAGATCTTCAGTTTGACTACGTGCTTCTACTCCACGAAATGGTGTCCCAGGTAAATCATTTACTTCCTAAAAAAGCCTTTTTTGGGTGTTTTAAGGCTGCAGCTGCCTGAGCTCCAGCTCAGACACAGATCTGATCCTTCAGGGTGAGCTCAGGCTCCCCATCCCTGCCTGTCTCAGCATTCCAGGAGCTATTTCCAGCTGTTTTGGGGCTTTCTTGGGAATGGCTGAGGTTCCAAACTGGTCCCTCACAGCCCTCCCTGGGGAGATCCCAGCGCCAAGGTGGGCAGGGACAAAGGGAAGGGGCAGCTGGAGCATCCTGGATTCCAGTACAGCCGCCAGCAATCCCAGCCACCCCCAGCAGAACCGGCTCCCAGAGCAGCACTGACACCCTGTGCTACTCTCTCCATCAAACTTTCGGGATCTGAGCGGGTGTTTCCATAGGAAAACCGCAGAAAACTGGGAAGAGAAGCTCCCGCGTGTTTCACCCCGCGGCAGGGATCCCCGTGCCGGTTTGGGCCCCGCCGCGCTCCCGTTCCCTCGGGTGGGATTCCCCGTTCTCCCCCGCTGGCTGGCCGGGAGGGGAGCGGGGCTCTCTGACGGAGCCGTGTGCCCCACAGGAGGTGCTGCCCTGCGGGGTGAGCGTGCTGTGGCACCCCCAGCGCGGGGCCCGCGTGTGCCACGGCCCCGGAAGCGCCTGAGCCCCCGCGGGAGCAGCGGGATCGGCCACGGGACGAGGCGCTGAACGACGCTTTCCCGGCCCCACAATTCCAAAAGAGCCTTCCCCGCCCCTCCGAGGGGATCAGCGCGATTCCCAGCGGGAATACTCACGGCACGGGGGCAGAGATGTTCTCCCTGAAGGCAACTTTGGGCTTCCCCATGGTGCAAGGACAGCCGTATTCCCTCTCCATTCTCTGCAGGAAAAAAACCCCACAGGCATCAGGGTTATTCCACTGGCAGTTATTTAGGAACTTCATCAGGATTCGTCGCTTCTTCGCTTGGGGGTTGCGCTGATTTTTTGGGGCTTTTTGTTATTTTTTTCTTTAATGAACAAATTATTTCCCTATCAACTTCTTTAAGACCTGCGGCTTCAGAGGCAGGAAGAGGAAACAGCACTAATTATGCTATTAAAATTCAAGCTTTTCAAGGCAAAAAAAATCGCTTTTTCTTTATTCTGTCGATATTTAAGATGCACCTTTTAGATGTTAAGAGTAAAATACAGACAGCAGCTGGAATGAAACAAATCCCTGTAACTACTCCTTTCTCCCTGCACCAGCTTTTAGCAGGGAATGATACATTTAAAACCACAGAAACAGAGGATTGTTCCCTAGAAATGAATTATAATTGGATGTTATCAATTATAATGAAATTAATTTTAATCAGGAATGATCAATTATTATAAGCAAAGGCTGCTAGAGCAAAGTGTAGTGTTTAATACCTTTTTAATGGATTTGAAACAAATCCTAAAAATATTTCGGGCAAAATTTCCTTTTAGAATTTTAGGAAAAAAAGGTTCCTTTTTTCCTTCAGAATGGAACCACTGGAGAGAAAAAAACCTTCAAAAGTTGACTTAGAAGTTCAGCTTTTCCCTAGAGCAGCCGGAAGGAACAGGGAGGAGGGAAGAGGAGGTGGGAAAAGCAGGGAAAAGCAGAGTCCATGGGATGTGCTTCCCAAATTACCTGGGCATAGATTTCCAGGTGCAGCTCCCCCATCCCAGAGACAATGGTCTCCTTGCTCTCCTCATCGAAGTGGATCCTGAAGGTGGGATCTTCCCTGGTGAAGCGGCCCAGGCCTTTGGAAAATTTATCCAGGTCGTTCTGAAACACGAACCAAGATTCACTCAGCATCCGTGGGTCATTCCAAGAAAAAAGCCTCAAGCTGTCCCATCCACTGCTGAGCATTCCTGCTCTTTGGGGTTATTTTATGGAAGATTTAGAACTCTTGATTAAAGTGTTAATTATTTATTTCAAGTCTGTGTTTCTGGCTGAGTGACAGCATCCGGCTCAGCCCTGGGTTATCCAAGGGATAAAGTCTTGGATATTTGGGATAAAACACTTTCAAACAGTCCTTAGATTGTTCCATAACATCACAAAGCAGCAAAGGGAGGGAACTCAGGGGGAAGAGTTTGATCCAAAGGCTCTCACCTTGTTGGAAGGCTTCATAGCCACGGAAATGACGGGATCAGGGACGTGGATGGACTCCTGTGTGGCCAAGGAAAAGGGGACGATTACAAACTACAGCAAAATCCTGGAGACTCCCAGCGCCTGAGACAGGCAGGGCAAGGGGGGCTCACCATGGAGATGTCAGTGCTGGTTTTATCCGTGAACGTGTCCCCGCTGGCACAGTCGATCCCAAACAGGGCACAGATGTCTCCAGCATAAACCTCATTCACATCCTGAGGGAAGGAAAATTCCTCTTCAGACAACACTGGGATAAGAGCAGCCGTGGCTGCCCCTGGATCCCTGGAAGTGTCCAAGGCCAGGGCTTGGATCACTCTGGCACCAGTGGGAGGTGTCCCTGCCCTTGTGGCTGGATGATCCTTAAGGTCCCTTCCATCCCAAACCGTTCCGGGATCCATCCTGTCCTTCCCTCACATCCCAACTCCACCTGGATTACAGAAGCTCCACAAACACAGCGTTTTAAACCCTGACACTGAGCTCCTCAAAAAAAAAATCCCAGCTTGGGTAAAAACCCCTTCAAATCTCCCTCTTTATTCAAAGGGCAAAAGGGATCGGATTAATTTGGGATCAAGCGAGAAGCAAGGCTGATAAGAAGCAGAGAGCATCCCATGCTTGAGGCAGTGCTGACACAGCCAGGGTGATCCAGGGGGTGCCAGCCCATCCCCGGGGACGCCAGCCCATCCCCGGGAATGCCAGCCCGTCCCCGGGGGGTGCCAGCCCGTCCCCGGGGGTGCCAGCCCGTCCCCGGGGGTGCCAGCCCGTCCCCGGGGATGCCAGCCCGTCCCTGGGGGATGCCAGCCCGTCCCCGGGGGATGCCAGCCCGTCCCCGGGGGGTGCCAGCCCGTCCCCGGGGGGTGCCAGCCCGTCCCCGGGGGGTGCCAGCCTGTCCCCGGGAATGCCAGCCCGTCCCTGGGGATGCCAGCCCGTCCCCGGGGGATGCCAGCCCGTCCCCGGGGGACGCCAGCCCGTCCCCGGGAATGCCAGCCCGTCCCCGGGAATGCCAGCCCGTCCCCGGGGGATGCCAGCCCATCCCCGGGGGATGCCAGCCCGTCCCCAGGGGACGCCAGCCCGTCCCCGGGAATGCCAGCCCATCCCCGGGGGATGCCAGCCCATCCCCGGGGGATGCCAGCCCGTCCCTGGGGGTGCCAGCCCGTCCCTGGGGGTGCCCTCACCTCCATGGTGTCCGAGTGCATCCTCACGAGCCGCTGCACCCTGACCCTCTTCCCCGTGCGGGTGTTGTAGATGTAATCCGACTTCTTCAGCGTGCCCTGGTACACCCTGACATAGGTTAACTGCCCAAACTTGCCAGCCTGCAAGCACAAACCCCCAGAAACAGCTCCCGTCATCCTGGGAGCCAGCACCAGCCCCAGGCTGCACCGACCGAATGTGGAGCAAGTGTCCACGCTGCAAATGGAAATGAGGTTTTTAACAGATGTCTCTTGGCCCTGCAATGGAATTTGGCAATTTTCTGAACCGGTTCTTTGCTCCCAAACCTCCCCAGCAGAGACACACGTTACCAGGAGATGTGGCCAGCCATTTTCCGTACGAATCCTG